>NW_009260791.1:2211730-2221530 GCF_000687185.1 Egretta garzetta
AAGCGCTGGGCCGCTGGGGAGGGATTCGGTCTCAGGGCAGAGGAAATGGTGTGCCGGGGGGGGCACGGCTGACAACCAGCTCCTTGCCTCTCCCAAGCAGATAAACGTCTCGATTATGGGGAGAGAAAAAGGAAAAATCTATGCAAAGTCGTTTAAAAAGGGCAGTCGGAGAGCTGCTGGCAGGGCGTAGCAGGCAGGACCCAAACCTGGCAGAGCAGGGCTGTGAGCAGGGCTGTGAGCAGCGACAGCGATGTTTGAGAGTTTTTGTGGAGGGGAGAGGGATGCAGTAGTTTAATGTGGAGGATGGGGAGAAGAGAGGCTGTCTTGCCTGGAAGCTGGTGATGGTGCAGGCGAGTGGGGCGCTAGCTGAGTTTGGATATTGTCGTGTGTGTGTGTGTGTGTGTCCGTCCGTCCGTCCGTCCCGCTCAAGTAGGAAAGCAGGCTGCTGGAGCTTGCAGGCCTTCCCTGACTTTGGGAGCTTTGGGGCTCAAGGGGCTCATGAAGGAGGGATGGGAAGAGTTGAGACAACAACCAAGACTTTAGGGGAGAAGGGCCAGGCTGGGAGGAACTCCAGCGAGCTGGGACTGGTCCTCAGTTGCCATCCACATGTATCTGAGAGCTGGAGCTGTGGGCTAGAGAAATAGAGACACAGAAATAGCCCCAAACTAAGACTTTTCGGAACTTCTGGGTCCTTTGCAGGTGGGGAAGGGTCAATAGGTGGGAAGGGAGGCTGAGGGGGGCTGTGGGTGTGCTGCTGATGGGGTTGTTCCTGGGGTGAGGAGGACTCTAAATAGAGGAAGTGAGAAGATGGGGGTTTCTCTCTTGCCGTTGCAGGTTGTTTGACTTGGACCCTGACCTGTTGCCCCTCTTCCAGTACAACTGCAAGCAGTTTGCCAGCCCTCAGGAGTGCCTCTCTGCCCCCGAGTTCCTGGATCACATCAGGAAGGTGAGGGAAGGGCTGCGGCATGGCCGGAACACAGCCTCCGGGGAGGAGGAAGCCCTTAGGCAGTGGCTTGGGACTGTGGGGTGTCTGAATGGGGAACGCATGGGAAGTCTCCTCCTGAGAGGGTAACGGAAGAGGGTTACTCATGCTAGCAGAAGGTGCTATTGCCAGGACAAAGTGCCCTACAACAGTGGGGAGGGGATGAGGACGCGGGTTGTGGTGGGTAAGAAGCACTGCGCTGATTTCCCTGCCCTCATCTGAGAGTGGATTGCCTCTTGTGAAAGTTGGAAGCCCCCTTCTTCTACCATGGAAGTGCCTCAGTGAGCTCACTTCTGTCCAGACAAGAACTGAAGCCCTCTGCTCGGCTGCATGTGGACCAGGAGGTGGGACAGAGCTGGGCAGTGGGCCAGGCTCCTGGGGACCCACTGCTGTGGAGAAGCTGTTGGTGCGGCTGCAGAGCCAGAAGGCCCACAGCATCTCTTGGATAGCCTCGGGGTGGGAGTGCTGCAATATACATTTGCCTGCCCCCGAAATAGGTCTGATGACATCAGCATTGCCCCTTTCCCTATTTTGGAAAATAGGGACACGCACGGACCAAATTACACCTGCTGCAGGAGAGCCCCTTTGCTGAGCACTGAAGAGCTGCCACGCCAGAGCAGAGCACAGCCTTGGCTCTTCCTAAACTGTCTGGCTCCATCTTTAAGCCAGTTTGGTGCCTCACTTGCCTGCCTTTATTCCTCGTAAGAGGCTGTTTCAGGACTGTGCTCCTCTGATAGCTGCAAGCTTTTTGTTATTTTCCAGCCTTTGTCTATTGGCAAAGTTAAGTCCATTTTTACTTCTGCTGTTATTGCCATGAGCTGAAATAGCTCTTTGCTCTTGTTGGAGATAATTTCCCTGTTGAAATTATTGAGCACAATTCTATCACCTCTTGGCTTTGCCAAGCTAACTATGCCCTGGCTTTAATCTCTTCTTCAATTTGGTGTGTCTGTTCCCTTCAGTGCCCATTAACCCTTCTCTGTCCTGTTTTCCTTTGACTCTTCATGCTCCTGGGAGACCATGGTGGTGTGTGCTTTACCAGAGCAGGTCTCTTGGCTGTACTATCCACCCCATCTCCTCAGAATACCTTGGCTGATCTTAGAATTGGAGTTGCCTTATTCACAGTTGCACCATCTTGGCAACTTCTAGTTGGAAACTCGGGTCCTGGCAACTTCCAGTGCTCCCTTGCAGTTGTCCTGGGGTCCTAAGCATTAGATCTTAGCCCACATCAGCTCTGCTATAGGGTGTCTACCCCCTCTGGGACAGAGAGGTCAGCAGTGCCACTTGCTGTGACACCTCGGGCAGCGTCCCGTGGAAGGATGTGGTGTGTGCTGCTGCCAGCAGGTCTCACTGATGCAACACACGGGTTGCAGCAGGACAAAGGAAAGCTCAGAGGGCATCTGCTGGGCTGGGAGGTGGTCAGGCTGAGAAGGGTGAAGTAGAGGGGTCAGGTTCTTTGTTCCTTCAGGAGGGCAGCAGAGCCTTGCTGTTAATGCTGTTCTGTCCCTGTGCTCCTGTAGGTGATGCTGGTGATTGATGCCGCTGTGAACCACCTGGAGAACTTGTCCTGCCTGGAAGAGTATCTCTGCAACCTTGGCAAGAAGCACCAGGCAGTCGGTGTGAAGGCCGAGTCTTTTTCGGTGAGGCGTCCTCTCTTGTCCCGCTGCGGCTGTGCCTGTGCAGGCCTGCCTGCAGCCCTTGGCTGTCCCCATCCCTCTGCACCCACCTGCTGGGTTCAGCTGGCTGGAGAGAAAGCTGGTGGCTCAGGGCATCCCCTGAGCTGCTGATACCTGCGTAGTGACATTGGCTTGATCAGGGAAACCCTTGAGCTCCCCTCATTTTCTGCCCTCCCCCAGTAAGCCCAGGGAGAAAGGACAGAGGGGAGCAAGGCATTTCCCCTGTTTGAAGAAGACCACAGTTTGGGGCACTGCAGTCTCTCCTGTGAGACACAGGGCTGCAGGCTCAGCCTTTGCCCTGGGCCCTGGATCTATGTGTCAAATGCTCTGGGCAAACCTCCCTGCAGCTGGGAAAGGGAGCATACACCTCTCTCCGTGCCTGCGCTGGGATGGGGTTGCTGCACCGCAGCCCCTGCTTCTTCCGTGGTGGTAAGATGGGAGCATCCTGCATATTAAACCCTTGCTTGCTCCTGTCCTGCTGTCAAGCACAGACAGAAATGCTGGATTATGCAGCAGGGAAGGGCAGGTTGAAGAAAAGGTTTCTGACCAACACGGGGCTCCCTCCTGATACAGCTAGCTTTGGTCCTCTTCAGAGGGAGCAGGGTCTCTTTGCCTGGGGTAGTGATCCCCACCAGCCCTGCGCTCTGTGGGTGGGCACTCCTCGATGGGGTTTCTTGCAGCTCTGTGAGGAGCAGTGCCCTGTGGAGAGGCCTGAGGGGTGGTGAGACAGGCCCTGAGCATCAGCCTGGGGTCTGACCCACTCTCCTGGCATCAGGGCGTTACTCAGCTCTGCTGATCCACTGCTATGCTAGGGGACGGGGCTGGCTACCCACATCTGGGAGCCACAGAGGATGGACGTGTACCTCTCCCCTGGTGTTAAATGCACGGTGTCAGCCCTTGCTCCCTGCCTGCACTCCCCACTCACCCAGGGTGTGGGGTGAGGGCCAGCATAGGGCAGGGGAAGGGGATGGTGTGGGCTGGCTCTGGGCCCCCTCTGAGCAGCGAGGGATGGGGTGGCCTGGTCCTAATGGTGGAGGAGAGAGGAGCAGCTGCCCTGGAATGGGAAAAGTCCAAAAAGGTGGTGAGGTGAGATAAGGGGCTGTGTGTCATCACATAGGGCTGAGCTTGACACCTCCCTGTTTGGTTTGCAGACTGTCGGCGAGTCCTTGCTGTACATGCTGGAGAAATGCCTTGGCGCTGCCTTCAGCCCAGACGTGCAGGAGGCTTGGAGTAAACTCTACGGTGCTGTGGTGAAAGCCATGCGACGTGGCTGGGAGACCCTCCCAGAAGGGGACTAGATCTTGCCAGCCATCCCCATCCCTGACCACGCAGTGGTCCTGGGCAGGGGGAGTGCTCATGATGCACTCTCTGCCTCCCTCCACCTCTGTCTTTCTCTGTGCACCAGCCCATCGCCGTCTCCTCCAGTTTCGTGTGGTTTGGGGCTCTTCCAGTGATTCTGCCTTGCTTCAACATGACCACATCTCTGCCTTTGCTGAGGGCTGGCAGGGTACGTCTCTGCAGCGGAGCCTAGGAGTGCCGCAGCACAGGTACGCCGCCCTGCCCCAAGCTCCTTTGGGCTAGCTGGAGCACCAACACCCATGTACCTACTCTGGCTTTTAGCTGGCTTGTCTTCCTTCCTCCTGCTACCCACCCTAGTTAGATGACAGCTGGCATAGGCCTCTTGGGCTTGTTTGCCTGAGATCCTACTTGCCGTGCCTAAGACCTGCCAGGTCTGGTACTACTCGCTCGTCCTGCCCTGCTGTGCCGGTTTCAACTGTGGCAATGGAGGATTTGGCTCCCTCCAGCAGCAGGGGCAGCAGAGGTGGGAGCTGGCTGTGCTATGCCATCTGGCCATTCTCCCCAAACCTTGCTGGGAGCTTTTGCCCCTTTTCCTTCACTGACATGTCACTATCACATGGTTAATCCTGGTGCTCTCTTCTGCCTTGTCTCTCCCCTGGATGGGATCCATGGCTTTTCCTTGTGTCAGGTTGGCCACAACTCAGTGTGTTTCCTAGGGATGCTTCAAGCAGTGGGGTCACGTTAATCCTGAGGTGAGGCTGTTTTTAGCAGGTCTGGGCTGCCAGCTGAAAGGCTTTGTGTTGGTTTGGCAGGTTGGTTTAACCTGAGAACCAGCTGAAATGCAGCAGCAGTGGTGGGTCTTTACTGCTTTGTGTTAAGGAGAATGAAGTAAATACAAGGAAAAGATGTCTTAAAATAAAAATGAGGGTTGCAATCATGTCATGGCAACAGCTTCCAGAAATCATTCTGGCTCTTGGCCAGAGGGAGCATAGCTGGAATTTCTCTGTTGTTGCTGTCAGGACCTGGAGCGCATCCCAGCTGCATGCAGTGCCCATCTGCAGAGCTCCTCACCCTTCAGTAATCCCTCCCAGCCATACTTGAGACACAGCCGCTTCAGAGCAGAGCGGGCACCCATTTAGGTGTGTGCAGCAGTGCTGTCAGGACAGGGGTGAGAAGAGAGCATCTGCTGGAAGAAATCCCAGGAAATGGCTGAGAGGCAGCTCCTGAGCTCTCAGGGCAGGGGGGAGCTGAACTTGAGCACTTTGAAGAAGAGGTCATCTTTATGGGGAAGTCGCTATGGGACAGGCAGAATGATGTTTCCAGCCATCACTAGCCCCAGGGCAAGGACATGGAGCAAGTTTTCAGTTACAGCAGCGCCCTTTTTGCTGCTCTTTCAGGGCAGGAAATGCCCGACGCTGAGGGCTGAGACCGTCCTGTTCTAGAGACGTATTCCTCCTATGCTTGGATGTCCTGCACTCCGGTGGAGGGGCTGATGAGCTGCCCTGTGAGATGGGGCTTTGCTTCCCTGCCACCAGGCCTGGTGGTGGCCGTGGGCTTCCAGCAAGCAAGGAGCCCTCCACCTGTGTTTGGGAGGGGAGCTGAGATGATGTGGAACAGGCAGTGAACATCCCCATGTAGGATGCTCGCTGTCCTCCCCACGGTACCAGGCTCTGCTCCTGCAGTCCTAGAGCATGGTGGTGTGCATCCTGGCCTGTGGCTCTCCATCAACTGGGTCAGGTGAGGTCTTCCCCATTCTTGTGCCAGGCAGTGAGGGATGGAGGAGCTGGGGCTGGGGGGGAGGCACTAGCTGTGACTGCATGGTATGGGGCAGGAGGGTTTGGGAATGGGGACATCCTCTTTGCAGCCCTGCTCTGGGGCATTGGCCTTCAGCATCATGGGGGAGGGGACCTTCTGGTTCTGTGTGACAAGTAGGCAGCTGTGCGATGGGGTGTGGGTGTTACTGCCCCAAACTATCCCCGCTCCCTCTAGCTTTCCCAGCTCCTTGACTTCTCCTTTTCTGTACCACGTTCTGTGTAACTCCCAAGAGACCTGAGCTAGTCTGTGTGCCTCTTATACCCAGCTGTATGGTTTAATAAAGGAACAACAGTGAGTCTTGGCCCTTTTTGATGCCTTCTGCTTATTTAAAAAAAAAAGGCCCAAGCAAGAAAAAAAAAAAAAGTATGACAGAGAGGGGTTTACTGGTTTCTTGTTGGCACTAGCTTTGGAGATACTGGTCACAAGGAGCGCTTGTGTAGTCCAGCTCAACTGCCATGAGAAGGCATCCAGCACCAAATGTCTGCAGGGAGGTATTGTGCACTGTAATTGAATGGGTGAGCAGTGGAGGGGCGAGCAAAGGCATCCTGCTTCTGATTGCTCATTACCCTTCAAATTGCATGACCTCTAATGGAATTAGAGTTTTAAGCAATCGGCCTAAAAATCCCTTTTCTGTTGTTCAGCTGCTGCTTTTGTTCTTTGAGATAGCATCGGTTCACCCGCTGCTGGTCACCCACTGCTGGTTGCCGGCAGCAGCAGGGCATGGCCTCGCAGTGAAGTCCTGCCCAGCTCCGTTTCAGCATCCACCCTGCCGGCTGGGCTGCTCAGCCGCCCCAGCAGCCCTGCCCCAGGGAGCAGCTGGTGGGGATGCAGGGGGTCCTGTCTCCCCCTTCCCCAGGGCATGTTCTAGCTTTAACATGGCAGGTTTCCAGCCCTGGGAGAGTTGGGCACTTGGCACTGAAGGAAGATGGTCCCTAGAGCAGGGAAGCCAGCTCAGGGTCTGTAACAGAATCTCCTGAGGGCTGGAAATCCCAGTCCTGCCACAGGAGAGCATGGTGAGCATCCTGGGAAAACGCGCTGCTCTGCCTTGGGCAATGTTCAGGATGGGGCTTGTTCTGCAGGGCAATGTGCGACGGGCTGTGAAGGGCAAGGAGAGCAGCAGAGGTCTGAACGCAAAGAAATCTTCCCTGTGGTTCATCACCAAAATAAATTTTCCATCTCTTCCTGGCCTGGAGCACAGCTGCCAGCCTGAGGGCTGGTGGCAGGACCCCAACCCCAGCGCTGCAGGGAAGGGCCAAGATGGCATCCCCCAAGAGCACCCTAATCTCTGACTCCTTATACCAGCATGGAGGTTTTCCATGGCTCCCACAAACCACCCCTTTGCCTTGGCTGCTGCCCAGTGGGGATGCTCCCAGCGCTGTCCACCGCCGGCTGGTGCAGTGGGAGATGCCATGCAACCACTCAGATCCAGCTGTGAGGGCTTTGCGTGCACAGGCTGCAATCAGGCGAGTGGGTTCCTGTGGGCCGGAGCGGTGGCAGTGCAGTGTGATGGGGCTTACACAACCTCATTAGGCTGGGATGAGCTTCCCCAGCATGAGGGCTGGGAGAGCCGTGAGCCGGGGGGGCAATTACAGCCCTCGCTCACAGCCAGGGCTCCTGCCTCAGCTCCCCGGCGCCAGTGAGGCCCTGCATTTAGTCCTGTTTACCACTCGTTATGAACCGTGGGGGGCCTCTGGGGGTGTGTGTGATGAGGGGAGAGGGTTTGTTAATTTTCTGGGTTTTCATCCAAAGGGAAGCCCTCCCTGTGTCCCCTGCCCCATGCCGTAAGCCAGGTTGGCCGAGCAGGGCTCGCCCCAGGGGAGCTGTGGAGGGGCTGGCATGAGGGACCTGCTGAAACCAGAGGCAAATCCTTCAAGTAGGGATTTGGGCATAAAGAGTGTGTTTTGGGAGGAAAGAGGGGAGCAAAAGAGCGTTGTCTGCTCAAAACCTAGAGAAAGGCTCCCAAAGTGGTGTTTGCCCCCTTCCCCGGGACTTGCTGGTGGGCAGAAGCTTTGGGAACACCTGCTCCATCCCCAGATGGGGCGAGTCCTGCTGCTGCCCCCGCTCCTTGCTGTGGTCCCAGAGGAGCTCCAGGCCACCCTGCTGCTCCCTCCCAGCAGTGTGTGCCCCTTTGGTGGTGTCCTGAGCCAGCCCTGCCTTCGCTGGCAGAGGACAGGCAGGGGAGGCGCATGCCCGTCTCTGGGCTGCACCCCCTCCCCAATGTCAGGGATGGTGCCAAGGGCTGTGCCAGCCTTTCTGGGGGGACATGGCCAGGTGCTCCCCCATTCCTACACCTTTGCTACTTCTGTCCACCCGCTTTTGCGGGGATCATGGTGAACAGCAAGGTGCCTGGAGGTGGGGAGGTGTCTTGAGTGATCTCCTTGCCATTGAAGGCTCTGCAGGACGTCCCCAAGAAGGGTAAAAAGCAGCCCACAGGGGGGGAAAGGGGCTGGGGTGCTTTCATGGGCTCCAGCAGTGAGGGTCTCCCCCTCTCCTGGTGCTGAGGAGGACGCGCCAGGGTGATGATGCCAGGCAGCGGCTGGGTGAAGTAATTTTATTCAAGGCACGGTCATAGCAATAAATCACGAGAAGGTACAGACCTCTGGCACATTCCTATGGCGGGGCAGCCAAGGGCAATCGGACCAGCAGCCCGAGCTCCTGAGGACATGGTGCCGCTCACAGGCACTTGCTTCTACCCAGAGAGGCCACCAGCATCCCCCGCCCCACTTTGGCCAGGGCTGCCCCCAGAGCAGGCAGCGAGGGCAGCAGCTGAGCTGTAGGCAACCCCGGGGGCACCTGGGCAGGGAGGCACAAGCCCCCCTGGTTGGTTTTTTGGGGTTGGGAGGGAGCGGCTGAGCTCAAGGCTCCCCCGAGGCAGCCGCTCAGTGGCTGCAGCCATTGGCCCAGCTTGCAGGAGCATGGGTGGGATGGGGGCCATAGGGCTGCCAGCTGGCCGACCTGAGACCCACCAGCCCCACGGGGATGTCCCAGGGCCCACCTGAGTCCAACAGAGACCCATAGCTTGCTGCTGAGCTGTCTTTAAATGCCCTCTTCCCACCCCCTCCCCCAGGAGTGGCACCCTGTCCTCCCCTCCCAGCAGCACCAGTAATGCTGAGTGCTGCCATGGCCAAGCATCTGCCAATGCACAGGAGCATTCCCCATGCCAGCAGCCCCAGTGCTGGCAGAGCTGCATCATTGTCCCTTCCCTCCCTGCATGGCCTCGGGATGGTGTAGATTGCTCTGAAGCCAACAGGAAAATCAGCCCCAAGGCCAAAGCAGGGCTGAGCGAGGAGCCAGCATGCCCAGGCGGGCTAGCCTGGTGGGAGAGAGGTGCCCTTGTCCCAGGGGCTTCCACAGCTGCTGTGGATGAGCTGGAAAATGCTAGGGGTGCTGCCCAGGCAGGAGCCAGCACATTTACACTGACCACAGCAGGACTCACACTTGAGAGGTGGTGCAGCTCCTGGGGGAGCATCCCATGGCTGTGGCTTGTGGGTGAGGGCAGGATGCAGTAGACTGGGACCCAGACGCTGGGGTCCTGCCAGCCTGCCACCCTCATTTCTGTTCCAACACGATGGAGCCATGTGGTTCCCACAGCCAGCCCCAGGGAGAGCACGAGCACAAGGGGGTTGCTGCCAGGGGAGCGGGATGACGAGGAGCTGCCCTCGCAGCCATCACTCCTCCCATGACCTCCTGAACCCCAACCCCCTCCCCCCCCGAGGACCCAAGGGCACAGGCAGTGGGAGTAGAGGGATGGGGCACAAGGGTGGGGAAGAGCTGGGCTTGCATTTTAATACCTGCCTCAGGTAGGTGCTCAGGCGGGCGTGGGAGCAGCCCTGGGACTCACCTCCTCCACCAAAGCACACAGGTCTCAACAGTCCCTGCTTTAATGGGCAAAGCCTTGGGGGGGTGGCAGCGGGAACGGGGCAGGGGGGGACCAGGGGAGGCAGCGGGATAGCCACCACGAGCAATGGGTGGGCAGGGTGGGAAGCAAGGTTTGGGGTGGCTGTGCCCTGCCCCTGGGGGCCGCGGGGGAC
>NW_009260791.1:2228487-2231662 GCF_000687185.1 Egretta garzetta
CCCCTGCCACTGAGGACCCACGGGACAGCATGGCGGCAGGCACATTCATCTGGGCTGTCTGGGCTGCTTCCCCCTCATGGAGGGGCCAGGGCTTCCCTCCTGCCCCCCAAAAACATGGCCTCTCGGAGAGACCCTTTCCCCACATCGCTGTACCCCCTCTTCCCCATGATGGGCTGGAAGAGGCGGGTGGGGAGAGGGGGAGGCACAGCGGGGGTGCTGAGCTGGTCTAGAGCCTCCCACCACCTCCCATGCAATGGGGTCTCCCCCTCACATCAGTCCTGTCGTCCCTCTGCCCCGTCAGCGAGGTGGCCCCCACCAGTGCTGGGAAGGCTCCTTCCTGCCCCCCCAGCATGTCCTCCACACTCAGCACGGCTGGTCCTCGCCTCGGCAGCAGGGATGCTCACTGATAGCGGGCCTGGCTCTCCATCACAGGGCCACTCCTGTACTCGCCCTCCACTGTCTCCAGCTCTGTCTCGAAGCTCTGCAGCCCCCCGTCCTCCCCATCCTCCACTGGCTCCAGGTGGTTGCCCATGGTGCCATAGGACTGGTGTGCTGGGGAGGCCGCCGGTGTCAGGCTCAGCTCAGGCTCCTGCAGGACGGTGGCCACGAAGAGCTGCCCCGGGGGGCAGTGGGGTGTCAGGGCCCAGGGGAGCGAGGCAAGGTGGCCACGGCAGGGCTGGGGAGGGGTACTCACATTGGAGTTGGGGGTGGAGGAAACGCTGCTCCGCTCCACATCGTTGAAGGCGCCCTCAGACTGGTCAGACATCTGGGGAGGACGGGACAAAACAATGGTTTGGGGGTCCCCAGCAGCAGCGGGGGTGGGGCAGCCTGGTGCCACCTCACACTCCCCATGGCAAATGCACCCCAGAGCGGCAAGGAGGGGACGCAGTGGGGTGAGGGAACAGGATGGGCAGCTGCCTGTGCCTGTGCTCACCTGGTAGCTGGAGGGTTTCCGCGGCTGCAGCTTCTTCAGGCAGAGGCCAAAGAAGGAGAAGATGATGCAGGAGAGGAGGACCACAAAGGTGAAGAGGGTGACAGGGCGGGTGGGACCTAGAGCACAGAGACACTGGGGCAGCACAGGAGCCTCCAAGGACCTGCTGCATGTCCAGCTGAGCCCCAGGTTGGCACCTGCTTTGGGTCTAACAAGCTCTCAGCCCCCTTCCCAAAACACTAGCTGACAGCCCCCTGTGTGGTGTCATCTGCCAGGTCTCCATCACACCTACCACCTTCCCATCCCCCTTCCCACCCTCCATGCCATGTGTAACTCAGGGGTGACACTGCTGGCTCATCCCCCCAAGCATCAGATGTTATCCTCAGCAGCAGCAAGGGGCAGCCCCAAGCTCTCCCTACCGAGGCGCAGGACGGAGAAGAAGAGCAGCCAGAACATGCAGAGGATGGGGGCCACCACGACCTGGCTGATGGCGGCGACGTGGAGGCGCTGGCTCAGCTTGGTGGGGATGTACACGTAGTAAATGTTGTACCGGTCAACCATGTGTTTGAGCAGCATGTAGAGCAACCCTGGTGGAAGGAGAGGGGCCACATGGGGGGAGGACACCGAGGATAGCCAGGTCACAGGGACAGGAAGACAGGCCCAGGGGATGATGCCCAAGGGTGCCCATGCAGGAAGCTTGCACTTCCACGCCACTGGTGGTGGCTGGGACAGAATATTCTTGGCACAGCTGGGTGCAGTGGGACCCTGGACATGGAATACTCACCGAAGGGGACGATGATGGGGCAGGTGATGCTGTACGTCATGACAACAGAGAAGATGCAGCAGGTCCAGGCGTACTCCAGTCCAAACTGGAACTGGTAGGCTTGGCTCTGGGGCACAAACAGCATCATCATTACTGCCTCTGCCACTGGCCCACACAGTTACCTCTGCCTGCCGTTAGCCCCCATGAGGCCTGAAGAAGTCCCCACAAGCCTCCCCATAGGACCAGGACAGCCTGAGTTTCCAGCAAGTGCATCCCTGCTGTGCCAGCAGTTGTGTAGGCTCACAAGAGACCAGATCCACCTACCCGCTTGACGTGGAGCCGCTCGGGCTCAGACTTGGCAAAGCAGAGGCGGGCGGTGTAGACGAGGAGTCCTGGGATGCGCAGCAGCTCCATGGCTGTCCCGATTAGGCTGGAGGTGACCACGTAGTTGACAAAGAAAGCGCCATTGTCCGGGAGGAAAACACACCTGCCCCGAGGATGCAGAAGGTGAGAGGGTGCTGGGGCAGGTGGCTGGGAGAGTCAACAGGGGCTGGAGTTGGGTGCTCCTGCTCACCCGAGAGGTTTGGGAGCTCCCTGATACTCACTGGAACTTGATATTGGCCTCATCCAGAAAGTGTGTGTCAAAGAGCCAGCGGAAAAAAAGGTCCAGGCTGGAGGGGGGAGAAGAGGAGCAGCTCAGAAAGAGGGGGAGCCACAGAGCAATATCAGCGGCACCCAGTAGGCGTGTGCTGTCCCCTGCCCCAGATGGGCGACACCCTCTGGACCCTACACCAACAGAGCAGCCCCTTCTGCCACATGGGACCACTGCGGCATGAGTGCTCGGCTCCCAGACAGTCAAGATTGCCGTAGCTGGGGCTTCACAGATACCTGACCTGGTCTGTTCAGGGTCTGCTGAAGGGCTGACCCCAAGCAGGGCACCACCAGCACCCTTGGATCAGCTATGGCAGCCTGACAAGCTGCTCCACCTCCCTCCTCCTCTGCAGGGAAGCTTTCTGTCTGTGACCATCTGGGAGCAGCTCAGCACAGCTTAATAGCGAGTGTTTTCCTCCCCAGGGACAGCCATGTTTCGGTGGTGGGCCCTTAGCCCTTTGGGGCTGGGTTGTGAGAGGTGAGGGGCCCGGGTGCGATCCCAGCTTCTGGGGAGCAGGGAGAGCAGTGCAGCAGGGTGGTCCATACCTGCTCAGCCCCAGGGAGGGCAGGATGATGACCATGAACACCAGGAAGAAGAAGCACTTGTGCATGGTGAGCTGATTTTCACTCGACCTGTGGAGAGGGGAGGCACTAGAAGAAGGTTGTACTTTTCTGAGGCAGAGCAGCCGGTGCGGGGGAGAGGCTGGGGTGGGTCTCGCTCTTCACCAGGGAGCTACTCCCAGCCCCAGGAAGCCACGTGTATTTGATCTGTGCATCTACAGGGGCCTTGCAAAATGTCTCCCAGGCCAGGGGGTGTCCCCAGGAGGAAT
>NW_009260791.1:2231754-2242034 GCF_000687185.1 Egretta garzetta
TAGGAAAAGCTCTTTTCTTCCCAGCCTCTCACCTCCTTCATCCCTGTCCTCCCCTATTATCCCTGCTAGTGTAGACATCCAACAAGAGGCAGCTGGGTGTCTACAATGGGTTTGGAAGCCCCTGTTTCCCTCAGGAGAAGGAAGGGAGGTGGAGACAAAGCTCCTGCAATGACTCAGCAGACCAGGCACAGGGGCTGGGGCTGGTGGAGGGTCAAGACAGAGAGCACATTGTAGGAGCTGGGCAGAGCTTCCTCTGCTGGGAGACTTTGATCAACCTGAGCCTGTACCTCTGCCCTGGAGGGCTGGGATGTTCCAGCCAAGTCAGGGCCTGTTGCTGCCAGTCCACCATCACAACATTCCTTTCACAAAGTTCTTCAGACCCATCTTAAAAACCACCTGCCTTTGCCAGCAGCCTGGAAGCGTTCAGGGCTATGGCAAGGAAATGGCTACTTCGGGTGTGGACTTGGGGCTCTTTCCATGGAGGGCAACACTCATGGGGCTCTGTGGGGGGTCTGCTGCTCCACTGCCTGCCTCCTTGCAGGTTGGGTCCCATGAGTCCTACTGAGGTTCCTCCCATCTACCACAGCCCTGGGGGAGCGCGGGGGCCAGCCACGTTACCTCGTCCAGTGCGATTCAAAGAACGCTGAGTAGTAGACAAGAAAGGGCAGGAAGACAGAGAAGGCCCAGAGCAGCAGCGTGGGGAAGAACTGGGTGATGATGGGGTTCTGCAGGAGGAGAGATGCCAGACACCCCCTTAGCAGCCTGCTGGAGCTCAGCCATGCTGGAGGCAGCTCCCTGGGCCTCCTGATGCAGGATGGTGTATGCAATGGGCAGGCTGGGGCATTGCCTCCCTGAGCAGGAGCATTTGTTTCAGGAGATAAGAGCTTGCGGCCAGCCAAAGGCACCACGTGCATGCCCAACAGCTCACAGGTCAATGAGCAGGAAGGAGATGGGCTTCTTGCAGTTCCTAACATCTCCTGGAGCTCTTCCCACCCCTCTCCTCTTGCATGGACACCAACCTGCCCTCCCTCATGGACACCATCACCAAAGCTCAGGTTTGCACAGGTGCCCTAGGGCTCTGCCACTGGAAACACATCAAGATCACTCCTTGCCTCTCATCAACACTCATCCCCATGATGGCTTGTCTTCTTGGGCCAGTGTAGAGCCAGTGCCCTCCCCCTGTCATGGACAAGCCTAGAAATGGAGACCCTTTGGGAAAGCTGGCATGGGACCCCAGGGACTACCTTGAGGCTCTCCACAGGCTGTGTGACATTGAACATGTCCATGGTGTTGACAATGATGGCTGGCGTGGTGAGGAAGAAGAGAAGGACGAAGAGGCAGATATTAAGGAGGATGAATCTCACCCACCAAGATGTGCCACGGACTGATAAATTCTCCCTGTGAAAGAAAAGCATGACTCGGACATGGTGCAGAGGAAAAGCCACATGTCCTGGGTCTCCCAGCCTGGCTCCTCAAAGCTCTGCCTCCCACTGCCCACACCAACCATCCTGGCAGCCCCTGCTCTGAGTTCAACTTCTCCTCCCCTACCCGTGCTGCTGTGCTGACACTTGCAGAGCCCCCAGGATCAGAGTATGACTGCAGTGGGGGGTCCGTGCCACCAGGAGGCTTTGGAGTCAGGCTGCAGAAATCAGAGCCTGGCAATCACCCCAAACCTTGCCTGGCCAAGCCCTTGCCACCGACTGAGTGATCCCCCCAGTCACCCCTGGTGACATCTTCTATGACCACAGGAGGGATTGTCAGCCCCTGCCACCCTGAGAAGGCACCCTACAGGTGCAGGTTCCCTACAGCTATATGGGTTCCCTATAACCATGGGTATGGGCTCCCTATAGCTATGGGTATGGGCTCCCTATAGCTATGGGTATGGGTTTCCCCCAGCTGCTTGCCCTCCCTCCCCTGCCACGGAGGTTCACCAGATGATATCGCTGGGTGCAGGGGCATAGCGAACGCCCCAGTGGTGTGACTTGACCACGGTGGTGACAGAGGACTGCTGGGGGTGCTTGCGGCAGTGGATGTGGCTGTAGTCCTTCAAAATCCTGCAGGAGGAAGTCAGGGGTCAGGACTGGACCGAGGGCTCAGGACACCCATGCCCCCCCCCACTTCTCATGATACCCTTCCCGCAGCCCCAACAGAGACGCCATCTCCGCAGGTGGCAGAGGCACAGTGGAGACAGACCCATTGCCTGGCTTTGGCTGGAGGATCTGGCAAGGTACCCCAGCAGCGGTGGCCACGAAGATGGGGGACACGCCTGTGCTGGCACATCTGAGGGGCACTCACACAGCTGTCATCCGCTCATCCTGGAAGGTGACAAAGGCCATGTCGAGCCGCTTGAGCGTGATGCGGTTGCGCTCAGCATTGAATTCATCTGTGAGCTTCTCCTCCAGCTCCCCATAGTACTGCTCGGCATCCACCTGCGGGAGCAGCCGGGGCATGGGCGAGCTGCCACGCTCTGCCCTGCCCATGGTGGGGATGTGCTGCCCGCAGCCCTGCCCGCACCACCTACCTGCTCAAAGCCACAGAACCGGCAGCAGAAGATGCGGGCGCAGGGGTGGGTTTTGATCATGATCTTCCCCTCTTTCTGTGCCTTGGTGGTAAAGTAAAGCCGCCCCTTCATTGCCTTGCGCCTGCCAGGAAGCCAACAGGCATGAGGGTCGTTCAGGGAGCAGCAGACAGACAGACAGACTGGGTCCCTCAACATGCTGGGCGGGAGCAGCGCACCCACCCACAGAGGGGACCTGCACGCACTCACCTCTCCGCATCCAGCTTCATCAGCTTGCGCACGTCAAAGCAGAACTGGACATTGGTGACGGTGCAGCTGGGATAAGCCTCGCTGCGGGCACAGGGACACGGTGGCACCAGGAGCAGGGGGATGGGGACAGCCCCTGCCACCTGCCCTGGAGAGGCTGCGGCACACCGCTACTCACTGGAAATGCTTGATGATGAGGGAAGGGTCTGTGATCTCCTTTGGGATGTGGGTAACCATCAGTGTCCGGGCGACCTGGGGGAGGGGAAGGGGCAGAGGGGGTGGGTGATGGGGGCCCATGGGCTGTTTTGCTGCCACCCTGCTTGCCCAGCCACCAGGAAGGCAGAGACGAGATGGGGCACCGACTGCCACCCTGGAGGCTGGTCAGCACGGACCTCCCCAGTGCCTGCTCCCAGACGCTGGGGCACAGCCAGACGCTGCCACCTCCCAGACAGACAGACGTAGCAGAACTTCTATCTCAAAAGACAAGGCAGCAGGAGAGAGAGATTTGCCTCCGGGCTGCCAGGCTTTCTCCAGAAGCTGGAGAAAAAAACAGCCTTATCTCTCCCTGCCTGTCCAGTCCCAGGCAGTTTCTACAGTTCTCCCTAACCTACTGGGACCCTCCTTTCTGCAAAGCACAAAGTTGTCCACTAGGGCTGGACAAGGCAGGGCTGGAGGAAGGGTGGTTGCTCACCTTCTCATTCTCTCTGTATTCAAGGTGGACAGAGTGGTGAGCCATGCAGAGGATGGTGAGAATGAAATAGATGAGAGCGAAGATGCTGTGCAGCCACAGGAGACGGTCCCTGGAGGAGGGGAAGAGGGGACCAGTGAATGCTGCGGCAGGTGCATGGCATGCGGACCGGCCTGGCGCTCAGCACCTCACCCACAGCCACCCCCACCGCCCAGCGGGACCTCCCCAAGCCATCTGCCAGGCCCCCAGGGACAAGACGGGCAGCATCCAGGGTGTTGGTCGAGATACTGCAGAAATGAGGCCACCCAGAACCCCAGAGAGCACCTCTGCCAGCAGCACGGTGCAGCAAGCAGTGCCAGCAGGCTACCCACCACCACAGTGCTCATGCGTGGTGCAGACAGACATGGGCGCTACCACGAGCAGCATGCTGCTCGCATGGACCTGCCCCCATTCTGGGACTGTGGCGAGCACCGTGCCTGGGCTTCCCAGCAGTGCCTGCCGCAGCAGCAGCGCCCATAGCCCCTCCCGGACACAGGAGCCACGTACTGCGTTGGGATGTTGGCAATAGTTGTCCGGCCAAAGTGGGTGGGACTGTGTCCTGCAGGGGAAGAGAAGCAGGAGGTTATGGGAACCCAGTGCAGTGTGTGAGTCCATGCTTGCAGGGTTGGTAGCTCTGGACTTTGCTCCCTCCTTTTCCATCTCCCAGGTCCCCACCAAGCCCCCACTGCCCTGAGGCTCCCTGCCTCTTGCATTCTTCTGTCCCACAGCTGACAATGGGTTCCTGCTCACACAGGGGCTTCTGACGAAGGGGTCCTTCTGCCCCCTGTCCCCAGGGCAGGGTGCTCAGCCCGAGGTGGGGAAGCTTGTGCCATGCTCCTGAGTCATCCCGCAACTGGGGAAGCACCTACCCAGAAGGTCCCCCGAGAAGTTGACGGGCAGGATGACGGCCACGGAGAGCACACAGACCAGCATCAGCAGGACCAGGAGGTGCCGCTGGAAGGAGAGGTAGGTGGTGGCATCGATCCCACACTTGCTCTGAATCTCCTCATCCCTGGGGGAGAGGCAGGGGGGGGGGGGGGCGGGGGGGGGGCGCCCCCCCCCCGCCCCGGGGACATTGGCTGCTCTGACCTCACGCAACCCATGCCAACTCACGGCATCCTGCCGGTGGCACATGGGATTTGGGCACAGAGGAAATGGGGGATGCAAGCAGCCCTCAAGCCGCCATCCCGCTACAGGACAAGCTCCTACCAGAAGAGGTTGAAGCCTCTTCCTTTGGGACAGGAGCCAGGGGCCAGGAGGAAACACAGAGGTGAGCCCTCTGCTCTCTCTCCCAGGGGAGGGCTCTCCTCAGCCGCAGGTCCCAGCAGCTCTGAGTGATGCATGACCGCCTATGGGCATCGGCTCCCCAGGGGTGGGCAGCAGTGGGGCATGACTGCAATGCCGAGGACACACACTTACTTCATCTGGTAGATAGAAATGAGCCAGGAGCAGAATCCCTGGAAGGGAAGAGAGTCGGAATGAGCCAGGGGTGACCACCCCACCTCCCCATTGAGGAGCCGGGACACAGCAGACACTGGGGATGTGTGTGGACACAGTGCAGTGCCTGGGGCCACGGGGCTGAGCAAACGGAGGCAATGCCCAGGGCAGCTCAGCAATGCTCAGCCCAGCAGCTTGTCTGCAGCGGTGGCCAAAGGCAGCTGCCTTGAGAGGAGTGGGAAACAAGGGGCATCTCTGTAACACAGGCTCCTGGCTTCCAACAGCTCCCTCCTCTGTGCCTTCCCCGACAGTCCCTAACATGCAATGTGCTTTTTTGACCACTACCGAGCACTGAGCCAGCACTGCTGTAGAGCCATATAAGACAACGCCAAGATCTTGTGTAACAGCGCTCATTCCCTGACCCTGCATATGCATTATTAGAGTTTTTCTCCCCTATGCATTACGTTACATTTTACCAACACTGGAGTACATGCAAGTTCAAGGTCCCTCTGCAGTCTTCCCTGTCATGGCTGTACTGAATAACACTTGGCCATTGCGCCCTTCCTCTTTGCCTCCTTTCCAGAGAATTTATGCTGACCTTTGATGAGAGGGACCCCAGGCAGCCCCCTGTGGGATTCCTTTACCTGCACTGTGAGAGCTGGCAGCTTCTTCTTCCTCTCCATTCCCCAGTTTTATCCAAGCCAGGACCTTCCTCCCCTGCCCCACAGCCCAGCTTTGTCTGATCAACCACAGCATGAGGCTTTGGAGGTGCCGGCATCCCCGCACCCCTGACAGCCCCACAGGGCTGGACACCTCCTTAGCACAGCCAGGCTGACTCCCCTCCTATGCCCTGCTCCAGGGTTCTGCTCTGGAGAGCCATGTCTGGGAGGTTGTCCGTGCAAACCCCAAGCTCCCTGGGCTGTGATTTCTTGGGTTTTTCAGAAACCCTCCTGAAAAATAGCATTTATCAGCCAACTCCCAGCTCTCTAGGATGCCTATGTGCAGGAGAGAGGTCACATGCTGCAGTCACTAGCTTGGCTATTTGTCTCAGGGTGAGTGAAAAGTCCCAGGGCTGCTCCTGGGAATTTGTGACGGTAACGGGAATTCATCAGGCTGCTTTTATTGCAACCTCATCCTCCAACCCTGCTGTTGGAGGGATGCTCTGGTGCTTCACTGCAGAGAAGGGCTCATGGGCAGGAATTTGGTCAAGCTCCTCCTCACTGGATACAGGCAACAAAACTTTATTTACCTCTCCGGCCACATTCTTGCCTTCTCCAGGAAGCATTTTCTAGCTCCACCACCTGTCAGCCCTACAAACCCTCTGGCAGGTTTCCTGTTCCTGATGTGTGAAGAAAAATCCATTACTTGCTTTTATGCTATCTAAAAATTCCTCCTCAAACTCCTTCCTGCTCCCTCTTGCCCCCCCACCTTAGTGTATTTTACATTTAACCTGGCAGAGTTTAGATTTTCCTCATTTGGGAACAGCTTGACTTTTAAAAGGTTGTCTTCTTAGATCTAATAATCTCCCTTAATCTGCTCTTTAGCTGTGTTGGCATTCCCTGTGGTCTTTCTCACTTATTTTTTGATGAGCAATATACATTTGCCCAGAGCATCCAGTACCAAGCCTTTAAACACGCCTCCTGCCACCTGCAAGGATTTTGCTTCTTTACCTTTCCTGCCTAGATTTTTTTTTAAGAAGTTCTGTCTTTTTTTCATAGTCACACCAGTGACTGATTTTTGAGCTTTTGTAGGCAAAAAAGAGATAGAATAATGTATCGGTCCATGCTTGTTTCCAGCAAAACTTGTTTTGTGCCTGGTGTGGTAGAGAGACGCAGAAGATGACTTTAAAGCCCCCACAGCCCACCATGCTGGCAGAGTTGGAGATGCGATCCAGGGGACTCTGCCCTTGCTGGGGCCAGAAAGGTCCCTGCGAGCACACAGAGCAAGGCTGTGGCCATGCATCCTACTGGATCCCCGCAGCTGGCAGGAATGGCTGTGCAGCCGGGAGCTGCTCTCTCTGGTGGGAGCATCCCCTCCAAGCTGCCATTCAAGGTAGATGCCTCAAACCAAGCCAGAACAAAGAAACCCTCCAGCTTTCCCAGGAATAACCCACCACTAAAAGGTGTTAAGCAGGAAACCCCACACTGGAGGATTTAATTTCTCCCATTTAACTTCTGACCTGGGTTTCCCATGAGGAGTAGGGTGGGCTGGGCCAGGACGAGCCCAGCCTGGGCTCCCGCTGCCACAGCCACCAGCACTCACCACGTCCTTGTTGTCAACGTCCAGGGGGCTGCTCTCTGACGGGGACTTCTCCTTCTCGCTCTGCTCTCCGTAGAAAAGCGATGTCAAACTTTGCAGCAAGGGGAGGTGTGGGGGGGTGAGGGAGGAGAGAAGCAGCAGATGGGAGAGGATGAGCACCCTTGGAGAAGCTTCTCCTAGGACAGCAGCCTGGAAAATGCCTCCCCCCTCCCCACATCCTGCACTGGGGCTGGACCAGCGACTACCGCTGGGCTTGGGGCAGGGGCTGCGCTCGCTGCCTCTGTACTGATGAGTCCCTGTGGAGGGGTGGCTGGTGGAGAATTGGCCTTAGCTCCGGGATGAAGGCCCGCTGAACTGGACTTTTATATTCTACTGGTTTCAGCCCTCAACTGGCATTGCAGTAAAAGGAATGTAATCAGTGCTTGAATTTAAGTTTTGATTGCTCTTTTGAACTCCCCAGTGAAGGGAAACATTGCCTGTCCGTTGCCAGACTCGGCTCCAGAACCCGAGCCCAAGAGGAGCTGGAGAGGTGAGAAGGCAGGAGAGGAGCTTTTACAACATTTCCTCCTGTGGGCTGCCCAGCCTTGCAGAGACCCCTCCTGTGTGCACCGCCTGTGCAAAGAAAGATGCTCTGCTGCCTGGGGTGAACCACGCTCCGGCAGCCAGACAGCTGCAGGCAGCACAGCCTGCCTGGAAAACTGGTCCAGGCTCTGCTTTCGCCAGGACACTGGTATTTTGGGGGGGATTCTGCATCTAGCCCAAAGGATGGGCCAGGCAAGCTGCTCTGCTGACATGAGGAACAGTGTTATTGCTGTGTGTCTCTGCCTCCTCCACTGGCCAGCTCTGCTCATCCCGAGGGAGCGGCAGCATTGCAGTCGCCACCCAAAAGCAGCTCTTTGGCCTCTGTCCTTCCCAGGATGGTGCCCTCCCTGGCACTGAGAGCACCGTCACCAGGTGGTGCCTGCAAGAGGGAATCAAAGATGGCTTGGGCTTTCCCGCTCCCTGCAGCAGATGGTGCCTGTGGACAAGAGCAGCCAGGCCTTTCCTAGTGGGAAGGAGGGACAGGAACACCTGCTGAGCTTCTCCATGGGCCACCCCACAGCACCAGCCCTCCTGCCAGCCCTCTTGGAGAGGCTGGAGCCATCACCCGCGGTTGCCTTGCATCCTGCTCACCTATCATTGTCCATCAGCAGCGCCAGGCGCCCGTAGTCCCAAGCCGCTTTCCGAAGGCAGGAGAAGACAAGGAGGAGAAGCTGGAAGAAGAGGGAAGAGGAGAAGTGAAGAGTTTTGCCACAGGGTCTCACCCTGCAGGGTCTCCCCACATCCCTCCTTTCTGTTTTCCCACTCATGAGCCCAAGCTCATGCAAAACTCTGGCCTCAAGCCAAACTACTCCCACTCTGTGATCTCACCACTGCTGCCCAAGTGCCACCTGCTGCCCACCATGATGTGGGAAAAGCTTTTAGCCCCCTGCAATCACACCCACTCCCCCAAAGAGCCGGGCACACCGGCACATACACATGTGTGGCTGTCAGCACACTCATAACACACACACTCATGCTCACAGCCAGTCTGTGATGCCCCAGACGGGGGCTGTGGTGCCCGTGGACATGGCACTCTCCTGGCCTGCTCACCAGCCAGAGGATGAAGTTGATGGCGAGCACGGTGGGCACACCGCCAAATGGCAGCCCTTCCAGGACGGTGCTGCGGGACCGGGCGCTGAAGCATTGCTCCTCTGTGCTGTTCACCAGGGCATCCAGGAAGCTGAGCACGTCCAGCGAGGTGGAGCCAGCACCATCAGGCACTGGCTCCACTGAGTACACACTCTCCATTGGTACTGTTGTGGGGCCTAACCCTGCAACACAGAGGTGGGGGTGCGGAAGGAGTGGCTCTTCCAGGTCCTCCAGCGAGGTCTGAGGAGCTCGCTAAGGGCAGGGAGGGGAGAGGACTGGCTGGTGACCTTGGAGCTTCCCCAGTCCCAGTCTCTCTCAGGAAGGGGCTGTGGAACACAGGGCAGGGGGTATTGCTGAAAAAATCTCACAGCTACCTCATACGCCTTCCCCACCCCATTAAGCCTCATGCTATTTGGTTGTCTCCGTCATACCCGAGACCGGTCTCTCACCACCTCTGCCCCTCAGTCCTGGAAGCTGGGTTGAGTCATGGCCACCCTGGTGCGGTCAACAGGCAGGAACGAGGAGCCAAAGCATTTGCTTGAGTTTCTGAGGATAAGAGCAATGATGATGTTAACAACTGGGCTGCTGGGGCTGTGCTTGCTTCGCTCCCCACAGCCAGCTATCTACTGTGTGTGGAACATCCCCCAGCCCTCCCTTCTCCTCCAACATCATGGTCTGCGTGACTCAGGAGTCATGGGACCTTCCTTCCGTCTTTCCACCAGAGCAGGATTGCTCCTTCCAAGACATCTTGAAGTCTTCAGAAGAATCAGCTTCTCAAAACCCTAAATGCCAAGGTTCCCCCCATTTCCCCGGAGGCTGATACTGCAGGCTACAGCCCTCACTGGTAGGAAACACTTAAAGGCCATTCATGGCCAAGACTGTGGCATGTTTCCAAAACCTTTCCTATTGCCATGCTTTAAGTGTGAGACGATCCTCTCCAAACCTGCAGTGCCTGGGACCCCTGGGAACAAGCACCCTCCAGCATGGCTGTCACTCCCGAGGATGCCACAGACCTGCATGCCAGGACAGTGCTGCATGGCCACTGCACTCTAGAACTAGACGTCATCTATCTGGACTTCTGCAAAGCCTTTGACACGGTCCCCCACAACATCCTTCTCTCTAAATTGGAGAGCTATGGATTTGATGGGTGGACTGTTCGGTGGATAAGGAACTGGCTGGATGGTCGTGTCCAGAGGGTAGTGGTCAATGGCTCGATATCCGGATGGAGACCGGTGACGAGTGGTGTCCCTCAGGGGTCCATGCTGGTACCGGTGCTGTTTAATGTTTTCATCAATGACTTAGACAGCAAGATCGAGTGCACCCTCAGCAAGTTTGCGGATGACACCAAACTGAGTGGTGCAATTGACACACCAGAAGGACGGGATGTCATCCAGAGAGACCTGGACAGGCTAGAGAGGTGGG
>NW_009260791.1:2242609-2261326 GCF_000687185.1 Egretta garzetta
GGGGGGGTTGGACTAGATGACCTCTAGGGGTCCCTTCCAATCCAAAACATTCTATGATTCTATGATTCTATGATTCTAACTAAAGGAGGAGAAGGAACCAGCACAGCAAACGCTAACAAACACAGGGTGGGAACAACAGGGCCAGAATCTCTCCTCTTCACATGCCTGCTGCGTCTTTGCGCCTTGGAGCCCCCACCAGCACCTTCAGTCAGCTGCTCCTGGGCCTGGAGAGCTGCGTGGCCTTCAGAGGAGGACAGCTCTAGCTGTGGTGAGACCAACCACATTGCCGGGGTGAGAGGCACCCTGGACCAGCGGGGGGTCTTCAGGGTGTTTTCAGGATGGTCCCTTAACAGGTCATTGGGGAGTTTTCAAAATGGCAGCCAGGTTCAGTCCCAAATGTCTCTTCCAAAAAGGCCCTGAGGTAGGTTGTCTAGTACTTTTTAGGTAGATGATAAACCCAGAGGGCTGAAGACCCTGCTTAGGGGAAGACTGAGGTTACAAGGGTGGAGGGGAACAGGTCGACAAGGAAACTTTGTCTTTGGAGGTCTTGAGAAACCAAACATAATTTCGAAGTTGGCCTGGTCCTGAGCAGGGGCTTTTATTAGCTGACCTCCAAGGGGTCGCTTCCAACCTTGGTTATTCTACATCCCTATTCTCAGGGACTTGTGCTCCCAACAAGAATATCTTCTGGCCCATCTGAAGTTTACAAGGAGACACATGAGTGCCTTGCCCCACAGACATGCTGAGCACAGTATATTGTGGCATGTGCAAAGGCCACGTGAAACCTCCTCAAGCCCATTAACATGTACTCCTGTGAGCTTTGTATTCAAGCCATTGGGCGTTCATTCATCTCCTTCCTTTTTATCTATATTCCAGCCACAACTGGGACCCTGCTGCAGCCCCTGCAGTCACCCAGCTGCAGCTGATCCCTGCTCCAGGATGCTTACAGCCCACATGGACAGGAGGGAGGAAGAGGAGCAGGAGTCACGGTCTGATTGAGCAATGGAGGAGGATGCAAACAAAGACAGCAGGCACCTCCAGGGACCTGGAGATGCAAACTGTTTATGGTGGGGTTTTTTCCATCAAGACCAAACACTATCAACTCTGCTTCAACACCAAAGGAAACCTGATTGAGAGGTCTTTGGGGAACACAGAGAGAGTGTGCACAAAATGCCTCGGCTTAGAAAGGGGATCTTCCTGAGCTCTACATAGATTTGCTTTTGTTGGGAAACATTTACTTCTGCTGTGTCAGTGTGACAGATGGGAGACTACAGCAGCACGTGGGTTTTTGTGCACTGCTGTAGCCTCAGACTCTCTTGGACTCTGCAGCTTCCTGCTTGAGGAGATTAGTCCCGTGCTAAAGCTCCTGAGGAGCCCAGACACCCCCATTCTATGGCTGAGCAGAGTGGGTAGGATGGGGGTGCTGGGGCAGGAGCTGACACAGATTACACGCCTGAGACACTGACTCTCTTTGACCTCCTCATCTGAGAAAAGGAATGACTGAGGAAGAGGGAGGCTTTCAAACACAGAGTTGACAAGAAAAAAAAAAAGGCTCTGACAGCCTGACAAATGCAATCAGGTGGACACCAGGGATTCCCAAGAGATTCTCAATCCAAGCTCTCAAGAGGGTTGAAGAGCTTAAGAACTAGTCTTGGTGCCTGCAGTTTCCAAATTAAACACAAAGAGATGGTGACTTGCTATTTTCTTCACTTCTGAAGCCTAAATTCCAGCGCAAAGAAAAATCTCCACTGGAAACCAAAGAGTGGCTGGGATGCTTGGACCAAGGCTATGAGCCCAGCAGAGCCTGAGGCTTACCCCACTCCAGGGTTAGGCTGGCATCTGGCTACCTGCACAGATGCCTTGAAGGGATGTCAGAAGCCACTGAACTACAGGCATTAAGACCCACAGGACATGCAGACCCATGGCAGTCCCTCTTACTGTGCAGATGGTGCAGTGTCACCTGGGCCATGGGCTTTAGTATCTGCTACAGACCTCCCCATGCTGCCTACAGCATCTTCAGTTCTTCTTGGAGGTCCGTAGCCATATACGTATTGATCTGGCCAGTCCATGGTGTCTGGAGACATCATAGCCTGAGACGGGATGGTTGACCATTCGTGTATGTCCCAAAAGAACTGCCAGGTCACCTGACATATGTTGATACTGGTCCAAAGTGCATCCCAGTAGACTTGGGGCTGAAGTACCATCACTACAGCCAGGTGCAAAGTGAGGGATGGGCTGGCAAAGCCTCCCTGTAGTGCCCTCAGTCATGGCCTCAGTCATTGGGATAACCCCTGAAGCAGGAACTCCAACAAGGGGAGACACGTGGGAAACAAGTGGGCCATGGTGACAAGTGGCAGCCATTCACCCCGGCCCGCCTGCCTCACACTCACCATCAGGAGGCTGTGAAACCACGGGGACCTCCAGCCGGGGTCAGCCCCTTCCTACGCAGATGCTCTCAATCTGTTCTCTCCGTCAGCACACCTCCCTCCCTCCCCTCCTCTTGTAAGCAGTAGAGCCATCGCCATCTGGCATTTTCAGCTGCTAAATAATTCACTGCCTTTTTGTTAACAAGGAGAGTGTGTCTCTGACCGAGGGAGCTGTTGGACCTTCAGCAAATAAACAAGGAGACTCTTAGCAACCTCCAAGTCCCTTTTCTGCCACCATCACTCCACTACTCAGTGGTAAGATCCTGCAGCTTGTTTCTAGGCACCAGTTTCACACCCGTAGGAGGAACATCCTGCCGCAGGATGGCAGGGTGAGGGCGATTGTCGCAGGGATCAGTGGATCAGTATGGGTTGTCTTTCCCTGTCAAGTCCTTGTTGCTGGCCCCTTCCCCCAGTAGCAGATCTTTTGCTCCTGGTGACCAAAAGCAATGGGTTCCTCCTGGAGATGGTGCTAGCATCTCATGCTCCAAGCTCTGCTGTCCACAAACCTCCCAAATGCAAGCTTTCACCCACCCAGCCAGCGTGGTTCCTGTCTCTCCACCCAGCACTGCACAAAGAAATTTCAGGAGCAAAAGAGTCCTGAAGCCACCAGTCCAGCTCTGTCCCCTTTCTCTTAGGTGTCTCCAACTCCGCTGTCCAAAGGAGCCATCACGGGGTGCTCAGTCCTGTAACACAGCCCTTGCGGTGTGTCACAGCTCCTATGAAGCTGATCTCAAGCACATTCTCCTGCCTTTTCCCTGGTCCCTTCACCCCCAGATACCCATGGAAACCCACCTCCAAATACCCAAAATGGTACTTTTCTAGACCATTTGTTCCAGCTAATCTCACCTTTTATGGTGCTGCTCTTAGAAAAGCTTATGCAAATTATATAGCTGCAGCATTACCATTAAAATAACCATTGGGAACAAACAGCTAAAAGTAAATCATGTAAATGTTCTAGGAACAGCCCATGCAGCAGAAATAGGGAAAGGAAATTTCTGTTCATGTGCTCCAGGAACAGCTTGAACTCATACCTGTAGGAACCCAGCACTGCACAAAGAAATTTCAGGAGCAAAAGAGTCCTGAAGCCACCAGTCCAGCTCTGTCCCCTTTCTCTTAGGTGTCTCCAACTCCGCTGTCCAAAGGAGCCATCACGGGGTGCTCAGTCCTGTAACACAGCCCTTGCGGTGTGTCACAGCTCCTATGAAGCTGATCTCAAGCACATTCTCCTGCCTTTTCCCTGGTCCCTTCACCCCCAGATACCCATGGAAACCCACCTCCAAATACCCAAAATGGTACTTTTCTAGACCATTTGTTCCAGCTAATCTCACCTTTTATGGTGCTGCTCTTAGAAAAGCTTATGCAAATTATATAGCTGCAGCATTACCATTAAAATAACCATTGGGAACAAACAGCTAAAAGTAAATCATGTAAATGTTCTAGGAACAGCCCATGCAGCAGAAATAGGGAAAGGAAATTTCTGTTCATGTGCTCCAGGAACAGCTTGAACTCATACCTGTAGGACATGTTCAACCTCCCTCCAACTGGGGGAGATACCTTACTTGGTATACAGAGTGAGAGATCACACAGACACTGTAGGTCCATCTTAAAGTCACTGTTAAAAGGCTTAAGCTGATTTTTCTCAGAAAACATATAAAATAATTCAGTATTATGCAACACTCAGTGACAGCACTCTGTGATCATACCCTAAAGGTCCAAATGAACCCCACAGCATTGCCAGACCATATCCTATTTGAAGCTATGCCACTGTCATTGTGCTTTTCCCAGTCTTTAATGGCCAGAGGAAGACATATTGTTGTGAATAACAGAGCTGGGTGGGTGCCTTTGCCTCCAGAAGGTGTTGGGAGAGCTTCCCATTAGCTGTGTACGAGGCAGTGCCTCCAGATGCCAACCACAGAGCAGCCGCTGTCCTAGAGGAGCTACAGCGACAGGCACGTCAGGAAACACAGGAGTGGGCAGGGTTGCAGCTGGGAAAACAAAGCAATAGCATAGAGGCAGAAATCACAATATATGGTCTACCCAATCTAGGTCTTACTTAGAGGAAAGATGATAAAATAGGGTCAGAAAACTTGCAAAGTAATAGAGTCAGGCAATCCCTCTTTCTCTTTGCAGTGACTGTGATTGGACAGGGAATGTATGAGATTTGCCTTTGAAAGTGATTTGCTGGATAATTTCTATGAGGCATTTCCAGTGTGTAAGGTTTGCCTTGAATATTCAGTGCCCTGTTTGTTTTGTTGATACACCAGCATATGCTTCTCTCCAGTTGGGTGGGCACTAATCCAGAGAATCAGATTTCCAATTGAAAATAAGGCATTTCTTTTATGTGAATGCAATTTTTCAAAATTTGTCTTTCCCTTGAAGCACCCTGCCAGCAAACTCATTTGCTAGGGGATTCACAGACAGCTGGAGTAGCAAAACACCAAAACAAAGTCTTGGGAGCGCTCGGATGACTAAGCCGGGCTTCTCAGCATGCCTGTGCTCACTCAGCCTTGGTGTCCTGCTCCAGCAGGGAGGGCATTACTAATTTTGGCTGGCAAATGGGTGGTCAGGGTGCAGGGCTGCTGATGGAGCTGCTCATGGCCACGCAAAGCCAGCGGAAAAGCCAGGTTGACGAGCCAGACCACGTCTCTGAGAAAGCAAGCATCCCCGCTACCTGACTGCCTCTGCATCCTTCTTCCCTCGCAAGGAGATGTGGCCAGGCTGTGGGAGGGGAAAATGAGGACCGCCATCACAGGAAGATCAGGTTCACTCCCTGGCATACCCAAGGCCAGGCAGGGAGGGGAACCTCCGGCGTCCCACCTTGCGGGACTGCAGTGACTGACTGACCTTGCAGGACTGCGGTGACCTGGACTGCAGGACTTTGCTGACCGGGCCAGGAAACCCGAGCCACTGCCACTGACTCAGCACAACAAACGACCTCAGGCTGGGAAAGGACTTATCAACACCCTGCGCTGAGCTCAGCACGCTCCCCGGCAAGGACAGTTTTGGCACCAAAGGGCACGGTGACCTCTCCATCCTTGTAGCTCAGTGCATGGCAGAACAAGCACACCATCCATCCCCAACAGGGACAAGCACAGAGGGGATGGGACCACAGACACAGCCCTCCAAAACCCTGTCTGGGTCCAAGGCATTCCTCCCTGCCCCCCGCTTCGTCCTTCTCTCTGGGTCACAGCTTCCAGGTCCAAAGAGCGAAGAGGGGGTGGGCTGTCAGTGACCCATGGGGGTGAGCGGGCAGAGGGCAGCAGCACCCCTGGGCAGGGCTCTTCACACCACCTTCAGCATCTTCAGGGCAGATGCCTGCACAGGAGACCAGCACCGCTGTGACAGCACCTACGTCCTTCCTGGGGCTGTGTCCCATAGACCCATGGAGAGAGGAGCCAGACCCTGCCAGGGAGCCAAGGCGCTGGATGCAGAGAGACTGGTAGAACAAATACTGACATTGGTGTGAAGGCTGTGCCCACACCTTGATAAGGCTATGGAACAGACAACCCACCAGCAAAAGACCCCCATCCCATCACCAGCAGGACAGCAGCTGCCTCACACAGGACATACACCAGCCTGTCCCCTTAGCCTGCTGGAAACAAGATGCATCTTCCAAACAAGGAGGACCACACCATGAGCAGCAAGCTGGCCAGTGGGCTACAGAGGCTCGGGTCAGTAAGGTTTGGAGGCAAAGGACCATCCCACAGCAACTGATGACTCCTAACGGGCATAAAACACCTGCTCAAAGACTTTCTCACTGCCAGTCAAGACATGATTGCTTAAAGGGGTCAGGAGGACTCAACAGCAGTGTTCTTTCTCCCCATATCACCCATAAGTTACCCTGCATGTGGGAGCGAGTGGGATCAAGGAGAAAACAAGCATGAAAACATGGCTGAGTAAAATAAACGAGCTTAAAGATGGTGTAAATAAACATCACCTTCCCTGCCCATAAGCTCTGGCACTGCTTTCCCCTTGAGGGGCACAAGCGCCCACCAGGCTTACTGCCAGCCAGGGCAGGACGGCGGGGGGAGCTGCTGGCCCACGAGCACACCCAGGCCCTGTGGATGAAAACCCTGTGGTGAGCCCCGCACTGGCATCTTCACTCCTGCCTCCGAATATTTCATGTATGTCCCCTGGACCCTGGGAGCTTCCTGCAGAAAGGGACGGCACAGAGGCACGGGGACCCACATGGGTGGGTGGGAATGAGGGATGACGGAAGAGGCAACTGTTCCTGGAACAGAAAATGCATGTCCTCCCCCCTCCCCTCTCCTCATCCACCACTCCCAAACTGCCCCACCAACACTGACCATCTAAATTATGTGACCCACTGGGAGGGAGAGACCGCAACCCTGTTTTAGGGAGCCAAGCAAGTTTTTCTGCTCTCAGGAGTGGCGGGTTGCCACCACCTTTGAGAAACCCTGCGTAGGGTCATGCTGCCCCAAAGGAAAAAACCTGAGACTCACCTTAAACCAACACACACAGCATTCGACAGCAAAACCCTCCCCTGCCACATCCCCCTGCGGTGGCTGCCGCATCGCCCCCAGCATCCTGCCCTCCCCTTCTTCCCCAGCACTGCCCTGCGGGCTCAGGGGTGGCTGAGTTCTGGCACACAGACTAAGCTCCGCGCATGAGGTTTTTGGATGACAAGGCGTCCCAGCCTCCCCCACCTCCAGCAGGGCTCTCCATAGGACAATGTTTGTGGCCTTCCTCTGCAGTACGGCAGCCACCTGCACAAGCCCCTTCTCCCTGAGGGATGCCACGGCCCGGGCAGGGCAGCACCGACTCGCTGCAGCGCTCCTCAGCGTGAGAATAAAGCCAAAGCTCAGGCAACTGAGAGCAAACACGGTGCTTACAGTGAGATGCACAGCCGGGGAGGTTTGTTTGGGCCGGCGCGTGGGAGATGCTGTGCACAAAGCAGCTCTTCTCCAGCGCCTCCTCCACGCGTGTGTGAGCCAGCGGCTGCTGGAGCCAGGGCACAGCGATTGGGAAGGAAGAACCGGAGCGGAGTTTATCCGTTCCACTCCCAGCCCTTTCCACCACATTTGACTAAGCTGTCACTGCAGGCTGGCTCTAACCCATGTTTGTTTTATATTTCAATATCCCGCTATGCACACGGTGTGCTTAGCCCCTCACACCGCACTTTGTGCGCACAAAGCACTGAGCAAACATGAGCTAATTGGGCTGCAATCTCCCCAGGGCAGGGGCCCGTCACTCATTCTGTATCATGCACCCTTGTCCTCTGATAATGCTTAAATCAACACTCTTCAGCGCAAAGGATTACCCAGGCCAGGCCCAGCCCAAGCACAGAGCTGGTGGGCGATGGCTGGGAGCAGACAGCCAGGAGAGGGGGCTTATAAAAAAGATGGGGACAGACTTTTTAGTAGGGCCTGTAGCGATAGGACAAGGGGTAATGGTTTTAAATGAAAAGAGGGTAGATTCAGACTCGATATAAGGAAGAAGTTTTTGTGATGAGGGTGGTGAAACACTGGAACAGGTTGCCCAGAGAGGTGGTAGATGCCCCATCCCTGGAAACATTCAAGGTCAGGCTGGACGGGGCTCTGAGCAACCTGGTCCAGTTGAAGGTATCCCTCCTCATTGCAGGGGGGTTGGACTAGATGACCTTTAAAGGTCCCTTCCAACCCAAAACGTTCTATGATTCTATGAAAAAGCCAGGGCTGACTGCGAGGGACAGAGGTTGCTGGCAGGTGGGAAAGGGGCAGGGAGTCATCCTGGGGCTCTCGGTTAACATGCACACACATGCACATAGAATCATAGAATCATAGAATCGCTTTGGTTGGAAAAGGCCTTTAAGATCATCGAGTCCAACCTTTAACCTAACCCTGCCATCCCACCACTAAACCATGTCCCTAAGCACCTCATCTATCCTTCTTTTAAATATCTCCAAGGATGGGGACTCTACCACCTCCCTGGGCAGCCCATTCCAGAGCCTGACAACCCTTTCAGTGAAGAAGTTTTTCCTAATATCTAACCTAAACCTGCCCTGGCGCAACTTCAAACCAAACTGTGTACTCAGGAAAACAGTATTTCGGGACAACAGTAAAGATAGCTCCCAGCACCACCAGGTCCCCGCTCCAAGCTGGGATGCTGAAGGCTGCTCGCAGTTCCCCGAGCAACCCCTGCGCTTGCAATTAATTAACGATGATATGTGCAGATGAGGACAACTCCCAGTCCCTGCTGCCTGCCTGCCTGAGGGCTGTGGCAGCAGCCGGCCCTAGGGAAGGTCTTTGGCAAAGGGTGCCCTCAGGTTGTTTATCGCCTGCCAGCTCCAGGACCATGGCACGCTGTGCCCTTGTGCAGCCAGCCCAGCAGGAGCAACTCCCATTTGGCATCAAAGGCTGAGGAAGCCTCTCAGCAAGGCTCTGACAGTGATGGGATATTGGGGATTTAGAGGCAGGTCACTTCTTCCTCCACCCAGGTAACCATGCTCAAACAGAGGAGGATTTTAAGGCCTGTGAGAAGGAAAGTGCCACCTCCACTGGGAAAAACACTCCCTCACAGAAAGCTATATGGAAACCAGGACCAGCCATGGCATGGTTGGGGGCCAGGCTGAGGCTGTCACTGTGGGTCACGGGCATTTTTCACAGTGCCACAATGTGCCAGGAGCACTGTGGTCCCTGGTCATGGGAGAAACGGCTCCTTTGTCCCCAAGCCCCCTCTGCTGTTCAGGGAGTGGGGAGCTGCGGGGAGGTGGAGAGGAAAGTGGGAGGTTTATCTGCTGCCATTTATAAAGCCACCTGCTGCAGAGAGACTGCCAGCCACAGGAGCGGCCAGCACAGCCCTTTCCAGCACAGCTACAGCCATCCCTGGTGAGCAGAAGGAACCTCACCCCAGGGCAACAGGCAAGGAGAGGACTGTGCTTTGCACACACATACATGCAAGCATGCTTGGGCTGTGCAATGAGGGGGATGCAGCCCAATACTGCACTTCTTGGACCGGGCAACTGTGGTGGCTTTGCACCCAGTATCCTGCCCAGCCGGGATGGCACAGCCTGCCTGGGGATGGCAGGGACCTTGCTGCCAAGCTGGCAGAGAAAGCGGGTGCATTTCAAGTCCCCTGCGTGGCTGCTCTCAGCTGCCCAGCCCCAGCCGGCCCCCCTCATGGCTGATGCCCGCAAGCCTGCTGTGTGATGGGGGGTGAGCGTGGGTGCCTGGCGAGCTAGCAGGGGTCCAGCTCTACTCCATTCCAGGCCACTGCTGCCTGACAGGGACCTGGGGGCACCCTGTGACCGAGCACCGTCATCCCACAGCCTCGCAGGGGCCAGTATAAGGTGGGCAGCGTCATGCTTGTCCCGTTGATCCCCTTCTCCTCAGGACACCTGCACACCTCCCTCCACACTGCTTCGGGGGAGTCCTCCCCGCCTCACTCCTCCCCAGCTTCGAGTAGCCACAATGTCCCCCACAGCTGATTCTGCTGCAGGAACAAAGAATCACTCCTGCCCTGCCCAGCTCCCCTCTCTGCAAGCACAAAAGCTTCTTCCTGAGAGCAGTGGGTTACAACACTATATATATATACACACATAAAATATGATTTTAGAGCATCTGCAGAGCGAGAACATTTCTATCGCTTGTGCTCGGTGCCAGGAGCAGAGAGAGGTTTGGGCTGCAGCAGGAGCCCACGAGCACATTGCTTGCCAATCCCGGCCCTGACGAGGCTTTCCTCCCACCTCTGCCCAGCTTCCAAGCAGGTTTGGGTAACACCAGATGACCGGGATGAATCACGCCGCCCTGGGAGCGTAGGAGCTGGCAGCTCAGTGAAGGCTCCGGCACCGGTGGGTTGCACAAGCGGGGATGGCTCCAGCAGCGGCTGTGCTGGCTGCATCCAGCCGTGCCACAGGGATTAGCTCTCAGCATACCAGTTCGAGTCAATAGTGCATCAAAGGGAAGGGGAAGCCTTTGATGGTGAACACAGGGGAGGTGAATGGGAGGACAAGGAGAGAAGGTGCTCCCCAAGGCCATCTCCATCCCCTGGGGATGCATCCATAGGGGACCCACCAAAACGCCATCTATCCCCCCAGTATGCAAGCAAATTTGGTCCTTGAAAAGGAGGAGGGAAGAGACTGAACCTGTCTCATAGTCTCAACACCAGATTGCACTGCCTTTGCCTGGGCCGTGGGCCAGGCATCTGCCCTCCCACCAAATCCTGCCCCCGCGCAGGGCCAGCCCAGTGCTGCTTTTCGCTGGGGCAGCGGAGGGAGCACAGAGTTGGTCTCCCCCGCTCGCTGGGGCATACATCCAGCCGCCTGAGCAGCCCACGCAGCCTTCAGGGGAGATCAGAGGAAAGCTGCTGCCGCTGCGGCTGGGAAGGGAGGCAGCTCTCTCAGGCGCACGCAGAGCTGCAGAGGTGCGGCTCTGCAAAGCACCGACTGTTCCAGCCTCCTCCTGGTGCGACGGGTGCTCGCGCGCACCGACGAGACAGCTTGTCCCCATCGCTCCCATTGCCCCCGGGGATTTCCCCTTGCCCAGGACACCTGAGCGCAGCCCCAGCCACGTACCTGCCTCAGGGCAGAGCAGAGCCAAGCAGAGCAGAGCAGACAGCCCATCACACCCACCAGCCTGCTCTTGTCTCCTCCATGGAGAGAACCTGGGGACCCAAGTGGCCCTGAAGCACCAGAGGTAAGAGGGAAATCACAGGGCTGTTGGGATGGGCACGTCAGTGCATCCCAAGCCAGCGGGAGCAGGGACAAGATGCATGGCAAGGACTGAGGTTTGGGATACACACACATACACCTCCCCGCCCCCCCCGCTACGGCAGGCGGGTGGCCCAGCACACGGGGGTGAGCGGGGCACAGGTGGTCAGCACGCAGCCTCTGCTGTGCTGGGGCCATGGGCTGGCACTGCCTGCACCCACCACGCTGCCTTTCTGCCCCGCACTGGCAGTGCCCACCGGCCAGCAGCTACCCACAGCCAGCGCAAGGGGTGTCGGAAGTGATGGATGTGATGGAGGAAAACACAAGAAATGGTTTCTTTCCCTTCAGGCAGAGAAAGAAGTGTCACATCTGGACATGTACAGGAGCCAGGCTGGCAAGGGCAGGAGAGGCATCAGGAGGAGAGAAGCCATGGGCTAGGAGGTGCAGCATTGCCCAGAGGACGTGGGGAGACAGATGGCAGCAGGGTGGTCACGGAGTGACCTGCAAGCTCTTCCTGCTGCAAGAGCAGGCGATACAACACTGCGTAGGGGCTGTCAGCCCAGCCTGGCAGGTTTTGGGGGGTTTGCAGCCTTTCAAACACACTACATCCAACAGCCAGCATCAGAGATGCTCCATGGGCAAGTCAGCCTTGGAGAAAGGCTATCTGGGATCAGGGAGAGAATGGGAAAAAAGACCAGGATGGTGAGTTTTAGGGGCAGGGAGGCAGAGAGATTGTCCCTGGTTTCTCTGCACAAGCCTGCCTTCCCCGCACACAGGGCCACACATCCAGGCTGGTGCTGAGGGAAGGGCTGGCAGCCCCTGCACCGCTCTGCCCACCCTGCCGGCAGTGCGGGGACCCCAGGCAGTCGCCCCCAGCCCTCCACAGTATCACCGCTCATATGGAAGAGAAAAGGAATGGAAATTAAACATAAGGCACTGCAGCAGATGGCTGCAAAAGGAGCCTCCCCATGCCCATGCCTTCTTGTTTTTCCAGGGCACTTTGGGCACAGCCAAAGAGAACTGGGGGCCCAGGCAGGGAGCAGTGTCCCTGCAGCAGCCGGTGGGGTTTTCACAGTGACTGGGTGTCCTGGCACACCCCCAGCCCAGGCTCCTCCTTCCCACCTGGTTTCAGATATGCTGTTCTCCCCATCTGCATCCCCACCCAGCACATCCCAAACCTGCCATGGTGCATGCTGCTGGCCTGGCTGGGCTGGCCCTGCAGTGAGCGCCCCAAGATCCCATACTCAGCCTCTGCGGTACCAGCAAGACATTTACTAAATGAGCAAGGGTCTCCACCTCCTCATCCACTACATGGTTGAGGTAAGGGACAGTGGGGTGCATGCTGCGCTGCATAGCTGCTCTGGGAAGCAGCTCCCCACCTGGAAACACAAATAGCCTCCAGTCAGTTTGAGAAAACCCAAGGTGAGAGTGCAGGAGACCTCAGCACAGCCGCTGCCTCCCTGCCTGGCTCCCTGGGGCAACCAGCACTTCCAGTAAAGCATGGGCATGTCCATCCCGCCCTGAAACACCTCTCTGCTTCACCAGTGCCAGTGCTGCACCTGCATTTACTAAAGACAAAAAGCTGTGCAACCACAGATGCTGCAGAGGCTCCAGCTCATCCCAACATCCCTGTGCCGACCACAGCTCTGGGAGGGCAAGCAGAGCTCTGCCACAGGCAGCCAAACCCTCCTCCAGAGAGACAGGGATCAATATTTAAGTGATACTGAATCCCTGCGTTGTTGCCTCTTCCCTGGGGATGGGACCACCTGCAGGACACACCGGTCTCCAAATCCTTCCCCAGGGAGGGGACCAAAAACGGACCAAAAGCCAGGTGTGAGGACCAGAAATTCACCTCCTCATTATGAAGGGAAAGAAACCCCGAAGTCTGACTCTCTGCAGAGGCCAAATAAACAGCCAGCCCCTCAGACATAGCGCTGGGATGAAGGAATCCTGAAACCTAATGATTACCCCGGAACACCCGTAAAGCTCTAGTCATGATAGCGTATGTACGTACCCAAGACAAGGCTTAGGGCACGGGCATGGTTTCTATAACTCCAGTTACTAAAGTTTTGCATAGCTAGGTTTATCCAGCCCAGTGGGTAGGGTATCAGAGGACCGTATTTGCAGAAACATCCATCCCCTGACTTTCCTGCAATGACTGAACTAACCTGAAAGTCTTTAAAATGCACCATTCTCAGGAGGTGGCCCAGCCACTGCAGCTATTATTAGCAGTATTCACTTTGCTGGGGGTTTTTTTCTGTTTCTGAACAAGGTAGAATTTGATGAAATTTCATGGAAGAAAACACAAGAAATTAAAAACTCAGATGAAAGAAAATTAAACTTGATGAAAACCTCCCAACAGAAAAATCCAATGGAACTGCCTGATAAGAAGATTAGCAGCAGCGTAATATGAAAGGAAAAAGCAATAAAGAGGACTCAGAACTAGAACAAATAAAGAATTATGACTTTTGGAAACATATACCTGACTTAAAAGTAATCAGATTTTGTCTAAACTAAAAACTTTTTTAATTAAAAGACAGTCAATGTAAAACTGGAAGTTACAATGATCTACATGCTAAGACCTCAGATCACTCTCATCAGTGAAAAATAAGTTGGTAGAAATTCGTGCAGCACATCCTTGCTGCCAGATCAGCTCACTGCTTGAGCACCTGGAGCTAAAGCCTGATGAACCGCAAAAGCAGCTCTGACTGCAGCAACCTTTTTGAAAGCAGAGGAAAAAAAATGTTTCAATTAATTTAGTACACTGATTAGTTTAGTCAAAGTTCAGAAACTTGCTGCAGGTTAACACAGGAGAGCCTGGTTCCCTTTCCAAGCCCAATGAAGATGAAGTGTGAGAGGATAATCTCTACTAGTTCTGAGTTCTTAAAAGCCAGAAATAATCAGGTTATATCACTGGTTATGTTTCACATCTCCATTAATAAAATTCTGTTCCCATAATATAGTATTAAAGTAATACAATACAGTATAGTAATACAGTATTGTAAATTGATTACATATACAAAAAATGCTTTCATAAACTTATTCTTTTTCTTTTGTGGACCCATACATTTTAAACAGTTTTATTTAACCAACTAGGAACAATTTTTTAAATGCTTGCTTTCTGCATTTTGATTTGGATTTCATTTTCCACTGAAATACAGTTGGACCAAATTTATAATAAATAATGAAGTATTATCTAATAAAGAAATGTGTCGCTCACCATTTTCTAATGCAAGAAATATAGACATTAAGAATCTAAATAACCATATGTTACACTGTAAACCCACTCACTTAAGCATGGTGCAGCCTCCTGCTCAGCCCTAAGTACCACAACATACTCATCACTGAAAATCAACTTGTCCTTAGGAAAAGAGCAGAAGTGCACAAATACAGCAAGATTAAAACCAGGTACTCAGGTCGTGGCTTTCTGATCATTAATTTTAATCATGACTTTAATCCATCCATCCTACTCAGGAGCAGGTCAAGAGCCAAAGGCGCAGATCAAACTTATTCTGGAACCTATGAAGTTTGGTTCACTTTTCTGCCACTTCCCTTTCATGAAGTTCTGCCATCTGTGACCTCTCCCTGAGAAAAGCAGCCCAGAAACACAAGAAGCAGTGGCGTGTCCCCAGCCTAGAGCCTGCAAGCCCTGGGAGTCTCTTATTGGTGTAGAGACCTCCAGATCACTGCCTACAGGCTCAGGGGAGCTAGGCAAACCTCCAAACTTCTGGTCATTTCTCTAATGCTGCCTTGGGGATTATCCCATGGAGACCGAATTTGTCAGAAGACAAGACAAATAATCACAGAAGTGTTGAGGCTGAAGAGAGATTGTCTAGCCCAGCCTCCCTTCTCAAAGCAGGGTCAGCTAGAGGAGGTTGCTCAAGGCCATGTCCAGGCAGGTTTTGAGCATCTCTAAGGATGGAGACTCTGCTCCAAGCCAGAGCCACGCTGAGAAGACCATCCCAGCCTGCTGTTGCAGCCAGGTCTTCCAGCCAGGTGGGTCCCAAGCCCCGGGCTGCTGGGGGCTGTTCCAGTGCCATCTGGGATTCTAGCTGTGCTGGTGCCCTGTGGCTCATGGTCGGCCACTTCCAAGACTCACGAGTCACCCCTCAGCTTGACAGCCCTCACATGACATCTCAGCACCTCAGCCTGTGCCATGTCCTAGCATGGGTCATCTTGCTGCATGGGTAGCAGCAGCAAGGGGACTCCTCCAGCAGGGTCATCTTGGCTTGGTCAACACAGGGTCCCCAGTCCACGTCTCAGGGTACCACGAGCTCACTTTGGGCCACAGCTGGCAGCTGCTCCCCACCTATCCTTCCAAACCTGAGGTTTGCCCTAACTCCCCCACCTCTACTTTCTCTGAATTTCAGTCCCCCCTACCCCATCCAACACAGCACATCAAGGGGCTCAATTGTCTCAGTCTCCATCACCTCCTGCCCCAGATGCCTCCTACCACCAACTCCCAGCTAACAATAAAGTGCTCCCTGGCGGAGCTGGGCCAGAGCCCCTTCCTCTCTCCATTAGGAGGAACTCAAAATTACACGGCGACACATTTTTTCACCTCTCACAACCTACCTTTTAGCACTTGGGGGTGTAGTGGAGCTTGGCTCGTTCAGATCCTGCCTTCCTCTGGGCTCACTCAAAATCTGCAGATGACAAGACACAAGGTGTTGGTGCTGGGGGTAGGGGAATCGGGTCACCCAAAGTTTTCACATGCTCCCACTGAACAGGAGTACTGAGCCTCTCTGTACCCCATTTTAAACACATCTTTATTTGAGATCAAACAACAACAGCATGGAAGCCCCTCCTCGGACAAAATGGTACCCGCAGCTTCTCAGGGAGACTCTGCTGGGAGCTGCACAACTGATCCTGGTGTTGAAACGCTTCCGTACCGTGACATTTATGCTCCCCAGAGGCTGGGCAACATTACAGTAATTTCAATTAGGAAGGCGATTTCTCAGCCAAAGAGCTTTTCTCTGCAGCCCTTAGCATGGCTGCAGCTCTTACGCCAACACAGCCACCCACTGAGAGAGGGCTGTAGCGGGACAGGCAAGGCAGGAGAGCACTGGGGCTTAGGTAACCACTAAGACGAGTCACAAAAAGGGAACCTGGTGAGGAGGTGTGAGTTTGAGCGGTGGATGAACCGCCAGAGAGGTGAGGGTGATGCAGAAACCGGGGCAACAGGCTGGGAGAAGGGAGCCCATGCCCCCCGCCAGGCTCCTGCTCCCCACCTCTCCCTGCCTCTGCAGAGAGGCCCTGCGGGACTGGCCGTGCCCAGTCTCACCCATTAACCAGCAACAATAGCGGCCCCGCCATGGGAAGGGCCCGTGCAGGGCTGTGGCTGTAATGGTGTGAGCAAACTGCTGCCATTGTCCCCACCTAATAACAAGGTGTGATCACAGCCTAATTACCAGTCCCAACTACATTTGAAGCAATAACTTCAAGCCAGCTTTTAAAAGATGCTTAGGCATCTTAAAGTGAGGGTAGATGCCAGGTGGGATCCTCAGAAGCTCTAAGACTTCTCGCCCTTGAGGGATCTGATAGCTGGTTAGGGACTGAATGTAATCAAGCCATAGCTGAAGGAAATGGGGACTGGAGCTGCTTCTCCTGAAATAATCTCAAAGCAAGCCCGCTTTTGCTCTTAGCGCAGCGCATCAGCAATGCAATGTTTTCTTCAAACTCAGAGCTAAGTACACGAAATATATTTACAGCAATTAAAGCAGGTAAGAAGAGCTGCTTCACCAAATGCAGAAGTGACAACAATAGAAGGCTTTGGTGTTTATAGGACTCATGGAGGAGTCAGCATTTGCACAGCACACTGATGTTTGCCTCAGAGTTGAGGTGACTGATTAGTTTAATATCAATGGAATTCACTTGTGGGTGTTAGAAACATTTCTCCCTCTCCTTGCTGCTTTGGGAAAGCTCTCGCAGTCTGTTAAGATGGGAGTGTTTCCTGCAAGGAATATTTTAAAGCAGTGACACTCCTCCTTTTACAACTCTGCAGATGTAGGTTCTGAAGCTGTGATGAAATCTGCCTTACTTTCCCTAGGGCCAGAATTCTCTGCATGGAAGGAGGACAGTATTTACCTGCGAGGGGCTACACACACTCCTGCCCAGCATCCCCAGCAAGCACCGCTATTTCTGTCCCCGTCCACGGGACCACCCTATGCTTACCACTGTCAGCAGCCACCAAACCAGGATAAACTAGTTAACCTCAGGGAAACCTTTGAAGAGGAGAGCAGCTACAGACCGATTCAAGTGTTATCATGCAAAAAAAAAATAAAAGAGCTGAAAGGCATTCAGAGGGAATTGCAGGAAGACAGGAGCCAGGATGCTGCCATGGGAAGAAGGCAGAGGTTTAAGCTTACAGGGAAGCTGGACAAGCTCATATGTGGTACGGAGTCAGAGGCTGCAGGGGTGCCGGCGGCCTCCCTGCTTTTATTTATTACTTATTTGTTTGCCAATGGCTGTTTGCCAGGCTACTTAAGACAAACCCTTCCTGAAAGAGCTGCCTCTGCCTCCCTCTCCATCTGCCGCACAGCCCTGGCCACCACTTTGCAGGGTGGCAAGGAAGGCAGCAAGGCCAGGGTTCAGGTCTGGTCTCAGGGCCAGTCTTTCTGCATTCTGCTTTTTCCGCACTTTCCCCCCTTTCTCCTCTGAACAAATGCAGCAAACCACTTCAACAGCACTTTTTATTCCAAATGGCACATTTTGCCTTCGCTGCTCAGACAGGCAGCCTGGCCTGTCACACTGCATCGTAAAACCCCAGCATAGGGCAAGGTGCTTTCTCGTACCTCTTTTGCCCACCCAGCTTTCCCCTTGCCTCCTCCCTCCCTGTTTACTCCCCCCTCAACTATCTGAAAGGGGAGAAGGCAGGAGGGTAGATCAGTGCTGGAGATGGTGGCTAAACAGTTAAAAGGGAAAAGATGTTCTTGCAGAAATAACATCCACCAGCCAGACAAAGGTCTAGGTCTCTCTCTCTCTTTCTCCTGGATAGGACCCATTCTTTTCAGGAGGTTTCTGAATTGCAAACCCATTGAGGCTTCCCCACCGTGCAGCATCGCTGCTGCAAGAGAGGATGAGGAAGCAAGCATGGGAGAAGGCAGAGCCTTCATCTGTGGACAAATCTGGATGAAGTCATAAACTGGAGGGAGAGCTGCTTAGCCAGAGCGTTAGATCATCCTGACCCGACAGCCCCTTCAAAGTCATCAATTTCTCAAAAGCTAGAGGGAGAAATGGGGAGAGATTCCCCCTCTTCTCCCCTGCCAGCATGAGGCATTTCTCGCACCGTCAGGTGCGGCTCCCGGAAGGAGGATTCTGTGGCCAGGATGACGTGGGGACCGAGCCCAAGCCATGGCATGACACAGCGGTGGGATGACATTTTATCTCGCATCAGTGGCCAGCAGCGCTGGCCGGCCAGCGTGCGGGCCCTGGGAAAGGACACGGAGGGGCTGGGGCTCGCTCTCTGCTTCTGCCGCTGGCGTAGTCCAGCAGCCCAGGGAAGCCCCCGCACCTCGCTGGGCCCCAGCCGCCCCTCAGGCGGGCGGCCACAAGCATTGCTTAAAGCCACTTCGGTACGTGGTGCAGAACGAGGGCAGGAAAACAGCACCTAAACAGAGCGAAGTGCCCCAAAATGTTTTACAG
>NW_009260791.1:2262270-2268335 GCF_000687185.1 Egretta garzetta
CAGGTGGGTGGGAGCATTTTAGACCTCAACAGCATTTGCAAAACCTCTCCTGTTGACGCAGCATTGCTCAGTTGCTTGGCAGGGGTAGTACCTACAACGCTTCCTAAGGGCCTTATTTCTGCAGAGCAACCATGCCTTCCTGCCATCAGGAGTGACCAGCAGGTGGGACAGGGACCTGAGCCACTGAGGTGCAAGGGGGCTTTGAGATCCTGGTTTTCCTTAAGCATCCCACCCCGCTCCCCATCTCTCCTGTTGACGCAGCATTGCTCAGTTGCTTGGCAGGGGTAGTACCTACAACGCTTCCTAAGGGCCTTATTTCTGCAGAGCAACCATGCCTTCCTGCCATCAGGAGTGACCAGCAGGTGGGACAGGGACCTGAGCCACTGAGGTGCAAGGGGGCTTTGAGATCCTGGTTTTCCTTAAGCATCCCACCCCGCTCCCCATCTCTCCAACCCATGAGGATGCAAGCAGTGCGCTCCGTGCTGGAGAAACAGACAGCAGCGCAGCCACCTGTCTTACATGGCCACCGCGTTCCCAACCGATGATCAGGGACACACCTGCAACTGGGCCAGAAGGGAAGAGCCACCAGAATGTGACCACAGAGAGGTCCCACTGACATCCCAAGGCTTCATTGCTACCACCTGATATGGGCGGCCTTGGGTGCCACATCTGTGGCTTCTCCAGATGCTGAGTGAACAGTGTTGCTCTGCAGCATCCTCTGAAGGCTCGTGTGGGCTCATTTCAGCTCTTTTGGGCCAAAGAAGCACAATCTGGTGGCTAAGCCCCTGCTGTTTAAAGGACCTTCGTCTGACAAGCACAGCTGTGAAAGTCACCGGGAGAAGCATCAGGGAACCAAAACTTGTAATGAGCTGTCAGCCAAGCACCTCCCTTCATACCGCAAGTGGAAACAGGCTGGCACAGCTCACGAACAGTGAGGAAACAAGGGGTGAAAACCAGGTGTCTCCTATAGAGTCTTCCCTTTTTATTCAGGCTCCCCAAGGCCGAGGTAGCACTCAGCTGATTTCTGCTCTGCTGGAGCATGGTGCAGAGCACAGGTGGGCTACAACACGATGCCTTTTGATAAATCTTTACTATAAGTGAGGCCTTTATCCCCATCTGGTGACTTCTAGGAGCTACCAAATAACACATGCCTAAAACTTTACGGAACAGGTGAAGAAAAAAAGATTTCCAAATGTCTTTCACTGCCATTTCCTTCAGCCCCAGCAATATGTATGACGTGGAGAAGTCAGGCAGCTTGCCCCCTCACTCCAGACAAGCCAGCGCCAGTCCCACAGCGTCACCAAGGCTTGGAGACCTTGGCTGCTGCCTTGCAGCAGGTGACACTGCCCGCCTCAGGAAAGAGCAGAGAGGACTCTGCCAGCTGAGTACAACATGTGCTCTGCAAATGCTGAGCAACAGGGGCTTGTGGGAGAAACAAATCTGTGGGGATTCTTCAAAATGCCTTGTGATTGTGATCATCCACTGGGTCCCCACTATTCAATACCCTACTTCTCAGCCACTGCAGACTGTTTTTCATAAGCCATGGCTTCTCTGACCTACTGAACTGGAAATCAATATGCTCCATCACTTAAGCTGGCAAATGCTGCTGGGAAATCTTGACTTCTGAGCAGAGCTGGCAACCTTACTGCTGGCTGAGCTGCCCCAGTCCCAAAGGAGTGAACACCCGCTCCCCCTCCCTTGGCCCACCAAGACATCAGGGATCACACAAGCTGGGCAAGCCTACCCCATGCATAAGCCATTCCCTGGAGATACCTGTTTCTTCCTGACACTGGCCCAGATTGTGCCTAGCTGGAATAGGATAGGATAGGATAGGATAGGATAGAATAGAATAGAATAGAATAGAATAAAAAACCAAGAGAGAAACACAGAGGAGTCCAAACAAGGAGAAATACTCCTTCATTTTCTGTTACATATTGGGCCTCAGTGGCCATGTCTTTAGCCCAAGAAGAGCCTTACAGGTACAGTCTCACAAGGGCTCAGGCATCCCATTGTTTTTAAGTCCCTCCATATGCCTGGGAAGCACAATCATAGAATCATAGAATGTTTGGGGTTGGAAGGGACCCCTAGAGGTCATCTAGTCCAACCCCCCTGCAGTGAGCAGGGACACCGCTAACTAGATCAGGTTGCCCCGTCCAACCTGGCCTTGAATGTTTCCAGGGATGGGGCCTCCCCTACCTCTCTGGGCAAGCTGTTCCAGTGTTTTACCACCCTAATTATAAAGAATTTCTTCCTTATATCTAGTCTTCCTCTGGACCCACTCCAACATGTCCTTGTGTTGAGGGCTCCAGAGCTGGATGCAGTACTCTAGGTGAGGTCTCAGAGTAGAGGGGCAGAATCACCTCCCTCGACCTGCTGGCCACGCTTCTCCTGATGCAGTCCAGGGTATGGTTGGCCTTCTGGGCTGCCAGCGCACATTGCTGGCTCATGTCCAGCTTTTCATCCACCAGTACCCCCAAGTCCCTCTTGACAGGGCTGCTCTCGATCCTGAGCGTGTAACTCAGCCTCCAGCTCTGCATGTGGAGGAGCCCGTTACCTCCTTCCCCCACTGCTTATAACCCTGCAGCAGCACGACAGAGATGCAGAGCCACAGCCCAAGGCAGCAGGAGGATGAGGCACAGGGAGCTGCTTTGCTGTAGTGCCGTGTCCTGCTGTCTGTGTGATGCTCTCAATTGTAATTCCTCTTTTCCATCGCTTATGGCTTTAATATTTGAGCTGAATTTCTCTAGGCAGGCTCAGGGACTCAGGCTGAGTTTGTTTAGACACATTTCAGGCAAGATGGTGCAACTGTTCCTGAGAACGACGTCTGGAGAAAAAGGCTATTTTGCCCATGTTTAAAAAAAAAGGCTGGCGGTTTCTCCTTGGGCAGCTCCAGTGTCTCTGAGCTTTGGAGCCAAATGCTGGCAAAGGTGCGGCCTCTAGCTGGGGCTGTGCCTTTGAATACCCCCATGGAGCTGGTGTATGTCTGTGGAACACCGCAGTTTGCCCAGGCCTTCTTTGCAACCCTTCTGTGCTAACTTCAGCCCTGGCCATGCACGCTTGGGATTTCTTCCAGCTGGACTCCAGGGCACCAAGCAGACGCCTGGAAAATGAAATCTGGGCAGTTTAGTCACCGCGTAAGGGCAGTGTTGGCGACCCACCCTGCCTCACACAGCCCCAGGGATGGCAGCAGGGGAGAGGCTGCTCCCCAGGGCAGCGTTGGCCACCCTCTCCAGAGACCTGGCTGCCTTTTCCCAGCGCTGCTTGCCTCCTTCCCGAAATACCTCCTGCCTGCCGTAACTAAGGAAACGGGGCTCCTGTAGGCAGCAGCTTCTTTCAGTGTGCACTATGGCTGGGTCCCCAGAGCGCCCGGGAGCTTCGGGCACCATCCTGGGCTGAGACAGTGCCAGCCCCATCCACAGCCCATCCAGGGGCCTCTGGGCTGCCCCACAGCTCACTGCCAGAGCCCAAATGCAGGGCAGCAGCTCCCACACACACCCTGTGAAATCAGGGGCAGAGCCGGCTGCAACAGACCCACTTCCCCCCGCACAGGGGAGGGCTCTGTGCCATTCACTGTAGTCTGCCTGGAGGGGACCCCCTGGCTCCATGCAAGATGCTGCTCCCTTCCCACAGGACACCATGGGGCTCAGGCTTTGCAAAAGGAGAGGCTGGAAGAGCTGCAGCAGAGACCGAGCCACCATCACACCAGCCACTTCAATTCTGTTAATTAAAAAAGTTAATTTCTTAATTTTCAAGTGCTCACCCTGGACCTTTGCAGGGCTCTTTGAAGGCAGCTTGCCATTGGGAATAGCACAGAAACTGGGGCCGCAGCTGCTAAGCTGGGAAATCATCTCTCTCCCATGCCAGCTCCCTCATGGTTTGGTGTCTGCATGCTTGTAATTTTAAATCTGCTTCAAACATCACCCACCACCCAGGCTGCGTGACCAGGCACTAATCAGTTACATTAGAATATGGTAATTGGCTCTTCCCAATTGCCAGTCAGGCGGGACAGTGTGGCTCAGCGCTCGCAGGCACAGGATTTCTCCATGCCTCCAGATCTCAAGTTTTTGGCTGGCCTGGGGGAGCGAGGTGTTCCAATGGTGCTGCCCTGCCAGTGCCAGCCCTGCTCCAAAAGGCACCATGGCTGGACCCTCAGCACAGGCAGCTCAAGTTGTCCAAGACACCAAAGCAGCTTAAACCCAACTGCTCATCCCAAGGAATACCATCCCCTGTCCTCCTGGCTGTCAGCCACTGCTGCATCCCGTGGTACCTCTCTGGGTGCTCCCACCTGCTCCTGTGATCACCGCAAGCAACTGGTGTAGCTTCTTGCTCAGATTTTTCCTCTCTTCACCCCAGCATCCTGCCCCTAACCAAACATTCCTCCACTTTTCCCTCCCCAGACCCTGCCTTTTGCAACATGGAGCACTTCTCTCACCTCCTTGAAGAAGGACCCATTGGAGATCTTCTTCTAGACCTGCAGGCTTGCACTTGGTAATGCCAAGCCAGCTTTTGTGGATCAAACATTCTTGCACTACTCTGCAAATAGATAGTCTGCACTTCCCCAGAGCTCAGGCCCACTGCCCACCTACCCTGCCCACGACAGGCTCTCTGACCTGGCTCCGTGTCTGCTCTGAAAGCCCAGGATGTGCTCTGTTGCTTGCTTGTGGCTCTGGAGATGCACACAAGTAGGAAGACAGGTCCATTCACTCTGTGGAAAATACATCTCCCTCTCTTATGCCTGTGTGTGAAAGAGAAATAAAAGAAATACATGGTTATGTGGAGATTGAAGTGGAGGTCACGGATCAGAGTCAAATCTTCCCTGCATTCCTGACAGACGAGAAGAAGATCCAGGCTGAGCACTTGACCTTCTGAAGCAGGAAATGGCATTTGCAATGATGCTTCAAGCAATGAAAGATTGATTGCGGAGTAACAGGGAAAAGTGATGGTAGTTCTAACGAGAATGTCAGTGGATTAAGGGGGTAGGATGTAAGCTGACAGGCTGAGCCGGGAGAGCCAGCGAGGAAGATGCACATCATGTAATGAACCGTATTACCACTCTGGCCAAACGCAGGGCTGTGTCTCTGCCCACATGTCCAGCTTTCCCGGGAGCAAATACTCAATGCACTGATGTTCTCCCCAGCTAAAACAGTTGCCAGCAGCACAGCTAGCTAATGCACGGTGGCGTGGTCCTTTATGAAAGTCATTAACTCTAAATAGGCTGTCTCACATACAAAATATTCAATAAAAACATCTTTGCTAACCAGCTCGTTGGCCTTTCCTCCATGTACAGAATAGCATCAGATTGAAAAAAAGACCAAAAGGAAAGAAAGAGGAAGAGCTATCCTAGGTCAGAAAAGGGATTTGTGTACACTAGCATTCTGTTTCTGGAAGCAGCTGGTAGCAAACACCTTGAGAACAGTGTTAGAACAGAGCGGGAGGACGATGCTCCTGCAGCGACCTCTCTCACTCACCAGTGTGAGGCTTCCTGCACCCGCAAATACATCATTCTGAAAGAGATTCAAAAGCCATGTAAAATGTGAGCATCCACAATGCCTTGCAGCAAGGTGTTCCCTGGCTAAGCTGCACATTGTGTGAAGAGCACAATGCCTCCCTGCAGCTCTTCTGAACCCCTCCGGCTACCTACACCCCCTTCTCAGCCTGGAACATGCAGTCAACATTTGAGCCTAGTCATCATCAAATAATTATTTATTAATTTCCCTGCTTATGCTGCTGGCTTTACCTATGGTTCTACTGTGTGTATAATTTATCATCTTCAACTTCATTCATCTTGTTCTTTGCCCCTCCTTTCTCCCTCCCCTCCTTTCCACATGCACCGAAACGAAGCCAGCACTCAGGTAGAGGCATTACGGGGTTTATCAGGCTGGAGTTACACCAGGGAGGAGCTGGGAACGCTCAACTCAACTGAAACTAGAAAGGAAATGTGAGTGAATGACATGCTATTAATGATTAATAATGCTACCCCATGACAAAAGCAGAGTCCTGAAACATTAGTGGTCACTGATTGTCCTGGTTTCGGCTGGGATAGAGTTAATTTTCTTCATAGTAGC
>NW_009260791.1:2268870-2270568 GCF_000687185.1 Egretta garzetta
AAGCGAGCGAGCGGCTGCGTGGTGCTCAGTTGCCAGCCAGGTTAAACCACGACACTGATGATCGCAGCCCTGCTTCTGGTCCTTCATCCACCTTCCCAGGTAGCACAGCAACTGGCAGCTCTGCCTCAGCAGACCTCCAAGAGCCCCAGGGAGAGCTCCAGCACACTGAGACACGGCAGATGCAGCAGCTCTTTTGTTCTCTGTTGGTGACCAATGCAACACGTGGTGTAACAAACAAGGAGAAAGCACTGGAGCTCCCAAGCAAAAGCTTGGGGCACTCCTGGAGCACATTTAGCCATGTTGCAACAGCGCATGAATCACTGCGCTGAGTAAAATTCACATCTGATGCAGCTTTTGTCCTCCTGCAGTGAGGACTGCAGTCCTCATCAGTGGCGATCTGGGGAGGTGCAGGTGGGGGATGCTGCTCTGCAGGTGGATCCTGCTGGGGGAGCAAGCGCTGCCCTCCCAAGGGAGATCATAGCTGTGGGACTGGGGGCTCCCTGGCAGAGCTGGAGAGGGAGGCAAGGCAGAGGTCTCTCTTGGGCTGTGATGGTCGGCTCCCCTCCCATGTCCACAAATGTCCTGGAGCTGCTTGGCTCCTGAATCCCAATGGTGGCAGCCCCATGCTGTGGATGACCCAGGGAGGGGATGTGTAAGCCGGCCACTTGTGCCCCCCAGCCCACCCCCTGCAGCACCACTGCACCCTACATCTGACTGCAGGGCTCCCGCTCTTCTGCCCTTTCCATAGCTTCAGCCTCCACTGAAAACTCTCTCCACTCCACACCATCTGCCCCCGTATTGCCTTCTGCATGCCATCAGGGATGGAGACTTGGGCTCAGAAGAGCTGACAGCCGCAGGACGTACACTCCACGCTCATTGCTGGACTGTGCCTCCTCACTGTCCCAGACAGGGTAGCATCCTAGTGGTTTGCTGAGGTGGGTACAGGGCTGTGGGCCAAGCAAGCTCCCTGAGCTCTGCAACCCAGTGGCCTGAAAAAACAGCACCCCAGAGTCTTGTACCACGTGTGGTACAGGCCACTGACCTACACCTCTTGCTCAGCTGATTCATTCCCCACCATGCGGTTCCTAACACTTTTCCCAGTTTGTATTATCGGCTCACAAGATGGCATTCTTGATAAGGGATGGGTGTGGAGCTCCCCAGGGTCATATCTTATGGGCAGGTTGGAGCCAGCTGAACCTCCAGGTTGTCTGTCTTGGACGTGCAAGCAGGTACTGTAGGAAAAGTCAGCTGTGCTGGAGCGAGTTTGGTGGCCCGTGCTGATTTTGTCTCTGTGCCACCCCTTCATTTGCTACTCCTGCCCCATGGGCAAGATGATAAAGACTTTGGGGGAGGTGACTCGATCCCACCTGGGCGGGGAAGGTGGGATTCCTGCTTCCCTTTACCTTGCCCGTTGCTCCAGTCATTGCTCCACTGCCTTCGAATGCCTCTGATAAAGGTGGGCATAGGAAGGGGCTATGCTGCTCTGAAGAAGATCCTGTTTGTCTGTGTCGGCATATTCCAGCGGGAGTTGCCCAATGAACGCCGAAAGCCTGGCCCCTTTCCCCGACCCGCAGGGGCCTTCAGCGGGCGGGGGGCACCTGCCTGGGGCATCACGGCTACCCGGGCAGGAGCGGCCTCTGGAAGCGGCTCGGCGGGGCTTTTCGGGGTGAGACTGCGGGCAGGGCTGCTCTCCCCTCC
>NW_009260791.1:2270780-2272956 GCF_000687185.1 Egretta garzetta
CCCGGGGCGGTCCGACGAGAAGTGCCGGGGCTGGGAGGGTGCTTGGGAAGCCAGTGTCTCCTGCACAAAGCTCCTCTCATCCCGGCGCTCACCTCCAACTCTTCTGCTGGCTCTTTCTGACCCCAGCCACCCTTGTTCTTCCCAGCTTTTACATCACACCAAAGTCCCCTCCATTCCCACATCTCCATCTCGCCCGCTCTTGTTTCCCAGCTCCTTTCAGTCCTGCCCCGCACACCATGCCAGGGCCCCTCCTGCCCAAGCCCTCCCCACGGCTCCCCCTGGCCCCTGTCCCATCAGAGCCCCCAAACTGATAGTGGGCCCCCACTCCCCACTGCACAGCCGCTGAGCTCTCTGCTCCCAGGGCCCAGGCTGCTTACTCTGCCCCTCCAGCTCCATGGGGCAGCACCCTTTCCCCAGCTGCGAGTGAAGCAGATCCTAGCTTCTGCTTCTGGCAGGCATTTTGGAAACCTGAGTAACTGGCTGTGCTTGCCCCAAATCCACCAGACAGGATTATGAAAGAAGCAAGTGAACACAAGTCTGGAGAAAGTCCAAGTCTCGCTGCTGTGGGACTTCTCCCTCATACTTATTCCTCATTTTTCTGTTTCCTCCCATAACTCCTTGCTGTTTACACTGAGGTCCTCTGTAGTCATCCTCTGCAGTCCTCCACTGTGGAGGTTCACTGCTCCTCCACTGTGGTCCTCTATTGTGTTTTCCTCACTCAGTCACAGCTCCCGCAAGGAAGAGGGCGAGCAAGGCCGAAGATGCCATCCCTAAAGCAGACACCACACCGGCTCTGTAGGCCCTGGGCCACCATTGGCCTTTGGAGATGCCCAGAAGCTTGAGAATATGGGAGATTACTGACTGACAGGAGCATGCCCTTCCTTCAGCCAGCCTGATGCATGGTTGCCCTGGGTATGGTACCATCAGCCTAATCCTGGGCTTACTCAAAGCAGTGCTAAGGGCTTCATTTGTTTGGTACCAAATGCATCAGGTGGTTCCTGGAATCTGGCAAACAGCTCCCCATGACCAAATCATGGCTTTCTTTTCCTTCAGCTGAGAAAAGAAAGCAGCATCTCAGTTATTTTTCTTTGGCTCATTCAGGGAGATGGTATTACTGGGCCAAGGTTTACCCTTCAGTCCCACCCAGCCCAGAAGGGGTATTGGCCTCCAGGGCCTGGTGTTTGCTCCCAACATCTGTAGGTTTATCTCCACCACCACCACCACCACCACCCCCCAGCACAAAGACAGGGAGTCCAGGTCACACAGAGGCTCGAAACAGGTGAACATGGGGCTGCCTCCAGCCTCCTCAGAGGAGGACCTGGTTCTGCCTCTCATCCTCTTCTTGAGCAGAGCTTTGAATTTCTTCTGGTAAAGCAAGCCAAATCTGCTCCAGGAAAAGATGCTGTTCATCGCTGGTAGGGAACAGAGAGCTGCCCAGAGGATGCCCTGGCTGGTGATGGCGCTGAACAGACATCTAGCTCAGGTCTGCACAGAAAGCATCTAGACCCACTCGGGGATCAGTGTGGGAATCCCCTCCACATGGGTGCCCCACTGACAGGGATAATGGCCCTTCTTCTGCACCAAATCTAGGGCTTAAACTTGTGCTCAGAAAGTGAAGTGCCTGGGCTCTAGCTCCTCCTAAATCTGTCAGAGTTTGAACTCAGTGTCTTTCATATCAAGCTATGTGACGGGATGGGATGGGACAGGCTCCTTCAATGGAGCTGGGCAACTGTGTATGGCACGTGGGGACAGAGAGGGGCGAGAAGCAAGATGGTGTTTGACTTGGCATTGGGTGGCTGGAGGCCTGGTCTCTGCTCCCAGTGCTGTTAGTGCATTTTATGTAAGGAATCATAAATGGAAACTGCATCCACTGGGGCGGGTGGAAATGAAGCAGGCAGAATATGGCCCACCATGTAGCAAGCAAGCAAGCAGTTAAAATCATTGCTGCCTGCAGCGTGGCTGGGGGAGTGGTCGTGTGCGGGGCCTCCAGTGCACTCACTGATAGCAAGCATTTTTGCAGAGCCAAAGTAATTTAGGGACTGCTCTTACAGACCCACTGGAGGAGCATTGTGATGGCAGGGGCAGCAACTGTGTGATGGCAGGGAGAGAGCTCACTTCTCCCAGAGCACTGCTGTGGCAGGCAGGAGGATTAATCCAAGCCTGTTTTCTGGAATTG
>NW_009260791.1:2273017-2279645 GCF_000687185.1 Egretta garzetta
TTCCAAAGCTGAAAGGCTTCCTTCTCTAGGGAGGAGCAGTTCTGCAAGAGAACAAGAAGTAGGAGCCCTAGGGAAGCAGCAAAAGGGAAGGAATATTTTATGTTTAGTAACTGGTCATTTCCATTTTGGAGGCAGTGAAAGAAGAACCATCTGGTGGGTTCTGAATATTCACTATGTAAACAGTGACTTGGTTATGAATATGTGCATGTCTTATTGTTATTTATTATTTATAGGATTCCCTAGGTGCGCATGACACTTCACAAGCAGAAAGGAAGACCAGGGCTCTTGCTCCTTGATGTGCCCAATATAAATTGGACGCAATGCTCAACAGCAACAGAGCACGGCAGATGAGGGGCGGGGAACCAGCTGGGGGTGGGGAGGAAGATGCCACCTCTGTGAAAAAGGGCAGTGCCCAACTTCTGGAGCAGTAGATGCTCCTGCTGACAGCAGATTGCTTCAGATGACCACCCTCACATTTCCATGCCCATTACTTTGGGTTTTAATCCTCCCCTGCAATAAACACCATTTACATTTATTGTTTTAATCCTCTGCTCCTTAAGAGCTCTGCTACCACAGTGTCCTGCCTGGAAATGATGCAGAACAAAAGGAACCTTGGTCCAATACCTTCCCTCACTGTGGTGTTCTCCCGGGGGTGATGGGACTGCGCACTTGACTTGAGCTTCATGGCTCAGGACCTTCGGATCAGTCAGCTGAAACAAAAAGAGATGTTTTATTATGCACTTTTCCTGCTAGCCAAAGTATCTTGAAAGCAAGTCCCAGGGTGACAGCTTTCCAGGGTATAATGTCTGATACTGAATCTTGCTGGGGATGATGGGAATTTGAGAGCACCCAGACACCTCCAGAGGATGCTCAGAGCTTTGCAGGAAGAAATGCCAGCAGTACTTCTCCCTTTTCTTGCCTTCCTTTCTTTTCACTGCCTGATCTTTTTTTCTATTTTTTTTTTTTTTTGTCACAGTATTCAGCCATTCCTCTGGTGCTGAGCCAGTGTTGTAGGGAGGGTCTGATAAAGGGGGCAGTTGTAGGCTCTTGAAGGGAAGCACCTTGGGTCCCTTAGAATCATTTAGGTTGGAAAAGACCTTTAAGATCATCAAGTCCAACCACTGACCTAGCACTGCCATTCCACCACTAAACCGTGTCCCTAAGCACCTTGTCCTACCCATCTTTTAAATACCTCCAGGGATGGTGACTTGACCACTTCCCTGGGTAGCCCGTTCCAATGCTCAACAACCCTTTCTGTGAAGAAATTCTTCCAAATATCCGAAGAAATCATCTTGAGAGAATCCCCCCACCATTATGGGCCCAGGGCTCAGAGGCACCTGCAGGGCCAGTGGGATGGAGAAGTGGGTGCACCACAGCCAGGGACAACAGCCCTGGCCTGAGCTCAGGCCCATAAGTGCCTTCCCTCCTGCAACGCTCTCTTCCCACCTATCATCAACATTTTCACTTCCTGCTGGCACACTCTGACATACTGAACTTTACTTGACTGCAAAAGTTTGTTTCCCCAACACCGCCAGCAAGCAGCAAATGATTCAAATGTTGATTTTTTGCGACAGCTTTCCTAACACAGCAGGGTGCACCATAAATTGTGACTTGTTTCAAACAGGCTTGGTGCTTCCTTTGCACGGGACAGCCCAGAGCATCATCAACAATGTAATATCCCAGCTCCTTGGAACCACGTTGGCTGCTTGGTCTTTCTCCTCTGCTCCCCGAAGATGTTTAGATGTTTATGTGACTCCAAGAATGAGGGAGGCTAGGAAGGACAAAGAGGCATGTAAGGACTTTCACACAGGATGTGGGAATGTTAGTGACTGCTCTGTTTTTTTGTGGGAGCTCTGTGTTCCTTGCTGAGTGTCTGTAAAGAGCTGGTTTCCCACAGCTGCAGGACTTCCCCCATAAGCCACTGCCAACATCAGAGGAATGCAGCCATTGTGGCAGCTCCTTGGTTGCAGGAGGAGAAGCAATCCCAGGTAGCCAGCACCAACTCAGAGCATAGAAAAGCAAATCAGCTAATGTTTTGAAGGATGGCCTTCCTTGTACTCTAGGCATCAAGTCCCACATAAAAAAAGTACTGTGAGTTAGAAGAGCCCTAAGACACATCTTAGAAAGCAATCAGTTTTTTTCATGTCTAAATACACCCTTAGTGCTCATGCTACTGGGGCTGCCTGAGTCTTGGACTTCCTGGCAGAAATGACAACAGCCCAGTCTGTGCGGTGGGTTGCTATTCAGATGTTCAGAAGGTCAGTTTTGCTCAACAGACATAAAAACTCTTCTACAGTCTACTCAACAACTCATTCTTCATTTGGAGGCAATTGACCCTTTGTCAATAAACATTTCACTCTGTCTTCTGAAGTGCTGGAAATCCGTTCGCTAAAGAACATTGTCATGGGGAAAGGTGGAGAACAAGCCCTTTTAAAAAGTGGGGTTCTAGGTGCATTTTTTTCCCCTTCAGTTCCATTTCTCCTCTTCATTTGCATGGCTTATTGACCTGAAAATGTCTCTCAAATACATATATACATCAAGCCATGGATATGTTAGGAGGCAGATAATTTACTCATTTACTAGAACTGTCTGGATTAGTTTTCAATGTATGCCACTATCTGAATCATAATGTGTCCCTGCATAAATGCCTTGTACACCAAGCATTACCTCCTAGCTTAGTTTTACACTGAATGATAAGCTGGGAGGTTTGTAATGAGAAAACAGCAGCTGTATCAGCCTGGGGAAGGCTCGGCACACTGAGGCAGGAGGTTTGGCTGTGTAAAACCCCTCTCTTTCTCAACACTGCCCTTGAAGGATGGAGAAGGGGAGGGCAGGTGAAGATTGGCCAGATGGGAGCCTAAAAAGAGGTTCAGTAGCTTAAGTCGTAAATTCAGATATAGCACGTGCTTGACAGTGTGCTAAAGTCACGACCATCTGTCAACCATTTAGTTACCATCTCTTCCCTTGTTAATAAGTGTCCTCCTCACTGAAACCTCCAACACAACTGATGCAGCACCACTGGCAAGCTACGTCATAATTATTAAAACCCAGCTATCTAAAACTGCGCTGTCAGTCTGCCTGACCTCAGTGTTGGGTGCCCCTCAGCTCTCAGGTACTTGCACAAAAGTTTCCAAAACACAACCCAAGAGGAAAGATTCAGGGAATAGGGTGGCTTCATCTAGAGAAGACAAGGTAGCCACTTTCAAGTACATAAAAGACTGCAGGGAGGAAAGGATTCATCTTTCTCCGTATCTGCTGGGCATGGGGTAAGGGCTAAGGCCTTAGACTGCTGCAAGGGAGTGTCAAATTAGGCATGAGGAAATACTCTGGAAGGATAACAATGAACTGAATGGATTTCTTGGGGGTTGGTGGAGAAACTCCATCACCAGAGATGTTTGGGACCTGATCAGACTCTTGTCTGCAAGGGATAGGTATACTTTGGGGAAGAATAGAGAGGAACTGGGAAAGATACTTGAGCTGGCCTCTGGAGGTCATTTCTCACTATGAGTAGGAGCTTAGCATTAGATTGCTGTTTCAGGAAGATCAGGTCCATCCTGACAACCTCAGTAGCATAACTCAGAGCTGAATGAGGAGAGGACTGAGCTCCCTTTTTCTCTCAGTGTTCATGTCTCCACCTAGGCAGATCTGAAGCTGGTCACCATAAAGGCATGCAGCTCTGATGCCAACCATGCTATATTTGTTTCGTTGCAAAATTGAAGACATCAGGCTTTGCCTGCTACTTTTCATGGCCATTCAACTTTACTTAACCAAACAGGAAATCTCTCCAGACATTGTGGGCGTTCAAATTTTGAAAACTAACTAACTGGGAAAAGAAAAAAAAGCCCACAAAAACTTCATAAAGCTTGTATTTAAGCAATAATTTAAGGCAAGCAGCACCGGGTCTACCACAGAGAGCACTCATTTCTTCTAAACTATCACAGCAAATAGCAGAGATTAACTAACTCATTTCAGAGAAAAAATCACCATCAGACTGTATCTTGAATGCTAAACTAATGGGGCTGTCTGGGGCAATGCACATTTTGAGTTGGAAGAAATGATACATAATTTGGGATGCGATTTAAAGCGAGACCTTGAAAGATACTGAGCAGGTTGTATCAGAGCATGGCATCGACTGGAACTGTATTTTATTCTACTTAAAATGTCTGAGCACAAGGAACTAGGAGATCTGGGGACCAAGCTACCAAGCTACTGTCATCTGCCAGTCATCATCAAATGTAGCCCAGGTTATTGAACTAGAAGATGAAAACACCAGCTGGCTGACGACTGTACAGATTATGCCAGTGGCTTCCAACTCTGCTTGCTGAAGGGACATGTTGGGAAAGGCTCCATACCAGAGAAAGCCCCTCCACACAACTGGGCAGCAGGGGACAGTGGGGTAGTGAGACTCAGCATCATCAAGGCTGGGGTGAGAGAGAGGGCCTGGCTGCCGTATGCTGTGCTAATTTCTGGAGAACATCTGCATAGTAGGCAATAAGAACAATAAATTGCTCTTACAAATGTTCCTCATGCCCAGCTGTCAGGGTCTTCCAGAGAAAGGCATGTAGCATAATCCCTACCCTATTCAAAAGACAGGAAAATCCTGACACATTTACCTGCAGTTGAAAAGCAGAATGGGGAAATACTCCATCTCCTGGGGCACAACCAGACTCTGTCCAGAGAAACTCTATCTCCCCAGAGAAGGAAAAGGGAGATACTATTTCTGAGTGTCACACATCAAGTTCTCTCATTATGTTGATTTTACAGCAGGAGAAAATCAGATTCCTGCAGTAAATATTGTTACTTTTTAATGCTGGTTCCAAATTAACTACTGTTCTCATTATTCACTTACTCCCTTTGCTAAAATCTTTATTTTCCCATATCTCTCTTATATACACATGCACGTGCCTCAGCAAATTCATCCCCAGACAAATTCTCCCCCATCATGCCAACAGCTCATCATATCCACACAACAGCGCTGGAAGAGGAATTTTTTTTACTATATTCTAAAATATGAAACCAGTATTTTGACAGTGACAAATCATAAGCATCAATTTGAAGGAGCATTTTAAAGAGAATGTGGAGGATAATATGCTTTGCCATTCTTCCATTCCAGTGGAAAACACTTTCCTTTCCTTTCCCTTCCTTTCCTTTCCTTTCCTTTCCTTTCCTTTCCTTTCCTTTCCTTTCTTTCCCTTTCCTTTCCCTTTCCTTTCCCATTCCTTTCCCATTCCTTTCCTTCCCATTCCTTTCCTCTCTCATTCCTTCCTTCCTTCTTTCCCACTTGGCTACAGTGTATGATGCTCCCTGTGCAGGCACGTTAATGTCTTTCATGAGATGCAGTCCCCTCAGCCTAGGAGTATTTCATGACATGAAAAGGTTTGTCTGTAATTTTTTTTTTTTCTTATTTTGATGTAAGCTGTTAAAATATGGAGAAAACACTGTCTGATTATTTAAAGATAAAACCCAGGCTGGGTCACGTATCTCTATTGCAAGGCTCAGTCTATTTTAAATTGATGAGTTGAGGGAATATTGGAGGATTTTTATTCTCAGTAGTCGTGACAGGAGAATGAGGGAGGTGGGAGTGAAAGCTCGAGCGGTTATGAGCATCTTTCCCTCCAGTTCTGCCGAAGGTGTCTCTTAGTTGTTCATCACTGCAGATCCAGTGCCTACAGGCTTGGTTTGCACTTGCTTTTATTATTGCCACTGTTTTTCTCAGAAATGTCGAATCATGAAAGTTATCCGGGAGAAAAAGTTATTTCTGATGAAGAACCTTGCTCTCACCACCCTCCCTGCTAGTGCACGTGCAGGAGACAAACACAGCCTCCCTCTCCTCCAGGCCTCGCTCCCGAGAAGCTGAGACATGAAACACATTTTAATTTTGCTCTGTACCTTCAGGCAAAGGGAGAGTCGCTCTTGGAGAAGCAGTCTGTCGCTTGGCTGTGCTGAGGGGTTGGCCAGTAAACCTAGGACCTAAGATGAGGTTAAGCTCATCTTTCTTTAGCTTGTGACCAGCACAGGGTTTGGCTGTCTCCGGGGCCAAAGCTGCAGCCCAGAAGCCTTCTCTCCCTTCTCCTGTCATGGGTGGCTCGTCTGTGGAGGGAGACAGGGATGCTTTTCATCAGAGCTGGGAGGGTGCAGCACGTAGGTGTGTAGGAGAGTGAGAGGCTGTGTGCAGCGCCTGTGTAGACAGTACAAGGACTGCGTGGGTGGGCAGAGGGGGGTGATGGTGTGCAGCTCTCAGAGGGCAAATGTCCGCGAAGCTTCTACCAGCATGCCACACTGCCTGGGCACCACCTGCCCAGCTCAAAGCTGTCCCTGGCTACCCACTATTGTGCAAAGGTGCCCTGCAAATCCAGGGAGTCTTTAAACCTGCAGAAAGTCTCCCCCAAATTTCCTCTTGCCTCAGATGCTGGTTCCAACAGGGGCAGCTTTGGGGCAGCTGGGAGACGGGCTGAAGCCTCACCTTGCATGCCTCACCAACACTGAGGGAAGGAAGGATGCTCTGCGGGCTGGAGCAGGCAGAACGTCCTTTCCCACCCCCCTGCTATCCCCGCGGGACTTGTCCGGACCTCAGACCCCCAAGCACGCCCTTCTTCTCCCCAGGGCCCGGGGAGGACTCGAAGGGAGG
>NW_009260791.1:2280919-2293357 GCF_000687185.1 Egretta garzetta
GGGGCCGCGGGGCGGCGGCGAGGGAGAGCGGCCCCCGGAGGGCATTTCCCGGAGGCAGCGGGGCCGGGACCCGGCAGGAAATGGAAGGATGAAGTGTGCAGCCGGAGCGGTGATGTTCCTTCTCTCCTTGATTTCCCCTGCAGGAACGTAATCCGCAATGCTAGTTCTCAGGTTGCTCAATGTTGTCGCTCCAGCCTACTTCTTGTGCATCTCCCTAGTGACCTTCGTCCTCCAGATCTTTCTCTTCATCCCCAGCATGTTCAGAGACCCTTTCACCACCCCACTTTTCTCTCCTGCTCTGCTGCATGGGGCCCTCTTCCTCTTCCTCTCAGCTAATGCCCTGGGCAACTACGTCCTTGTGATCCAGAGCTCCCCCGAGGACTTGGGCAAGGGCTTAAACTTGGGCGAAGGAGCCGAAGTGGTGGCGGACTGGTTGGATGGAAGCAGGTCCCCTGGCTCAGGCTTGCCCAGCACTCACTTCTGTAGACTGTGTGCCAGAGTCACCCAGAGGCATGACCACCACTGTTTCTTCACAGGGAACTGCATCGGGAGCAGGAACATGCGAAACTTCATCATGTTTTGCCTCTACACCTCCCTGGCTTGCCTCGACTCTCTGGTGGCAGGCATGGCTTACATTTCTGCTGCACTCTCCATGTCCTTTGCAAACCCGCTGGCCTTCCTCACTCTTCTGCCTCACTCCATCAGCCAGTTCTTCTCAGGTAAGGACTCCTTCCTTCCTTGGAGATGAGGAGCATCTTCCTCCTCCAGGGCTCCCGGTGTAGGGGGGACATGATCTTCCTTGGATAGCTGTTGGATAGCTGTGTGTGGGGAGTAGTGGTGGGGAAATGGGCAAGAGGGACAATTGGCTGCATTCAGCAAAGCCCTCTTTAGAGGCTAGAGACTGCCTGTGCAAAGGACTTTGCTTCACCTGAAACAGAGGCTGGGACCCACTCCAGGTTACAGCCACAGCCCTATTTCTAATGCATTGGGCTCTGGAAAACACCCTGTAACCAGCTTGCTGGTGATAGAATAGGGCTATCTATTGTGCAGCGAGCATGTTGTGATTAGATGGAGGAGAGGGATTTCACTCATTGCACTGCAGGTGAGAGGGATCTTTTGCCTGTCCTACAGGCAGAGGCGGGGGATCTGTAGGTTTTTGTATCCTGGAAGTCTGCAGGTTCCCTGTAACCCAGTGGAGATATCCTCATTCTCTTCATCCAGTCCCAATCACCCCCTCCACTGTCACCCACCTCCTGCCTCCTGGCAGCACAAACTTACTGAGATCTTGCCATTCTTCCAGCACAGGAGAATTGGGGCTCAGGCAACAGAAACCAAGAGAGGAGTTAATGTGACATGATTAGCTACTTTTCTTGTGACTCCAGTCTGGGACACAAATCCACAGAGACCCAGGGGAAATTCTCTGTGCCTGCTTTTTACAAGAGCTCCACACCAAAAGCAAAATATCTCTTTCTCCTTGTCACCGTCCATTACCCTTCCTTCTGCTTCTCCCCCTTTCCTCTGTCTCCTTGCCTTTCCATAAATCTCCACAACCCTTCCCTGTCCTGATTCTGCTCCCATAACTCTTCTTCTGCTCTTCCAGCCTTGCCTCTTCACCTTTCAGCACACCCTCAAATTCTCCAACCTCAACCTTTTCTCTGTCCAAACCCAAGAGCTCGATAAAACCTCGTCTCAGAGAAGGGACTATGCAGCCTATACTGTTACTTTGCCCTGAAAGCGACTGCAGAAAAATGCCATTTTCCCCTTTGTAGCTCATGCTTCACACACTTAGATCAGCTTTCATTAGACTAAAATAGGTATCCCATATATTTTATCTTTACAGATTCAGCTGAGCTCAGTAAGAAGGGCCCAGAGTCTGTTTTGGCTTGTGCACCATCACCAGAAGTGTTGATTATGATCTGAATGCGGAGTCTCCGCTGCTGGGGATACAGAAGCCAGAGAGGCCCCAGCTTGCTTTTTGGATTCCAGGCTGGGTTTGCAGGGTTGCCATCTGAAAACAAACAAATATCTCTCTACTTGGCAAATTAGCAGATTTGTCATGGTAATCACTGAGAGACAATAAACATGAAATCCTGCCGTGACATTTTTATGGAGTAATTTTTCCAAGTAGAAGAATTTTTGTGAATAATGTTGCATGAGTTTCACTAGCATTAAAAACAGTGGGAATGATTTTCCCCTGTGCCTAAGCTCTGCTCACCACAGCAGCCTGGGAGGGAGAGCAGGGATGTGGGAGGAGATTATCAAGGAATTAGTTCTCTCTCTGTGTGACTCTGAGGGCTCATCTGCACTGAGCTGGGCCCTGGCATGTGTTTGAAGAGCCACTGAAGTGCCCCAGCTCTGGTGTCAGCAATGGTGGTGCCAAAGACAGCATGTGGGCAGTGTTTGAGTGGGACGCAATGGGGCTGGGTGCAGGGCTGGGAGCTGGGAGCCAGAAGAGCCTTGAGAACCGCTGCCTCACACAGCAATACAGGGGTGCGTGGTGTTTTGGTTGCTTGGGAGGAAGGGCCTACTGGGCTTCTTCCAGCATATTTAACCTCCAGTTTGGGAAAGAAAAACACAGCCTGGAATAGTTACCTGGAAGGGTTGTCCACACAATATTTTTCAGCTAACATAAATATTACTTAAAGGTTGTTGGAAGAGCCAAGCAGAGCATTTGCTATAGCAGGGAAAGAACTTTACCTTCCTTCTTCTCCAGCATGCCCTCTGCGCTGGAGGAGGAGTAAAAGAGGATGAAGGGTGAATCTGCTGGTCTTATGTCAGCTGAGTGCTCCCTGCTTTCATGCTGGGAAATTTGCAGTTGGCTCATTCTGCCCAGACTGTGCTCAGGCATGGATTTCAGGATCTGACCCAGAGTCTATAATTTCAGCCTGTGATTCAGCTTTTCTGGCATAGATAATGTATGGCAATAAGCTTGAGATCACACTGGGTCAGTTAGAGCAAAAGCGAATCTGCGACTAAAATGGGCTGTGGTGGTGAGGGACAAATGGAGAGTACTTTTGTAAACACAGGTCAGATTGGATCCACAGAAGAAATTACAGAAAATGCTTTATGTAGGTAACCTGAAGAAAAGGTTAAAAAAATCATGTATCTGGAAAGCACGGCTCAGAGATGCTTAACATTTGCAAGGGGAAACAAGGGTAATTACTTTCTTGATGGTGAATTTCAGCAGCTCATAGAAATAAAGCTCGCAGCCGCCTTGCAAAGGCTGCAAAGAAAATAGCTGTCTTTCTCCATATCCCATCTGAAAATCAGCTGTAGGAAAGAACAAGTGTCTGTCACGCTCTGGTCCAGCAAAAGAGGAGCTGAGAAGCCCATATTTGGCTCTGGGCTTCCTACCTGATAGATTAAGTTATTCCGACAGGATTGGTATGAGGATTTGTCATCATCCTAAGGGGCTTGTTCTTCCCTTGCGGTATTGCATATGAAGCCCACTGAGCTGTATGGGATCTAATGAGAAGGGAAAGATGACACTGCATTTAGGAAGAAAACCAAATGACTCCTGTGCCTTTTTTAAGGGAGGACAATCTCTGAAAGCTCAAGGCTGTAGTTAGTGTCCTTACAAATCATCCTCAGAGGGGCCTGCTGGCTGAGCCCAAAGCTTGACGCGATTGTCACGGGTCAGCCCCAATCTCTCACTTACAGCACTGCCAGGTGGAGAAGCTGGGATTCACAGATTGCAAAACCAGATGACACCATCTAATCCGGCCTTCTGTATAAGAGAAGCAAGAGACGCTTATCCAGCCACCCTCGTATTTAACTTAAAACCTGAAGCAGCCACATACTTGCTTTAGGCAGCACACCTCTGCTGGCCATGCAATCCCCGCTCTGGCAGGATTGCTCTTGCAGAGCCCTAGAGCAACCAAAGCTTTCACCCGCCCCAGTCTGTCTGCCTCATGGTCTTCCAGAGGGACAGGAGCATGTGAATGCTTTTTCATTTTTAAACCTCACAGGAACTAGTGAGATGATATTGACTATTTATACCAGCACTGACACACATTTAGTTTTCTTTGTGTGCCTGTGTGTAAATATGGGTGTTTAATAATATACCGATATACACAAAATATGTGTGTACACATTCATATGCACACATGGAGAGTATGATTTTAATGGGTTTAGATCCACCTACGCACTGAAAGGTCGCTCACTGATACCTGCTATTACACTAATATTTTCCAGAAGGAGTTCTAAAATCGTTCTAGATGAAAGGGCCTGCAGAATATTTTTATTTAAATATATTCAGCATAAATATATGCTACAAAACCTGTTGAATTAGGAGCTTCCGACCTACAAAGTATTTTGAGTATTCTAGCAGCAGCTTTAAAAAAGGAATTTGGGCTGTATTTTAGAAAGTTTTCTGTTTCTGTTTCTTGCATTCATATGAAAACTGCCTTTGCCCAATGGTAGGAAAGTCATTATTGATTTATTTTTCTTTTTTATCATATTTTTAGATAGATAGATAGATAGATATGAGAGAGAGAGAGAGAGATATCCCAAATCTTTCTGCCTAATATTAATGCACACAGTAAGGCTTCTGGAAGCATCCACATGCTGTAGGATCCACATCTCTTTTCAAAAGGAACCTAGAAATCTTGGGTTCACTGTGATGAGCAGGTAGATCCTTAAATAAATTAACCATTCTTCAAAATACTGCTGAAGTCTTACAGAGATGTTTCACTTCTGGCTGGATTTGCCCCTGTAATCCAGATCCTCACGTTAACAGCAAAGGGAGAAGTCTATGGAGACCATCGTCATTTCAGTATTTCCCCGGCGGGGTCCATTGCATCAGATGATACAAAGGAAACACGATTTGCTCCTAACTCCCCACTTGTGCCCAGAGAAGACAGGCAGCTCGTTGTTTCTCTGGGCTGAGCGTTTTGCTGGCATTTGAGGTGTGTCTAAACTCTTTCTTTTATTCTCCTCCCTCCCCCCCGACTCTCGGTCTGCAGGAGCTCTCCTTAGCTCTGAGATGTTTGTCATCCTCATGCTCTACCTCTGGCTTGGGATCGGACTGGCCTGCGCTGGCTTCTGCTGCCACCAGATGCTGCTGATCCTGCGTGGGCAGACACGGTACCAGGTGCGGAAAGGGATGGTGGTAAGAGCCCGGCCCTGGAGGGAGAACCTGCAAGAGGTTTTTGGCAAGAGGTGGCTGCTAGGACTTCTCATCCCTGTGCTGAATGTGGGAAGTGACTACCGTAGGCAGAAAGAGAAATAAAAGCCTCGTGTGTGTGTGTGCCTCCCATGCACACAACACCTCCCCCGTTCTCTCCCACTGTCTCATGGATCACTGAAGAGCTGGGCTACTCCAGCTCTCGGGATCGCAGCCTCTGTGGGAGGAAAGGACTGGCTATCAAACAGAATAAATTTAACATATTAACAAGGAGATCACAAACCGTGTAGATGAAGAGATACTGCAGCTTAGTAGTCACATCACTGCACCTGCATACGTGGCAACAGTCTTTGAAGTAGCAGAAAAATTAGTCAGACCCTCCTGTGGCTTCCTGCCTGACTCCTCCAGCCCCCAGCCCCATTAGCTACCCTACATGGTCCCTAACAAACCGCAGCAGGAGCTTTCAGAGAGCCTGGGCTGTTGTGGTTAGACTGCAAAAATGGTGTCTGTTCCTTGGGAGGGGTTTGCAGGGTGCCTTTTTTGGCTCTTACATACTTGAGGTAACTTCACAGTACTGAGAAGCCTTTAATAACAGAAGTGCAATGCAATCGAGCTGCCCTAGGAGCAGGCTATGCACATAGCTAATGCAGCAGGTAAACCTTCTCTCCATAGGCTAGAAAATCAGGAAGAAAACAAAGAGAAATTCAGAATTTCTCATTTCTATTCTTGATCTGCTCCCTGTGCAATGGTGCGTTGGGACAGTAGCTCTGCTACTTATTTTTAGCAGTCCTTTGCCCAATGACACAGTCCAGGCAAAACTGCCCTTCTGACAGGGAGCAGCAAGCAGATAAATCGCGATCAGACAGAGACACAAGGAGAGGAAACCGCAGAGGTGAATGGAAAGGCTGTGTTTGAGAAGCTGTGTGACGAGGCAGGCTATGCGTGCCTTGAGAGGGAGAGAGGGAAGTGTGGACACGCAGCGAGCTGTCAGGAGGGTGCCAAGAGCCCCGCTGGTGTGCCTGAGCCCCAATGCATCACCCTCTCACAGGGGGCACCTGCACCATTAGTGCTGTGAAGAGTTCAAAATCCCAGAAGACAGGGAGGTTTTCCAGCTGTTCAGGATGCTTCACTTTGCACTGAAACAAACAAAAAAATGTTTACCTCGGACATCCCTGCCACACTGTATTTATAGGCTCTCCAGGGCAATTCCCTCTCACATTGCTGCAGAGGGGTAAATTCATCCATGTTATAACTCCATTAAGGAGGTTAATGGAATTACTATAGGGATTAATCAGCCTAATGTGTCAGTTGTTTTCTAGCTGCGGCAACAGCCCATGAGATCAGTGCTGAGATCCTATGCTAATAGGTGCCTTAAGAAAGGATACCATGACATCTCTGCCAGGATCATAGCGCTGGATTCCCCAGCAGCTGCAGCAAGAAGCCTCTGTTTTGGCAAACTGCATCAGCTTATGCGGGCTGGATAGGAATCCATTGCTTCTCTTTAATAGGCTGGGGAGTATGCTGACAAGCTGTGAGGAATGTAATTTCTTCCTCAGAAATGCTCTCGATGCACCCCAGATAGGAGAATGCACCTGCTTTCATCCTTGCATTTCTCGCGAGTCGCCACAGAGGCACCCATTCCCACAGGCTTTGTAACCGTCCTTCACTGCTTCACACTTGTATATGCATTTGGATCAGTAACAAAGTCTATTGTGATGAGCAGAGTAACCATGAAAATATACTGGAAAACCCCTTAGCTGGATAATTAAAACATGTAGGATAGGATATAGGTCCTTCCACACCGTCTGTGTTCACATGAAGGCGCTGCTGTTTCCATGTGTAATACGCTGTATTTTCACTGAGAGTGAACAATAAAGTGTTCTGATTTTTTACGTGAGCTGTATTGTGCTTTCTGACAGTTCATTAGCTGTGCCTGTACATTTGTTACAGCATACATATGGACATGTTGAAGGAAAAAGTTAGGATTTGTTTATTGGCTTTGCCGATAATTCATCAGATGATTTTGGACAAGTCCTTTCACCCTTCCTACTTTAATGTAATGACCAATCTAAAAATGCATCTAATAACCAACTTGCAGACCCATTCTAATTTCTATTTATAAATTACACAATCAACCTCAACTGAAAGCTACAGGAAAATTAAGCTATTATTGTTGCCCACAAACAGCATCTTGATGTAAATTATTCCTTAACTGGTACGATGGCATCAAGGTGAGCAGACAGTCACCTTGTCGCTGGAACCAGAGCCAGTGCCTTGTGCCGTATGCCTTGCCTTGGAAGGATTCCCAGGATTATTCTTATTCCACAGAACAGTTGTTCCAACTTCTTTTTTATATATTTCTAAAGGCAAGAGGCTCGCAATGTTTCAGCCAGCAGCTTCTTCACATCAGCAGAAATTACTGTTTGACACCCTTGCCCTCTGCTTTTGGCGTTTGATTGACGCTGCAGTCTCAGGCAGCTCATGGCACTTGGTGCCGGCTGCCACGCTGCCTCAGGCTGTAAGCTCTTTGGGGCTGCAAGTTGAGAAGGGCATGACCAGCTTGGAGTTTTGGTGGGCCACTCTGAAAGGACAGCCCCCATGCAGCACGGCAGGATTAGCTGTCCATGAAGCCTGTTGCTTCTTCGCAACAGGGTTGGCTCACACCCAGCCTCTGTGTCAGAGTCACAGTCGTCTGCCCTCACCGCAAAGTCTCGGTCCTTGCTGAAGCACAGAGAGATCCCAGTTTGAGTAACTGCAACACAGTTCCCCACAATTATTCTTTCTGTCGTGGCATCGGCACTTTATGCAGCTGAACAATTCCTTTGCAGCAACTGCTGCATTTCAGCAGTAGTGGTGGGACTTTCAGATGTATACAGCCTTTACAGTTATGCTCCTCTGGGATGAAAAGACCTGTAAAAATGCAACATCAGACTGACCCTGTGTATTGGCTTATTTCTCTGCTCAGTCCCAAGTGTGTGGATTGCCCTGTTTGGGGTAGAGTAATGGTTCTGCAGGAACAGTTGAGAGTAGCTCTTTGAATACCCAGCTGCACTAACGTCCCTTCCTTGTCATGCCTGCACATCCACTTACAGAAATCCTTGGCAAGAAGGTGTAACAAGGCTCAACAAATGTGAAGAGAACCTTTGCTCTTAGCTGTGATTTAGTAAATGAAGGCTGAGCTCAATGGCAATGTTACAAATTCTAAATCTGTTCAATGGCTCTAAAGTTTTATAAGGATAAATAATAGACGCTTCTCATTTTCTGTGCTTAGAGAGCCATTACTTATTATTTGTGTTTTATTAAATAGCAGCTGCAATAGCAAATATATTTTGGAACATGATTTCTTGTGACAATGACTAAATCCTTACAAAGGTTTTAAAAATAAAACCCTTAGGGCTTCTCTGGCTTTGGAAAATCAGATGAGCATAATTTCTTTTCAGATAATGCTAGTGGCTGAAGTAAAAGCACCCTGTTGCTTAAGACCTTGCACAGAAACCACAGACTTTTGCTTAGTGGCTTGTCTGTTTTAAGTGTGGTTACCTGAAAAAATGGTGCCATCTCTATGGTCTCGGAAGTCTTTGCAATGACAGTATAGAGCAAATTAGAGGATGCAACTGTGAACTAAGCTGGAAGCTTGTTCATATGTATAGTAAGAATCTCATACAAAATAAGAAGTAGATGGTTTTACTCTTCATACTACGCTATTGGGCAGCCCTCAAGGCCTGCATGCAAAAGGTCTTCATTGAATATTCTCAGAGGATATAGAGTTAAAACATGAAGAGCCTCAAGTAATAAGGCACAGAGAAAAGATGATGTGAAATAGCATTTATCTTGTTTAAGAAATAGCCAACTCAAGGGAGATGACCACAGTCTAAAAATACTTGCAAGGAGACAGAATAAATGAATGAGGAGACTCATTAACTGTAAGGAGATAGCTGGAGGAGGACAGACAGTCCTGGAATGAGAGAAAGGAAATCCGAGGTCAGAGCTTAAGGCACATATCTTTAAAACAGTCAGAAGACAGCAATCAGAGAAAGTGGTCCCAGCGAGAGCAGAAGTGATTTGACATTTGTTGGGATGATACACTGAGAGCCATCAGGTGGTAGGAGGTATGACAACAGAATTCAAGTTATCTTCACTGATTGTTGACTGAATGGACACAAAGAAAGCCCAGTCTGAGGAAACTCATTTCTAATCACTTTCTGCACAAAACCTCTCAAATCCCCAGCAGAGCCAAAAGGGTTTTTTCTCTCTTGCGCAGCAAATGATGTTATGAGCAGGAGAAGTCATAATTAGCAACAGCAGAGTCTATATAGTTCTCTTTGAGTTATTTAAAGATTAGCCAGAACTATCATGGTTGGAGTAAAGCAATGACCTACTTGTTCAATATAAATAATAAAAGGAGAAGGAAATTTAAAGCATATGTGGAGTCTCTGTGTCCTGCTAGATATTTAAATCAGTGGAAACACAATGCCAGACAACTTGTATTAACAAACAGTAAGATTTTCTCTGCTTTTCCAGCTCCTTTCCAGAAAGCCAGAGGAATAAAGAGTCCTTGGAGATTACAGCAAAAGTCAGCAAATACGTACCTGTTAGTGCTTCAGTCCTCTTATGGAGCTGTCTAGCCAGCAGCCTTGTCTTCATTACACCAAAGAGGTTTTAGTATTGGTTGTCCTACTGAACCTAACTGGCAAGTGATGTCAGAGCTCAGAACAGCCAGTCCCATGGCCCCTAAGGCTTTCGGAGCCAGCATCTTCCAGTCTCCCCAGATGTTTACAAATAAAAAATGCAAGTCCACAAGTGCTAGTGTCATACACTGTTTGCACAGTGCCTCATTTAACATGTTGGCAGACACCTTAATAGTAGTACCAGAATTGCTATCAATTAAAAATAAACAGAGCATGTTGATCAGTTTACTTCAAAAGAGGCAAAGCAGTGGATGGCACTAGCAAGCTCTGCATGTGGAAGAGAAGGCTCACCTTGTGGTCAACAGGGATGGAAAAGTTTCATTTGTCTGCTACTGATTGTCAATCTACCTTGATCTTGAATAGTTATCAAGTTTGGTTTCTGTGATTACTGTATATCCACCAGCTTAGGGAGCTGCACAGCCTCTGGCATGCTTTTTAGCTGTTTTGCTCAGTTTATCTTTACCATGAATCATTCCCAAATTCATGTTATTATCATGCACAAGTGGAAAATTTCTATTAGATGTCAGGTCAATCTTTCAGCTGCTTGTGTTGGATAAGAAGAGGTGAAGACATGAACCTTTTGTATTGGGTTTGCGTGGCAAGATTTTGGTAGTGGAGGGGCTACAGGGGTGGCTTCTGTGAGAAGCTCCTAGAAGCTTCCCCCATGTCCAACAGAGCCAATGCCAGATAGCTCCACTGCTGGCCAAGGCCGAGCCCATCAGCAATGGTGGCAGCACCTCTGGGACAACATAGCTAAGAAGGGGAAAAAGTTGCTATTTAATAGCAACTGCAGCTGGAGAGAGGAGTGAGAATACGTGAGAGGAGCAGCCCTGCAGACACCAAGGTCAGTGCAGAAGGATGGGGGAGGAGGTGCTCCAGGCACCAGAGCAGAGATTCCCCTGCAGCCCCTGGTGCAGCCCACAGTGAGGGAGGCTGTCCCCCTGCAGCCCATGGAGGCCCATGGGGGAGCAGATCTCCACCTGCAGCCCAAGGAGGACCCCATGCCAGGGCAGGTGGATGTGCCCGAAGGAGGCTGTGACCCCGTGGGAAGCCCGCACTGGAGCAGGCTCCTGGCAGGACCTGTGGACTCGTGGGGAGAGGAGCCCAGGCTGGAGCAGCTTTGCTGGCAGGGCTGGTGACCCTGCAGGGCACACACGCTGGAGCAGTTCATGAAGAACTGCAGCCCATGGGAAGGACTCACATTGGAGAAGTTCATGGAGGACTGTCTCCCATGGGAGGGACCCCACACTGGAGCAGGGGCAGAGCGTGAGGAGTCCTGCCCCTGAGGAGGAAGAGACAGAGACAACTGTGATGAACTGACCCCAACCCCCATTCCCTGTTCCCCTGTGCTGCTTGTGGGGAGGAAGTAGAGAAAATCGGGAGTGAAGTTAAGCCTGGGAAGAAGGGAGCGGTGGGGGGGAAGGTGTTTTAAGATTCAGGAGTTTTTATCCTCTCCTACTCTGATTTTGACTGGTAATAAATTAAATTAATTTCATCAAGTTGAGTCTGTTTTGCCCATGATGGTAACTGGTGAATGATCTCTCCCTGTCCTTATCTCAACTCACAAGTCTTTTGATCTATTTTTCTCTCCCCTGTCTGGTTAAAGAGAGGAGTGATAGAGCGGCTTTGGTGGGCCCCCAGCGTCCAGCCAGGGTCAACCCATCACACACTCGGTGAGGTGGATTTGTCTGAGAAAACTTTGATTAATCAAGCAGTTTGTTACACTAAACAAAACTTGATTGAGATTTTGGAAGTGTTATTGTCAAGGCAAAGAATTTTTCCTTTTCTCTTCAAGCCACAGTATAGGGTATAAAAAAGTCTTCTGGACCCTTCTATCCATGTCTCTAAACTAGTATGCACTAGAGTGCAATTTTATGAATGCTTAGCTGTCTTCCCTTATACTTGCATTGTCACTAACCATCCAAGGAAATAAGCCAGTTTGTGAATATGAAGCCATGAAAGAAGGCACAAAGAAATAAAGGGATGGTCTGCAGAAAGAAAAAGGTGGCCACAAAGTTCTACTAAGCTATCAGCCATATAGTTCATGGAGATTAAAATCTTTTTTAAAGCCTCTGGAAACAAAGCTCAAAAAACTTCATATTTTTCATGTGAGGAGGAAAGCTGAAATTTCAAATCTAACCATAAGACCCAGTTTCTGGCTCCCAGAACTGGAGTGTGTATTTCCAGGTGTATGAATTCAGCCCACCACCACCTCAGATCACTCTGTTGCTTCAGAGTAGTCAGGTGCTTCAGAAATTTGTCCATAAAATCAACGCAGCTGGCAGGCACAGTCAGCCTGGGCAGAGCCAACGTCCTGCAGCAAGAGATGCCATCAGCTCAGAAAGAAGTGTTACCATCCAGGCTGTCAACAGCACAGGAAAAGTCCTGAGCTCAGGCAAGGATCTTTCATGTAACACAGAAGATTTCTATCAGATCCAAGTTTTGGGTAGAAGAAATTCTGTAGTCAGGCTGGAAGCAAACACCACATCTCTTCCCTCGACAATCTCTTTTTGGTTTTGTGTACTGACTACTCCTTATGAAGTAATTTGGCCAAAACTTGTCCAGCGTCATCCAACCAGCTATTAGCATCTTCTGGGAAAGGATAGATTTCGGGGGGGGGGGGGG
>NW_009260791.1:2293519-2314529 GCF_000687185.1 Egretta garzetta
GGGGGGGGGGGGGGACTCATTAGGATATGTATTATGTTGATGGGAAAAGAGTAGGAAAGTGTGAAATATGTGAAGGAGTGTGCCAACCCAGACTACAAATTATAGCATGATGGACAAACTTGATATGAGCCTGCAGAATAGGATGGCAACATTTCAGACTGCATATGAACTTGAAGCAAAAAAAAATACAATAAACCTTTTCCATAGAGCTCTGATGCAATAAAGACACAGAATATTGTATCTGGCTTTGTCTTCATTAGTCAAACCTGATGGAGTTCACAGAAAAGCCAGAAATTATTAAGAAGCTGAGAAATGGATTTGTAAGAGGAAAAAATGGTTATATTGGCCTGGCTTGGGTAATGACAGCCAAAGTGGATGTGAGGAAAGTGTGGCACCTACCCATGTATTTTGGAGGGTGGGAGAAATAATTCTTGTTGGATAAACAAGTATTAATAGAGTTCAATTTAAGAAAAGGAAATTACATGTTAACTTTCAGGAAATACTTCCAAACAGCAGTTCTTCCACTGTCAGCCTTTAGAATAAGCTTAGGTTGGAGAAGCTGAAATCTTCACATCTAGGGAGTTACAGAACTGAACAGGGTAAAGCACAATGAACAGGGAACTGCCTGCTTTTGCTGGAAAACAGTGGGGAAAAATAAACCAGAGAAGCTTCCACTTTTTACCTAGACAGTTGCTCAAGCTTAAGCCAAGAAGAGCTAGATACTGATCATAATCACTGTGGATTTGTTTCTACTATTATGATCCTTTTCTATTTTGCATTGTGCTTGCCATCTCAGCTGGGTTCAGAATACTTATTAGTACCAATGCTTTAGTCAATAGAAGTAAATGAGATACAAATAGTTGTGCAAATAAAGTAATTATATATGGGTGATATATGTTGAAAGAAGTACAAAACAGTGTTTTGGTCTTCTCTTTGTAAGCATGGGATTAGAGCACTGATTCCCACGTGGCTTCTGTTTGTAAATGCTACAGCAACAATTGACAAACGGCAGAGAACTTCACAATTTTATATCCCTAAGGTAGCTTTCTGTTCAATGATGAGTTATGATGCTATTTCTCAGCATTTCAATCGGACTAGGAGATACCCGAACTACTTACATTTTTACCTTCATTTATACTTTCAAGTACCACCAGAATGACCCCCCTGTGTGTATGCAAACTGAAGAAAACATACCTATGTTTCTATTTCATTTTTTTTAACCTTGAAATGAACAGTTAGGTATGTTAACTTCCCATAACACAACTTTCAGATGGTAAGAAATGTTGCCAATTAAGAACTTCTGGAAATGTCAGGACCCTTAAATAGAGCAGCTACATAAATACATGCAAACCAAGCTGTCATAATAGACTGAAGATCATTTTTGAATTCTGAATTAATTTTAAGATGTTCCTTCTTTTTCTTCTTTACTCTTGTTCCATCTCCCTCTCCTTCCAAATATAATACAGGGAAAAATTTTTGATAAAACATAACAGGTCATATAGAAAAGATTTACGTGGAAGAATTGGGAGACCTTCACAGTATTTGGGAAATACCAAAGAGGAGAAAGCAGACATTTCATTAGCCCAGCTATTATTATTTCTGAATCAACTAGAATGACCTTTTATACTTGCTTGATAAAATTTACTTACTGAAACCCCAGAGGAAATGTAACCAAAACATAATTTAAATTTCCAGAAAAAGCCTAAAATTAAGGTTTACATTTAAGTCAAAGTGTTAAGAGGCTCTACAGATTTTCACTCCCCGCAGGAAGTCTCTGAAGCATTAGAAGCATTACTCTGGTGGGTCAGCACTGCATCAGAGAAAGTAATCCTTTTGCAGTTAACTAGGCAAATGTCAGGTCTTTTCAACAAATGTGAATTTTGAGAGGAATGCTCAATCACTTGGGTTATATAGGTGCAAGATGTGCCCCTAAAGTTTCTTCAAGGCATACAAAAATTCCACTCATTCATGCACCACTACAGATTACAAGTCATCTGAGAGAATTATAAATCTTTACGCTGTCTCAAAAGTCAGTCCTTATAAATCCCATGTCCTGATCTTTTTCACTTTGGGCTTTGACAAATCCCAGTGTCTCCCCAAGAAATTTGTACAAATTATGAAAACACATGTAAACAAGCAGGACAGAAGCTCCATGGATGAAGAGACAATAGTGAAAATACTCAGTCCTACTAGTTGCAGAGCACTGTAGCTCAGCCCAGGAAAAAAAAGATTTGAGCATATTCTTAGCTTCTGGCACATTCTTAGCTTCAAGCATAGACATAGTCCCATATCTACAGCTGTACTACTCACATCCTTAATTTTACTCATGTTTCTCAGTTCTGTTGGTTAGGCTGCAGTACACAATGCCTTCCAGGACTGCATGGAGTTTTTTTCTGATTTAATTTTCATTGAATATTTTTCTGATTTCAAATATTCTAACTTTTTAGATACAAAAATGTAACATCTGATAAGCCTCCAGGCTTTTGACCCCAGTTTCACATGTTGCATTACTACAGTTACGTGAACAGGTTTACAAGCTGGGGAGGAAAATGACATGCGTGGGCATAAATTGATACATGAGTGGAGCAAGACAGATGTCTGCTTACACCACAAAAGGGGGGGGGTTGTGTCTGCAACACAGCCAGCTAACGCTCTCTCCATTCCCCTAGCCTTATCAACCTTGAGATATTTCCAAAAATTTCCCTGGATAGGCATAGAAGTAGAGATTTTATTCCCCTGTATTCCTTCCTTTCAGTCTTCCAAACCATACAGTCTCTATACTCACTTGTGGAATTAGATTAGGGGAAATTAACCCAGTGAGTACATAGTTCAATTTATTAACATGAAAAAAATGTCGGTTAGTATAACCACATAGATGCTCAGCCTTTAGAAAATCCAGCACCAGAACCATGACAGCACACAGCCATGACTTGTACTAAATACCAATATTGAAATTCTTATACAAAAAGCTTAAAGCATTTTGTAATAGGGGACAAGTATTGCTTTTCTTGTTTTACAGCTGAGAAGATCAAAGTGCCTTCTCCAAGGTGAGACAAGGAACAGAGCCTGGGGCCATCTCAACTCCAACCATATGTTATTGTTTGAATTATTTCATGCAGCAGTAGCAATGTCAGTGCCAAGTGCTTTTGACCTGGGTGTGATTTGCAGGATTAAAGCCATGAAATTAAGGCTAGAGCATATGCTTTGGCCAGAGGAAAGAGGAGGGGAGAAGAGCAAGCACTCAATGAAAGCAGCAAGTTAGTTCATCTCCACCATCAAGATACATTTCAGCTTATACATCGATACCAAATGGGAAAAAATAATCTTTGTGGTTAAAAATACCGTGTTCAGATTTTAAAAAAGAAATCTGGAAAACAGGTTTAAGGACACTGTGTGGATGATTACCTTAAAATCTATTGTTATGCATCTGTGAGAAAAATCCTTCATAACATTGCTATTCAGTATTCTTTTCCTTTCTGCCTTTGTTCTCCTTCTTTACTAACAGCTGCCACCTACTTATGGCATTAATTTTGTGGAATTTACTTCATCTTTTTCCACTTTTTTCCCCTCAGATTGCTGAGATTTTAGGCGTCAGCCATATGGCAACCAGTTCCCCACTCAAAGTTCTCTTATTTTATCTTCTACCTGATGTGACTGTTTAGACTGTGGAAAAGGAATGGAAAATTACAGTGCATTGACAACAGTGTATGATTTAAACCAAACATTTTGTCATGTCAAGGAAATAATGAGCATCAATAGCAATCACTAAAACAAGATTGAGAACTGATATTACACATCATAAATATCACATCTACAGCAAGATCTTTGAGTTGATAAGAAAGAGACCAGGGCAAACCTCAAAAAAAGGAAAAAGTCCAGAACCGTATGTTAGACATGTCAGTGCTAATGGTACTTGTTGGACCTTAAGTGTGAACATAATTGCCAATACCAATTTCATGCCGTTATTTGTGCTCAGCTTCTGCCCTGAAGCTTGGGGGGCCGTGGAAATGTAGAAGAAGAGTCTGAGATGATTTGAGTGCCACTATATTTGTTCTTATCCCAAACAGAAACAATCCCAGGCAAATAGAAGCTTCTTTTTAGTCACATTTCTATCTTAAAGGGATCTAAAATGGATGCCATCACCCATTTACTGAAAAATGATGTGCTAAGGACTGATCTTGCATAAGAACAGGGTGTGATAAACATCTTACAAAACCATGCCTAAAGTTAAGCTAAGCTGTGGAGAACAATGGGGTGTTTTCCTCCTTTCCCCATACTAATGTGAGATGCAGGCAGTGGCCTGTTACTGTTATTGTCATTATTTTTTAAGAGGCAATAGTGAATCTTTGCATGGCCACCAAGCGCTTGGTTGCTACTGAACCAACTGCCAGAACAGCGAGGTGAAGCAAGCATGCAGGTACTCCTCTAAGGTGTCCACCTGTGGATAAACAGATGTTATAATGACATGGAACAGGAAAAGTGATATTGGGGAGTAATCTCACCCCCAGGAATCCAGGTTTTTTATTTTACTAGCATTCATCTGCTTCCACTCACCCATCTAAGCTGACTGATAAACTAACCCCCTTTACATCAGATGGCTGTAGTGTCTCAGGCTGGTAGGTGTTTAGGTGCTGGAGAAGCAGTGGAATTTGAAAAAAAAGCAAGCCTTAGAAACTGCAGTAATGCTTCCTATAGCTTTGCTGGCTCCAGGATCACGCAGAGGCCATGCATCATTCTGCTTCACCTAACATCACTGTTTTAAGTTTGCCCGTGGAAAAAATTAACAGGGTAATGATTTTAATGTGCAGGCAAGTTTTATCTTTGCATCCTAGCCTTTCAAAGAAGTAGACCCTTTGGCTTTTGCCATGAGGTGCATGTACAGACTGCCCAGCTTGATTGTGAATTGCTAGAAACTAGTCAGAGCCATTGGTGTATCTGTGCACCAGTATCTCACTCTGAACCTCATCATCTCTCTTTAACTACAACAGCCTATACCAAATGTTGCCACTGCAGACCACAAGCACTACAGCAATTAGACCCTCAGTGCAGTTCACCACTCTGCTCTGTTCCAGTTTGGGCTGGCTGCAGCTCGCATTATACATCTGGAGGCATTTCAGTGTTCAGATTATAATCTTCAAGCTCAGACTTGCCTTCCTTGCACAATTAGCATGGAAACAAATGTCTCAGAATTCTTCTTGGCGATTTCTCACACAATTGATGTCAGCAACCCACTTTCAGAGTGTTCTCGGAAAGCGTTATCGTGTAAGCATGCTGCAAGCATGGTCAACAACAGGATGTTGAAGAGTGAGAGCCAATTTCACTTTGATGAATACTATTCTATTCTGACTTCCAAGCATGTTTGGACATGTTGTATAGCATTATGATTTGCGTGGGGGACAATACTTAGCAAGAATACAAAACAATGGGCATTGTTAACATTCACCCTGGGTAAAACAGCTTTCCTACTGTCTACTCGTATTTCACACTTTCCACACTAAACGCTGCTCATCTCACAAAATAGTCATTGCATTGAACTCCGCCTCTGGCAAATGTAGAATAAGGCCTATCTGGCACAACAATGTTTCGTACCAAACAAAACCCTTAGTATTTTTTTAATTAGCATTTTTTAGGGATATGGTGAAAAAATGGTATTTGTACTTGTTGAGCCAACAATTTTCTCAGGAGGTGCTGTTTCATCCTCACTTACTCAGGAGCTCTCTATTAGTCTCCTCCTCCAATGCAGACAATTGAGCAGTTTTGGCTGTCTATGCGGACTTCTGCTTCTTCAGCATGAGCTGATGGAACCACACATCAAAGTTGGGGCCCTGTTTCCAGTACAGGCAACCCAAAACAATCCAGGAGAAGGGGATGAGGGTAAAGGGAAAGAACATCTTCCCCTACCCCCACAGTCCAGACTATTTCCGTAGTGCTTGAGATTCACTGAAAAATGAGTGTTATGACTAATGCCGCAAAACACTAAGCTTCCAGCCAAAATACATTTCCATTTCCAATAAAAACATGGGAGTTTTCCATTGAAAACACAATTTTTTTCAAGCAGTCCTGGCTATTAAAAAACAATAAGGATTGGTTTTCTGTCTGTTATTGGATTTCTTAGTCCTGGTAAATGTAAGTGGCCTAAAAAAACCCCTTAACTACTGCTGTAGAAAAAAGGTAAGATTGCCTAAGTGGGCATGGTAAGAGGCATTCCAGTTCCATTAACTAACTCAATTAATTTAATCACGGTAAGAATGAGAAGAAAACAATGAAGAAGTTGATGAAACTTCCTTTTTGGCGCTGGAAAGACCACTTCCTCCATTTCTTAAAATGTACAAGATGCAGAAGAAATCTTTATGCTGGCAGTGCTCCATTTCAAGATGGAAATTATATTGCTGCAGTGCAGAATGGCAAAAGCATTTCACAAAAATTTCTGTTGAGCAATTAGAAAAAAGCCAGATGTATTCCTCTCATATCATGACAGCAGCTTGATTTCCACTTCAGAAAGTAATTCAGGACATTGTAAACAACGGTTATTAAACATTTTAAACTCAGCAAGTCTGAATAAGTTGCAATTGAAATTTAACAGGAGCTAACCAAGAAGCTCTCTGGACCCTCAATCCTATTTCAATGAATTTCAGACCACTAGGAAAGATTTCAGAGGACTGAGGGATGCTAACACAGCATCAGCTTTTCAGTGGGTAGGTAGACTGACCTGAATGAACATAGGCTGGAAAACTGAGAGAAAATAATGGACATAGAAAGCAAAAATAACTGAAATTAATGAAGCCTATAAGAAATAGAGCTGGTCAAAGAAAACTGACTCCTTATTTTGATGAACTAGAATTAAAAATTGGTTGAGGACAAAGCCAACATGGATATAAGATTAATACTTCTGAAGGACATTTAACAGTGTGCCACATGATGCAGACTGAAGCCAGAATTATACGAAATTAACTGGATGGTGTGAAATGCATTACAACTATGGTTTCTGAATTGTATAGAGATCTATTAAACACTATCTTCTACTCTTATTGTGAAAATGGTATAAAATTGTTTTTTGACTGTAACATTATTTAATATTATTTTTAGTAATTGGAATACAACATAAAATTACCTTTAAAATCTAGATTTTTGAGGGAGATAATCAGAGCTAACTAATGAATGCAATTAATCACTTATTAAAACCAGTTTGTTTTGCTTTCTGGCTGTAAACTGCATTCGAAGGAGTGTGGAAACATACTTAAAGGACAGGCATTCAACAACTACAGAAGCAACAGGTCCAAGGATGATTTAGACTTCCAATTTGATGCCATGGCCAAGGTTGCTATAAAAATGAGGCAAAATAGGGAGGGTCGATACCATACAACTCCTTTAGCAATCCTGTTTTGCTATTAATGTTAGTGTTCCAATTAAAAATGCATTTAAATAATTTTAAGGGATCCAAAGAAGAATGCCACAGATGAATAAAGGATTAAAAAGATTTGAGAGCTTAATCAGTTACTTTAAAAAAGAAAGCTGAAGAATGACTTGTTCAGTTTGTAAATGCCTACAGTGAAAACAGCAATGTCACAGCGTGCACTTCAGTTGAGCAGACAAAAGGCAAAATATCTGACAGCTGGATACTGAAAGACATCAAATTCAGGCTCCGTATGAGAGGCACATTTTTAACAGTAAGTAATTACGTTTTGAACAATTTGGGTGGATTCTTCATCGCTAGGAGCTTTCAAATCAAAGGAGGACGCTTCCTCTAAAAACATGCTTTAGTTCAAACAAGAATTTGAAGAAGTCTTGGAAACTGCACTCTACAAGAGAGCAGACTGGACTCATGGTGTTTCCTTCTGCCCTCTGAATCAGATTACACTGGAACAGGTAAGCTCGTCTCACAGACGTACCTCAAAGGAGGTACAGATTTAAAAAGGGAAGAGAAGTCTCATGCATTTTGGACACTCTGGACCAAGCAATACAGTTGTGGGCTACATGGCTGCATTACACAATGGCCTGAAAGGAAGCATCACCTAGGTACAGCAAGAGTGTAAACCGTGTAGGTAGGGACCCCGCATTTCTGTCCCAGGAATTACAAGAACGAAAACAGTAACAGCAAGCTATGTTCATCCCATTGGATGCCAGACATTTTGCATGCCAGACTCCTCAGCCCAAGCCTGTGGGGGTACCGCTTCTTTCAGACTGTTTATGTGTCACTAGAAAGAAAAACAAGATAGATATAGTGCACCTGAAAGAAGCAATTCACCTTTTTGGCCTCATTGAAATAAAGGTAAACAGGCCTGACACTCTGCAGACAGACTTCACCATGTAAAGAAAAAGCTAGCCGGAAGAGACAGAGAGACCTGAAAGTTTCCTGCTTGAATTGTACCCCTACCTTTTACGAAAAGAAAATTTGCAAACACTGAGTTTCCTGTCTCAGGGAATAAAATCACTTCAGTTGATGGCATTCCTTTTTGGATGTAAAGTAATAAGATTCAAGATACTGCCTTGTCTGGTGCCAAGTAAGAACTTTAACCAGAATCTCTTGTACCTTTGAACAGGATCTCATCCCACAAGGCTGCTGGATGTTCTGGGAATGTCTGCCTAGTTCTCACTGTAAAAGTAATCTTTGAACAAAGAAAAGACCATGTAAAGATGGCCACATTTTAAAAAATGTGTTTTACTAAAAAGCTGGTATACAGATTTAGTTGAAGAATGTTCTTCGAGAGAGAGTAACATTTTTCACTCACGTAATTCTTTCAGTAGCCAAGATCCTCACTTCACGATTTAGAACTTCTGCATACCCAGCTGACAGGATTAAGATACAGTGTAGGAGTTCAACCCTGCACAGACGGTGAGCATAATATACAGTCATCACATGGAGATAACAGTTCAGAGATGGAAAAATCCTTCCAGGTTGTTCATGACAGATCTATGGCAATGGTCACCCATGACAATGTATTTTTAGTGTTCTGTACACTTTTACTCATGCTCCTCCCAGAGACCCTTTAATTCATACATACTGTTAAAGCTCACACGACTCTCTTCAGAGAGATACATCATAGTATCACTTTTGGATCTGCACTTTCCCACATGGGCAACATGCTGTTGTGGAGCTGTATATAAAGCATGCGTTGGAACAAAGGACTCTGCAGTTTAACAGCATTAAAATAACCCACAAACTTCTCAAGTATGTACTTTATTTCATTCATATTTCACAGTCTTCTGTAAAGTTTTAGCAAAAAGCTCATGTTCTATACAGAGTTCTTGGGCTACTGTATTCAGAGCTGGCAATGGATCTCAAAAGTACAGAAAATGTTTACATTCCAACTAGAGCAGTAGAATTTCAAAAATACATAGTAAAAGTAACCAAAAATACCAACATTTATTAAAACTTAATAGAAAATCAGCAGTCTGTCTGACCCATCAAGCTACCCTGCCTGCTAGTTGTTAGCAGCAACTGAAGCCCCAGCAGGCCATCTGATTGACTTTTTAGACTGGGGACAGCTGTCTTCAGCCAACTTGTTAATGCAAAGTCTTGCTGCTTCAAAGGTCAAAAAAATCTGGAAGTTCATTGCTTACAGGTTTCCAATCAGAGAGGCTAATGTTTCTGCTCAAATCTACTGGATCACTTCCAGATCCTACCCAGAATCAGGACCTATTCTGGTCCTGATGTAGTCAACTAATTTTCTCAACACAGTTCCAAGCTGATCTATTTTATTAAATTGCAGCCAAGAAAGAAAAGGCCTTATTGTTTAAAGGTTTGTCAGAGCTTCTAGGAATAAAGGCAGCTACGAGAAATGGAACAGAATGGTACTTGATGATGTATCTATCACTAGGGGCCTTCAACATCCTTTTTTTATAGATGTTGCCTCAAGATCTGCAGTTATCTAGGGATATGTTTCCTAAGGGGCCCCAGATTTACATATAATAGTTTCAGAGTGGATTTTTCTAGTTCAGCAAGTACTATTTAAGTCTGGACCGATGCCCAGTAGGATATTTCTAACCAGCTGCTGGACTTTATTCACAGATTTATTGAATATATATTTATACAAATTACACCGGCTGAAAGGCCCATCAGCTATAAGCACACTCACTTCAGCCCATCCTCAGTGCTGTCAGGAGAGAAAAAAAAAAATCCATGTGGAACTGTGTGGACTATGAGAGATTTCTATCAGCAAGAGTCTTCCTAAGTCACAGAGTATTAACCTGCAAGGCCAATTTTTCCTTCCTTTTACTCTATCAGAGCAGTGGAAATAGAATGGAGAAGAGGTCACCAGTAGATTCCCTTTTTCTTGTCTCAAACTTCTTTTCTTCTGACTTCCTTTCATCTCTAGGTAGCCTGAGTCCATCATCTTGTTTTCTAGGACAATCACTTCCTAAAAATATATATATTCTGAACTTCAAATTCTCCTCTCTACTTGATGGGTAGAACAGGAATTTTTTGAAAAGTAGGAAAATTATCCTATGCATTTTCTCACACCTTGCCTCTAGGCCTATTGAAGATATCCGATCAATGAAACTGCCTCCTACTGCCTCCTCTCCTTCCTGTAAGAAGCTCAAAAGAAACAAGCTTATCTTCTGGGACTCTTTCAGAAATGGCCTAAGGTACCATCACATCTATCCTGCCAAATGTCATTTGGTGCAGATACCACAAATTCCAAAAGAGCTAGATCGGACATGTCCTACATTATTACACTGTACTGTGCTGCCGTCCTGCCTTCTGGGTTTGCTGGCTGAGTTTTGATATTGCTGTGCTGTGAGTTATGAGACAGCCTAGGATGCACAATCATAGCAGGTATATTTAAAAAAATACATGACAGAACATAGTCTATGAATACTTTTATTCAATTCCCATGTACTGCACTAGTCTTCAGCAGGTTGGCAGGATACCATGAAAGGCATGGCTATTAGTTTGCTACAGCTCCACTAGGGTGAATCCTGCCACAAAAGTTCTCTCTAGGCCGATGGCTAGTACAGATATATGTGAGGCATGTACGGCATTTCTTTTCATCAGTCAAAAAAGGGGGAAACCCTTACAAGAGGGAAGCCCCTTACAGTTTCTCAAATGCGCATATTTGAGGAAGACTACAAAAGCATTCTCCACAGTCTTCTGCAATGTTGTTTCACAGAGGCATCAGAAAATGAAAAGGTCTAGTCACAAATTAGCAACACATCCACTTCTACTTTCAAGTTTCTTTTTTTAAGAATCTGAAATAGACAATAGAACTGATCAAAGCATCAAAATACCCAGTTACCTAGACTGCACAATTTTTTTAAAACATTGTCATGCAGAAAGGAACATACCATAAACAATCCAGATTCCTTAACGTTCTCAGACAAAGCCATTCTTAGGTCTCTACACAGAGAGACTGCCTCTGAAAAAAACCCTTCAGATTGGAGGGAGTGACATAGTTAAGTGTCTAGATAAACTGAAATGAAATAAATGTCTGTAGAACAACTTTTGTAACATGACTACTGCGGATCTCTACTAGTAAAGCCTAACATCTTACACAGTGGTGTTAGCTGTATCTTGAGGCAAGCAGGCTAGGGATGATATAAATTTATATGCAGGAAAAATGTTTTGGTGGTTTTATTTTTTTTTCTTTAAGTTCAAACTCTCATGGATAACATTTTTAGGGAGATTATCCAAGCTGACATCTCTCCCTCCTCCCCCCACCCCTACCCCTCTCCCCCTTCTCCAGGTACTTTCATCTGATTTCTCTGAATAGAAAAAGAGAGGGAGGGGGGATGGAAGGAGGACTTGTTTCACCACAGGCTCCTTTTCCTTTCACCTCTTTTTCTTTTTTTTTTTTGTTTTTATACTTAACAATCCAATTTCACAGAAAAAAAAGTTTAGGCTTGTAGACTAAAGATATATGAACCAAATAATATGCAACTAGTCTTGCAAAATTAATCCTGGTGAATATCTTCCTTGTACTGTTTTTAAAAAGTCAATGCAGTCTTTAATAACAATGTTTAATCTGTTAGCTACCAAGAAAATCCAAAGCCACTTGCCTTGTACACTTGTTAGCCATTAATAAATGAGGCTTTGGAACAAACAATTCCAGTGCAAGCCTTGCAATTTTCACTCACTCTGCCGTACAGATCACACTCAAAAGTATACTCATCAGAACATGTCATTTCACTTGGGTCCTAAGACACTCATCACTTTGACCAAAGACTGCAATGTATATAGAGTGCTGCTTCAGCACAAGCAGATCTTCACTAATTCAAATGCATTAAAACCCCAAAGCAAGACTCTCTGCTACAACAAAGGACAGTGACAGGCTAAAGATACCACCCCACCAACGTAAGTTTCCTCTCCTCACACCAACTCCCTTCACCTACTTGCAGCTGATGATGGCCCAATATTGGGGCCTGTTCTGCTGTTCTTCTCAGAACTGACTATCTGAAGATGGGAATAGGAATATGCTTGCTTGCAGAATACTGCAAATGACTGTCTTCACTGCAAGAATGGGAACATGCCAACAGAGCACATCCAAGCTTCTCGAGTCCAAGTACACAGAGTTAGCATGGAGTTCAAGGTCACACTGAAGTAATAAGTACCCATTCTGGTGAGACCCCACCATGCTACTCCAGTCCCACAACCGGCTCTGAAGACAAGCTGTTACTGGCATGCCACTTCGCAGGTCTTGGACTCAGAAATGCTCAAGTAAAAGCTTGAGACGGGAAACGGGAGGCACAGAATAAACTGGACAGCTATGTACCTTTTTACTACATGTTAGAATAAGTGGAGTCTTCAAGGTTGCTATCAGCTTTATCAGATCCTGTTAGAGATGCTTCTAGCTCTGCCCACGACTGTGGAGCATTGTTCTTTATTGCCTCTATGAAAAGCTGTGTTTGGTGCTTCAGCCGGTCCAGCTCGGCCTGAGTCACTTGGTTCTGATGAATGAGCTCCTTGGTTTTTAAAGTGATCTCTAGCAATCCTGACCTGCGTAGCACGACAAGTGTATTCTGAAAGCGTCTGCACTTGCTTTGTTGTTGCAAGAGGAGCTCAGGGGTAGTGCAAATCTCTTCTGGTATCAGTGGGGGGCTCCACACTGCAGACTGCATGGTAGCCTGTGCTGCACTCTCAGTCTCATGAGGCGTGCACTTTGTTGCTTGCAGAGTTCCAAAAGGCAAAAGGGGAGTCAAACCCGGCACTTTCTGAGTGTCACTGGAAACACGATGAAAACCAGGAAGAGCTGACAGCTTTCCACTTGTCACCAGAGTTGAAGAACTTTGCTGGTTAGAATCCTGAGGGGTCTTAAAGCTAACTGGTAGGTGGGCAAAAGGACTAGTAGGCAAGCCTGTGCTCCTCGATACAGGAGAAGTCTCCATTTTGGGTGCTTCTGTGCAGAGTCGTTTATGGCAATTGGTTTCCTGGTGTTCTTCTAGATCAAAGGAGTGATCTCTTTTGCAGGGCTGTGGTGCTATTTTGGGATAAGAATTCAGGATGGGCAGGTAATTAGTGGAGTCATTTCTCTTTTTCCCAGTAGGATGAGGGTTAGTGGGAGGTGGGATTGATGGACGAAGAAATACTAGCTGTGGCTGAGCTGGAATCACTTCAAAGGATGGCTGCACAGTCCAAGACTGGAGCTGTGATGAACTCCCCTGAGAAGCATAAATGGGGAAAAAACAACAATATTGTAGAAGAGGATCAAAAAACCTTAAACGAAACAGGTGGACTGAGACATTTCTCCATATTTGATATACACTGTGCAATTAATATGTTCTGAACAGTTTTCCATCAAACTCATCCTTCTCCTTTTCTGACAACAGAGCACAGCACTAGAATCAAAGCTGTAATCCATAATCCTTTTGCTATGGAACAGCAGATACATTTAAACACAATTCAATCTGAATTTATACATGCTTTCCTAAGTGAGGATTACAGTGCTTGCTTACATTGTACAACGCTCATGTGAAAGTTCAACCCAGACTTGGGGTCGAACAACAAGGGTACAGGAAAGTTGAAAAATAATTAAGCACTGTGGTTATGAAATATTTTAAAAGAGTCGAAGAAAGACTGCACAGACATTTTAGGAACAATTCAGACTCCCTCTTTGTTGAAAAGCAGCAACTCTAATCTTGTCAATTCTATTCTTATAGCAAGCTTTTGAAATGGTTATTTAAAATAGACAACAGCTGTTCAGTAAGTCTTGCAATCTTAAGTACAATACACAGTTTCAATACATTTAAAACCATGAAGTAGAAAAAAAATTGCTGAATATAAACCAATGCAAGGAAAAAAGCCTGTTGTAAGCTCAGAGCAGTTTAACTCCACACCTCTGGTGAAATGGTGCGCACTGAAAAACCTTAAAAGCATTATATTTCAATAAAAATGCCCAAGTCTTTACTCCCTCCCACAAGCCATATTCTGAAATATCAGGGAATACATTAGTTTTTACAAGACATTATCTCTTCCTCCTCCAACACATTACTACAGATCTTCATGAGATCTCCTGGCTACAAAGCTTGCCTGCTTTTCTCCAGACATATCAAATGGTCTAGTAAGAGATACTATTTCCTTCTGAAACAAAATCTCACTTCTTAATATATTTAAGTCATCACCACTACAATTACACTAATATAATATACTGCCAGCTGCTTTTTCAACTCCTTATGACTTGGAATACTATTGGCAGGCCTGCTGAAGGCACAGGTTTTAGCTAGTGCACATACATTTTATTATTTTTGGTACTATACTGAGTCACCTGAAATCCATCTCCTTTCCTCCGATCTCGTAAGATTTAAACTGGCAAATGCTAACATGCTTTGCTGAACTCCATTCCCTGACTAAAGGAACTTGAACACTCAAAAAAGTGGGTACTACCCACTGATTAGGACACTGAGACTTGGAGATGAGAGTCAATTACCTCTGACACAGAATTTTTTTGGTTCAATGGGCAAGATGCTTATTGAATAGTGGTACAGAACAACTACCTGCAAAAAATAAATATTACTACCTTATCACAGAAGAAAGGACAAACACAGCCAAAAAAAAAGTATTTGGAGACGTTAGGAGTGAGGAAGTATATAAATACCGTGGCTATACACACCCAGGACAGAACACACAGCCTGAAGGAACAAGGTTTTGGGATCAGAAGTTTTCATTTACTGCACAGTATCTAGCACAGCAGAGCCCCAAAATCATTGAGGCCAAAAAAACTGTGGTAACTGTTTATCATCTTCTTGTTTTTTCCTATCTCTGTTATCTACTTTCTTCTTCTTTCCACTCGGATTTTGTTTTGCTCTTGTTCTCCTATGCCAAAACTCCTTTTTAGTAGAGAGAACACATTTAAGATACTAATTCTGCAAAGTGGTTTGGTTTTTTTCAAATGAAAGCTAACATCCTGCATGTGTACGTGTCACTTGTCTAAAAAGCCTTCCTATTTATTAAGGACTTTTACAAGACTTACAGAAACCTTACCACAAGCTGGACTGTGTTTCAGAGAATTGATCTGTACCTGATTTTGTTTTCTTAGTAACACTGTTAGCTGTTTACACTCTGAAATTGGGACAGCAGGTAACCATCACTGCGCAGGATCACAGTGGTTCTAAGACAGAAGGATGATGCTGATTGAAATTTAAACTGGAACAAATAAACAGCAGTAACTGGATGACACTTTTTTTTTTTTTTTTTTTAATTTTGGGTCCAGCAAGCCCAGCTGAGCACTGTGATGAAAAGACTTTTAAAAAGATGACCAGCATGACTATCTGAGGTAACTACACATTATGGAAAGAGGCAGAAAGACACTTCATTATTACACTGACCTAGACTTGTTGCTTTTGTTTATTGCAGTAAATATTTTTCAACTTAAGATTATTATCCTTAAACATACATAATTAAACTTAGATGTTATGATGCACTGTTCAAGACAACTGAGTCTGGTAGTTTTATCTACCTCTCCAACTCTTCATCCCCAAATTCCCTTTTTGCTACACTACCAGGTTTTTTTATAAATACACACACACCTCTATATATAAAATCTACTTCTCCTAACAGTTTGCAACACAACCTGGAGTTTAACATTAGACTACCACTGCAATCAGTGTTTAATTTTTGAGCTCTGGGCCAAGGGCTATCAACATTTGGTGAAGCTTGCCTACTCCCTACTATATGAAAATTTCAGCATTTGTTTGGACAGTATTTTGTCCACACATCTAGGAACATGACAATAAAATAAAATTGTTTCAAAGCACAGTACTCAGAGACCAGAACCATCTCCCCCACAAATGCATAATCTGCTAAATACTAACAAAACCCCACATTAGCACTGATACACAGCACTTCAATTTAACATGTTTTGCTTGCTGTCATAACAGATTCAATAGAAAAAGAATCAGGATCTATATTCTTTTTTCCCCCCTTCTCACTGTGTTCTCAGACGTATCCTAATAAAAAACGCTGAAGAACTTTTGCTCTGCTCAAAAAACATGAGTGAGTATAGAGCAAATGGTCTAATAATATGGCAGTACTTTGAACTTGCAGCTCTGATACCTTCTGTTACAATGTAAGAGGAGATTCACAGATGTGCTGGAGGAAGGACAAATAGCAAGATACTGGAGGACACAAACAGAGAATGTAATTGTTGCAATGTGAGCCATCATATGCAGTTAAGAGAAACAACTGTTAAAGTAAGAGTACCACAGCTAATTTCAGATATGGATTTAATTTTTTCTTTTATAACATTCTGGATTAGTGTTTCCCATTGCACATAAAGCACTTCTAGGACCTAGGAAGCAAAACCTATCATCCCACTTTATTGTCTTTATTGAACGAAAAAGAAAACATCAGCTTCCAAAAGGAAAACCACTTTTTGTTTCATCTTTGGTGCTATTTACATAACATTCTTAAAAGATCTAATTTTTGGGGTTCCTTTTGAGACAAAGAGGCTTAGTAGAGGTAGCAAAGCTTCTCCATTTTGAATTTTTTCCGTCTCAGTGATTCTAGCTGCCCCTCAAAAGAACAAGCTGTCACAATAGAAATTTTCAAGTTACCAGTTACTTTCTGGACTGCAACAACTTTGAAAAAATCTTTTTGAAAGGAAAAATATTTTTAAAAAATATTTTGCATTTAAGAATGTGCAATATTTTTCAATATATTATTTCTTCCCTACCTGCTTAACTAACACGTTTTTCATTACAACCATAGGAGAAAGTGCAGGAAAGGAGTTGCTTGTGGTCATTGGGCATTGCCAAGGCCCATCCTCTGCGTTCCAACACAATGCATTCAGCACGTCCTCTGAGTCAGTCTGCTCCATAGCACTCAGGCACTCTGAACTTCCATCTGCCAGACGTAGAATTCAGCTGTTAGTTGTTTCACATGCAGCACGCTTGCTACTTCCTTTCAGTTCTACTATTCTGCTTCCTTTCAACCAAGCCACAAAGAACAATAAAGTTTAGTTCTGGAATACCAATAAAATTAGACCTGCTGTGACAGCTGTCAAATAGCTTTTAATAAGAGGCTTTATATTTCAGGGTAGTTTCCATGCAGATATTGTCTCCCCAAAAAAATCTATTACTTTTTGGTTTTGTATTTGGTCTCCAAGGGACTGCACACTATTGTGAAGACTGCTCTAAAACCTGGGACAGGACAGAACTACGGTCTCCAGCATTGCCACAGCTGTAGTCCGTGCTGCAGACATTTTGTATCTTGAAATCTTCTATCTACAAACCCAATAGGGCAGGTATCTCTCACAAAAGCATTTTTTTTTTCTTTTAAAGGCAATCTTTGCACAGTTGAGTATTAAAATGTAGACACGGTGTGCCATTTTAATGATGTTATAACAATTACTCTCTGGTTTAATAGGCTCTGCTGACAATCTCCTCAAATTGTAAGAGACATTATATGGCATAATCCAACAGTTCATTCATCACTGCAAAGAACAAAAAGTAATTTTGCCATCCCCACTTCTAGACTCTGAAGTCTGAGATTCTTCCATTCATTTCTTTGTTAGGCACATTTTAAATTCCCATGCCATTCAAATTCACAGGATGAAATTTATAACTACATAAAGCTCCCCTCCAAAAAGGTTTGATGGTAGGACGATTGCAGATGCAACCTGTCTTGCATACAAAAACCCTCCCAGGTAACGAGACACAAACTGTAAGGGGCTAGAGTCAGGTTTGTCAAACATCACCAATAAAAGCAATGTCTGAGCCAGTTAACAAAAACAAAAGGTAATGCAGTGGTTTTCTAAACCTGAATATCCTGAGTCCTTGTCAGATTCAGCTGCCGCCATGCTGAAGTGATGGTTCAAGCTCTTCATTTCCGTCACTTTGCCCAGTAGTTCCTTGAGGGTCTCAACAGATGGCTATTTTGTTTCCATGCTTCCATAGTGCCGCAGGCAGTTTTTAACACTTTTTCCATTGAGGAACTACAAAAATAATTAAGAACAAAAAGGGACTTTCTCTGAATCTAAAGGAAGTTGCATCAGTGTAAGACAACAAATAAGGCCATGTTTGTCCTCATGGAAATCTGGTTATCAGAGGTTTGCTGCATCTGTTAAACAACCTGTAGAATTCTGTTAAACTCCCAGCTTCACATTTGCTATGTTTATCATACATACAGGTTAGTGAAGGCTTGCAATAAAACCACCATTTATTTCCTGCAAAACCCTCTAAACTATGCATGTTTAGTAATGCATTACAGAGTAGAAAAGATAGGCAACAATTCTTTGCATCAACTGACATGTTACTCTGTAGAATCTTCTGGACTAAAGTCTTCCATCTGCCTTAGATTGGGGTTTTTTTTGTTGTTGTTAGGTTTTTTCTGTTTGGTTTTTTTTGGGTTTTTTTTTTAAGTTTCAGGGAAGTTTCCATGATCCAGTCTCTCAGTCCCCTGCACCAACTATAAGAGAATAATATCATGCTAGGCATGGCTGTTGAGCCCTTTAGGGTAGGTTAAAAGATGCCAAAACCTAAGGCATAGGAAGGAAGAAATATAGTACAGATATTTTGCTTTTAAAAAAAGTCTTTATTTTTTACTACTGCTGTGAATGCCATCAATGCATCAAAGGTGTTTTAAAAGTACTGAAGACATGGATGCAGTTGAAGGGGCAGAATGCACCAGTCTCATTCAGCTCCTTTCTTCAGCAGCTGAGCAAGCCAGTGTACAGAGTACAGGTCAGCCAATCTTACTGAATTACCTGAAGTAGAATAATTTCATACTTAAAATTACTGAGTAAAGTACACAGATTCATGTGGAGAGCACAATGCATAAGTAACTTCTAACTCTGTTATGAATTCTGTCAGGCATTGTAATAATTCCTTACTGCAAACACAAAACTTGGGAAATAGGAATGCGATTTCTTGATCTGCTAAAAACGTAACCAAGATAAAACAGCAGATACAAAGTGTATGGTTGTTATCTGTAATCCAATCAAAGCCCCTCTGAGTCAAGTGGGATAGTTGCATATCTCTTTTTACACTGCCAGTGAACTAATTGGAGACTCTCAGAATAGAAACATCTGAAATTATTCAAAGAATGAAGTGTAGATAGACAACTAATGTATTAGACATGTTTCTCTACCAAAAAAAAAAAATCCCAAAACAAACCAAAAGCTAAAGGCTATTCATAAACAATGTTGGGGTTTTTTTTCCAAGAATTAAAAGTCACTCAGGCCATATTTATCTTACAAATACTTAGCTATCCCAGGGACTGAATCCCAAAACAAGTCAGCTGTGCTGGGTGAAGCCCATATAACAAATACAGCTGAATCTCCAAAGCTGTGGTTTTGTTAATACAGTCTGTTTCACACTCAAGAGTAAAGCAAGTCATCAGAGAACATGCTGGGGCTAATGAATCCATACTGCTAAAAGTGCAACACATACTATACCTGCAATGCACTCCTAGGGGAGACATGGCCTTAGAAATGCCCTCTTCTTCCCACACCCAGAATGAGAACACTGGAAAGCTGAAACTAAAAGCTATGAAAATCAGAAAAATGTATAGTTACATTACAGCCTCCCATATTACATACTTGTCACAACCTTCAGCTGCTTCCTGAGGGCAGACAGACTCTAAGAGAAGCAGAAACGTTGCTCTGTCTTATTGAAGAAGATAGCTGAGTTTGGCTAACAGAAAAATGACAGGATGAAGTACAGAAGTTATGTCTAATATTATCTGTAGAAATTATTTTCCTGTAAAGCAACTCTTTGAAGTTGTGTCTCATGTAAGAGCTGTATATTTAAATTACAAATACAGGAACTCAGGACCCCGCACCATAGTCAGGCCAGCAGTCCATTAATGGCAGTACCCAGTGCAAGCTACTTCAAATAACAATGCAGCAGACATTGCGAAATAATATACCCTGAAAGGCAAGTTTCTTCTTAAGGTCTTGACAACCATTATAATTTTGCTCCAAGATCTTGAGCCTTAGCACCTCCAGTAATGAATTCTGTGTGTTAGGTAACAGTGCTGAGATAGTAGGGTGACTGTCTATATAACTACAAGACAGACAGAAGAGTCATCAGCAGAAGAGAATTTCCTCAGTAGCTATTTGCATAATTTTTACTTTCCACCTTCAGTCACACCTGCCGACCTGCTAACAGGTATGGAGCAAACATAACTACGTAAGAGCAACCTAGATACTATCCCTGGAACAGCAGGTAAGGTTTAAGACAAGGTTTGATTCCTGAGCCACGCTTTCATAACTTAACTCTTTCCAAACAAATGTATTTTTTAATAAATTGATACGCATTTATGCTAATCTCCAAAAAAGCAGAACTAGAAACAGAAAGAGGGCTAGAAATAAGCAAAATAGGAACACGCCATCTGCTAGCCTTGCATCGAGGGAAGCTTTGGGAAGGGCTGGCACGCCTTCTTCTCTTCCCTTATGGAAAAAACCAACACAATAACAACAGCAACAAAACCACAACCGAATATAAACAAACCAGAAGCGCCACTCTCTCTCGAGACGCGGCCGCGGGATCCCTCCTGCCCACCCGCGGACCAGAGAGGCCGCCCCGGCCCGGCAGACAGGTGCTCCGCCGCGCACCGGCGGGAAGAAGCGGGCGCTAC
>NW_009260791.1:2315734-2319654 GCF_000687185.1 Egretta garzetta
AGCCCCTCCGGGGCAGCGGGGATTGGCGTGAGGTGGGAGCGGGCAGCTGCAGATGCGCGAGCGGCCACGGACCCCCACAGGGTCTGTCAGGGAGAAGGGCCCCGCCAGCATGTTGGTTTTAAAAGACGGATCCCACCACAGCTGTCAGGGACGTGGCAGAAACGAGCATCTTCACTGAAAAATGGTGTGGGTACTTCCTGTTGGCCTCGTGCTATGTGGCCAGGCAAGTGTGTGAGGGCTTGAAGCTGTTTATTGCCTGGCCTGGACTTCTGAGGGAATTGGACAGGGCGAGCAGAGCCAGGAGTTTGGGATGCCACTGGACTTCCCAAATATTGTGCAAAACTCTACAATTCATCTGACGCAGGAGTTAGGCACTTAGAGCCTCTCTCACTCCAGAAATGAGAGATGAGAGCAAAACCATAAACACTGGCAGCCATGTACAAAATGAGGAAAGCAGCAGCGAAGAGGTCCAAATGCTTTAAACTTGTCTCAAAGAGGGAACACATGGCAAAAGGAGGACCTGTCATGAGCAAAAGAAGAGTAAAGGAAACCCTAGTTCTTCGTGGTTGGTAAATAGATAGTGAAAGAAATGTGTGGGGTTCCTTCCCATGAACTGCATATAAATCCAGGGCAAATAAGTAGGAGGAAGTGAATCCTCTAGATCAATGAATACAACTAGAATAGCTATTCTTATTCTGAAAACTGCATAAACACTACCAGCACCCAGAAGTCTGACAGAATATTTTGCATTTGGACATGAAAGCCATTTCATTAGAGAAAACTGAAAAGGCTGTGTGGAAGGGCTAAGCAAAGACACAATGAATTCCACGAATAGAAATGGATGAAATATACTTCCATTGTTACCACATCTTGTTAAAGAACCTGAAACATGCTGATGAAAAAGATCAACAAGATCTAATAAAGTCCTGAATGGAAAAGAGAAGTACCTTTAATCTCAGCATAGTCTCATAAATAACCTGTCAAATGCAAAACAAAAATGCCCAGGATTATGTCAAATGACACTGTCATTTTGAAAATGTGACACGGAATGGATTCTAGTCCTACTAATCCGAAGTGCTGTGAGAGAATGTTAGTGACACATATTCCTAGGATGTATTTTTGGGTATTTAAATACCAGAGTTGGCTCCAAGTTACATCTAAACAGTTCTGTGAGATGTGTGATCTCTCAGCTGTGGATTTGGATCCCTTACTGTTTAGGAGGTTTGGGTTCTGAGGAAAAGCATGCTAAGAATGCTGTTGCATCATGATATTTGCTCAGGCATGGTCCTGGTTGCCTTATCCCCAGAAACAACCCTTACTGATCTCCACAGAGACCAGATTTCTCAGGGTACAGAGTATGTGTGGGTGCTCACTGAAAACAGCTCATCAGGGAGCAAGAAATCTCTGTTTGGGACAGACAACCTGCCATTCAGTTCAGGTGATTCAGAACAAATTTGGATTGTGTGATACCAGGCCTTCATCCAAGGGGCAGCAGGTAGGAGAACTGAAATACTGTACTGTTAATAGAAAATTTTTCTTTGATAGTCAAGGTAAACCTCTGTTTTAAATAACTTAAGTCTTATTACCTGAATTCTTCCTGAATTCAGCTGAATTAAACCCTAGGTTTATACTGAGCATTATTGTCTGAATTCTTCTTATTCCAAAATAAGCCCTTTTCCTGTGGTTTTAATCATACTTGTGTCATTGTCCTTTCTCTCCCTTTTCCTTTCATTTGATTCTTCATTGATACAAGGTCTCATGTACTGTGTGCTTTCAGTGATTACCGTCAGTGGCAACAGGATGTTTTCCTTTTTTCATATGTTGTACTGTAGTTTGTTTGTTTATCCTAAAGGCAAGTGTTTTGGCAAATGACTATTAGCTTTTGGGTCACTTCCCTGTTTATTCTGGTCATACAACAGGAGAAGAGCGAAAAGAATATCGTCAAAGTATGACTGCATGTTTACTCAGTTTAGGTGTTTTAACATTTTTATTAAAACAAAAAAAAAGAAGTTTTTAATCTCTTCTTCCAGGAAAAGATGCAGAAATCTTGTTTCATTGTCTAAGAGGGACAAAAGCAAGTATTTATCCAATGAGGCAGTTAAATAATAGGTCTTGTGTGGTTACTGAACAATTAATAAAGGTGTTGATGCATGGACCTCATAACTGCTTATGGAACAAAGAATCTTTTGTCCTAACACAGCAGTAGAAAGAAATATTTGGCAAACTTTGGAAGTAACGCATAGCCAGGTCAGAAGAAGAACGTGGTTTTGTAATACATTGTCTGAACTGGAGAGGTTAGGTGTTTCTCTGAAAACACGTGTATTCAATCTTTTTTTCTTCATATACTCACTAATTTATTTTGCTATCACAGACAAAACACAATTTAGTAGGTACTGTTTTGCATTAAGTTAGTCTGCAAATCAATAGCTTTATTCATCTAACTTTATTGAACCAAAGGCTAACTTCTATGATATTTTGATACAGATATCTTTCTTCCTTCTATTATTAATTTCTGTAATTGTAATACATTAATAGAAGAATATTGCTCAAATGATGCCTCTAAGTTTTCATTGGTCTCAACCGAAGAATGGATACGTGTGGATGAAGTATTTGCTTCACCTTTCAGCAAAGGGGCACTAAATCTCAAATGTGTTTCCTTTTATATGTTAGCTGTGTTGTTGGACATTAAAACAATATTAAACCTCCAAATCTGTTTGAAAAGATATTCTACATGTGGGGTTTGTTAATAATTAGTATTTTATTTCATAAATATCACCTGCTCTGACTTGAAGTCTATCACAGGTCTTAGAATTTCACCCAGCAGTTGAGTTAACAAGATTTTTCTTTAAAGATGGTATTTTAGCAATGGCTCATTTTTCTTCTACATTTTGACTTTATCTAGCTATGTTTCCTTTTCAAAGTACACATCTTACAGATTCTTGTATCCGTCTGCAACTTCGTCTTTACCATAAGTGTCTCCAAATTAAGGGAAGGCAGAATGATGGTAATGTAACAATAACAAATTATAAGCAGAGATGGCATATCAAGAATAAAGCACCTTTGATGCTCTTTACACTCTTCTGTACTGTATTATGTTGGAGGAGAACAAAGGTGGGTTTAATATCCCCTTTGCAACTCCTAGGCTCTTAGGCCAACTGAGGATTTGGGAAAACTGTGCAAAAGAGCAGCCCTGGTGACTGCTTTTAATCTGTGCAGCATCAGACCATTTCAGCAGTCCAGAGTACTTTAGAGGGCATCGTGCCCTTTAGTATGCCTTCACTCCCCAGTGCAGTTATTGTCTTCTTCTCTGTCTCTGAAGATGAGGAAAAACTTCTTTACTCTAAGGGTGACAGAGCACTGGAACAGGCTGCCCAGGGAGGTTGTGGAGTCTCCTTCTCTGGAGATATTCAAAGCCCGCCTGGATGAAGTCCTGTGTAGAATGCTCTAGGAGACCCTGCTTTAGCAGGGGGGGTTGGACTAGATGATCTCCCGAGGTCCCTTCCAACCCTTGCGATTCTGTGATTCTATGATTCTGTCTGTCTTCAGTATAGCCTCCAGTGTGTGGAAAGCTACAGTGTGTAGAAGGATGGCCTTACTTAATCGCTGCAATGCTGTCAGGGAAATCTCATCATGATATTGTTCTTTTCTGATGGAGAAAACCACAGAATTTACACTGTTGTCATGAAAGAGCTACTGTTTACTCCAAAGTAGGATAGATGTCATGTTTTCCTGGACATCAAAAATCATTTGGTTGGTTTTGTATTTCGCATGTTGGTGGTTGCTTTGGGAGTCTTTTTGTGTCGTAAGTGTTGAGTCTGCTAATGCCATCTCTACTGACACCTTAATATGGATTATAACTTGTCCAGTGTCTTCATTTTTCTAGTTGCATCTTAATTTTGTGTACCTGAGAATGGTGATAA
>NW_009260791.1:2319909-2341834 GCF_000687185.1 Egretta garzetta
CTAATAACCACTGGGTGTCGTGTGTCTCTTTGAATTATAGTATATAGGGAAGGTCAAACTTGGTCCAATCAAGGACTGCCTGTGGACTTTTTTTCAGGGTGAAAAAGTCTTTATCTAATTTACATAAAATTACAAGAAGTAGCCCCAAATCTTATTTTAAAACAATTTTATTAATATCCCGAGGGCAACAAATATGAGATAGGGATACTACAAACAGCAGCCTAATTCTCTGAATTATAGTATATAGGGAAGGTCAAACTTGGTCCAATCAAGGACTGCCTGTGGACTTTTTTTCAGGGTGAAAAAGTCTTTATCTAATTTACATAAAATTACAAGAAGTAGCCCCAAATCTTATTTTAAAACAATTTTATTAATATCCCGAGGGCAACAAATATGAGATAGGGATACTACAAACAGCAGCCTAATTCTCTACGTGATTTATTCCCAATACCATTTACCCAGTCAACTGAATGACACTTTGTTTGGTGGAAGAAACCCAAGATGTCAGTAGGTAATTAAAGATAGCCTGATAACATAAATGTATAATGTAGCAGAATTAAGGCTGCACTGGTGATCTCAAATCTGTATTTTCCTAATTGATGGGAACGACATTTGACATTACTGAATTTGAGAATATTATTCTGATAAGGATTTTTGCCTGTTGTTTCCTGCCATTTTTACAGGTAAATGAAAAGGCAAAAATTCATTACTTTATGTGCAAAGATAACAAATGTACCTCATGCAGAAGAGAATTTGAACCTTAAACCTTCAGTACAGACCTCTGCCATGGAGGATTAAAGACTAGCCATATTAGTTGCACATAGAAGGATTAAATTTTCTACAGACTAGTCAGTAGAGAGATCATATGATGTGGTAACATTGATATAGCCACGTGCTGTGCCTCATAGTACAGATAGATGAGCCAAGGGTATAGACTGGACGTAGGCTTTCCGAGAAGCTCAGATGCCACTGTGACTCAGTTGCTTTCCCTGTAGGCTTGTTATGTTAGAAGTCTGAATTCATCTGTTTCGTGTGGGTTTGCTTAGTAGTGGTTGAGGCTTTGCTTAATAATATGATTGTGAAACATTTGGAATTACTAGAGCCATTTAAAAGACAAATATAGAACTGGCTCTTGGTTCGCAGAGCAAAGTAGCGGGATCCATTTTACCTTTGACTTAGAAATCTACACTGCACAGACTATCACAGTGAAACATGGAACAGTCTGTGTCCAAGGCTACAGGAATTGTGAGGGCTTATAGGAGCAAATCAAGAAAAAGCTGCTGAGTACTGATTTTTCCAGTGGACTATGTATAGTGTAGCCAAGTGTAAACAGATTTTTATGAGACTAGAAGAAGGCAGTGTCTTGATGATAGTACTTCACAGACCTTCAGACCAACTGTCTAAACTCGCCAAGTGTAGCAGCTCTTCTGAAGAGGTCTTGTTGTACAGGAGGATGTTGGTATCAACTAGAACATGCTTTTGTTCTGGAGTCATTGATTGACCTTGCTGAGGTCCATAATTACTATGTTTGCAAGCCTCTGGTCAGGGAGAAACTAAAAACGAGTTATCATTTCAAGTGTGATAACAGAATGGACAGAAGATACCAACCGGTTTCCTAACCCACATGCAAGGCTGATTTCTGTTGTGCTGAATTCAGGAGGGGCTACTGAGGCCTCACCACTCTTGAAAATAGGGCCGCTTGTTTGCATGTCTTTGGGAAAATAAACAGAGCTTCTTGGAAATATTCTGACAGTAATTGTCTTACAGATTGTATTGATTTAACAAAAGTAAAACCTTTAAGAAAAATATGTCAATATCACTGAAAAATTACCTAAATACTTTATTTTGACTTTTACACTAGTAAATACAGTGTTAATCAGTACAATACAAAACTAAAAAGAAATAAAACAAAAATCAAATTTGGTGATGTTCCATTTTGCTTTTTTTGAATTGAAATGTAGTTACTGGTTTTGGTCAGAACTTTTGAAATCTTGGAATTTCCTGGAAGATAGAAATACTCTCCTTCTTTTATTAAAATTAATATAGTCCTCTAAATCTCCAACCTTCTGGAACAGTTTTGGTATTTTTATCAAATTCCTCAACTGCTGTTGTTATGGTGGTCAGATAAAATGGAGGATTGCATAGTGGGAACAGTAATGCCTGAAAAATGTTTATTTCTGATCCTAAGATAATTTCTGTAATTGGATTTGTGGTACCCTGCTATAATATTGTTTTCCTTTGTATCGTTGCTGCATGGAAAGAAATAGCACTGATATTAATGTTTGTGTGTTCCTGCAGACCAGAGAAAGAAACCTGTAATGGAATATCAGAAATGGCAAGCATACCCAGGCTGTCAGCCTCTTGACCAGCTCTGCTATCCCAACAAATACACTGCTTCAGTAAGGCAAAAGCAAAATATACTAAGGATGGTAGAATATTTAGCAGATGTTTATGGCATTTGTGGCACCAGGACTAGCCCTGTGTAGATGTAGACAGAATTAGATTTTTTCAGTTTTGCCAAGAGCAGGAAAAATTGTATCTAGTCAGGGAAGACAGGTTTTCATTTTTTTAAGGAAATTCTCCACATGATGGCAGTAAAAAACCTCTGGAATTCAGAGGTGGTTTATGTTTCACCTTCAAAAGCCAAAGGGAAAAAACAACCCAAGATGAAGAACTGAGTATGTGACTGAGCTTTTAGATTTTTTATTTTTCTCCTGGTAGTCCTTAAATTCCCCAGATAGTTTTCCAGACAGCAAAGCTACCTGCAGCCTGGCACAAGGAGAATAGGTCACCCGTCACATTATACTAGGCCACAGTGTCACTCCCAGGCACGACTTCAAAAGATATTTTTGGTTTCTTACGCTGTGTATTAATGTGCAGAGGGAGAGGATAAGGAAAAAAGAGGTTGTTTTTAATGCCTATCCAAAAACTTGTTCCTGCCCAAAGAACTTGGAGACTGTGGCTCATCACTTCAAGCCACATAGCAGAGGGCACTTTGATAAGGAACCAGTTTGCCCCAACTGGGCATTTGACCAGTTTGGTTGGTTTGCTGTAACAATGCCAGAGAGAGATCAGTTGTGGAATGAGTTTGCAGTTGAGACTCAGCCTGTCTAGAGCGCTTGGATAGCTTGGTGTATGGAAGCACTTAGAGGGGAGTATATTTAAAGAACCCAGAGGCAGCTGTGTGGCTAAAATTAAAATGCGTTTTTCTTGTATTGTTTTTGCTTGGTTTCCTGTTGCACGCTCTGGGCCTGTCTTACGAGAGCAAATGGGCAAAGGAAGGGGATGAGTCAAAGGGGTGAAATCGATCCTAGAAATTCCTGCTTTGCTTTTTACAGCTTGGATGCACCAGATATTTGACATGAAAAGGCCTGTGGCTAAAACAGTCTTTGCAAGTCTCCTCTTCATATTTATATGCCTTTCATTCCATTCTTCATTCATTCAGCCCATAGATTGTCTTTCTGTGTGTGTGTGAGGATTGCTGCTCCATACATTTCTCCCCACCTTTCCTCCCCAGAACGTAGGAGGTCTAATTCTACAGTGCCTAGTACCGGAAGTAGTAATCTATAGCAGATGAAAACATGTGTAAAAATACCAGATATAAGTGGCAGAAAAACACTGGTGTGTGAATGAATGCATGAGGTACAACTTCCAGATGAATCAGACCAAGATCTCTGATAAAGCAAAGTTAAAAATACAAACAAGGTTAGTTTATAGTCAATAGAGCAATTGCTCCTTTAGCAGAAAAATAATTTTCTTTGAGAGAGTTTATTACTTAGATGTCTTAGCTTGAAAGACATTTAGCAATAAATTTGTACTCAGACGCTTCTGACATGGGGAATTATTACCCCAGAATAGCACATGGGGAATTAGGAAATAGATTTTAAAACTTGGTCAAGGTCATATAGGAAGTCTGTGGCAGAGTCAAAAAACCATGAGAATGGTAAGGGCAGTTCCTGTTCACCATTTCCCTCTCTGATCATATGACTTATAGAGATTGTAGAGCCTTGCTGTCAGACTAAGAACTCTCTAAGTCTGATGCCCTAAAAGCTGCTTTGGAGATAAAATTCTAAGTTATGGGCAGCTTGTGATATGATTCCATACGGTCTTTTAGCAAAGGAAAAAGACATGTTTATCTGTCATAGTGAATGTAAGGGGGCTATTCAAAAAACCACAACCCCCCTCCAAACCAATAAATGTACTCATTCCATCTGTTTAAAATGTCCTGTAAATCTTTTGTAATAGATTTAAATTAAAAAAAAAAAATACAAATATATGTTAAGCCATGCAGCTTTCCTAAAGAGGAGGAATACTATTGAGTGATATAAAATGACCAGCCTACCTTGCCACTGATAAATGGGAAAGTAGAAGTCAGGGGCATAACTCCCCAGTTTTTGAAACCATGGGTTGATCAGAAGTATTAAACAGAATTTGTTGTATGTCACCCTTCATTGGTATAGCAAAACTTTATTTTCAAAAGGGATTAGGTTCTTTGTGTACATGTAGCACTCCTGTTCATGGCAAGGAGAGTTGCAGGCTATTAGCCCGAACCCCCAAGTGAGCAGCACTGAAAGGGTCACATTAGCAGTTTGAACTCAGGCCATGTCAAGGGTACTCTAGAAACAATGAAACCAAAAACCAGGGGGTAGTCAACAGAGTCTGAATAAAACAACAAAACTGAAACTGTTACACGCTAAATCAGCCTTCTGCATCAGCAATCATTTTGGCCGGTGTTTTGGGTGTTCTGCTGAAATCTCTCAAGGGTGAAAGATTCAGGAACAGTAGCCCCATTAAATGCTGCTAAAGACTGAGCCTTTCACAAGTACCAACTTCTCTCTCTCTCTCTCTCTCTCTCTCTCTCTTTTTTTTTTTTTTGTCATACAAGTAATGCAGCTCTGGTATCCCTGTACATTTTCTACAAGAAGAAAGGATGGTGATTACATTTTCAGAAATAGCTCAGTTGTGAATGACCCTGTGTGATGAGTAAGAGAAGTTCAGTATGCAGTTTTGGTGCTACAAAAGGGCCTGTTGGTAATTTCAATGCATGTTTCCCAAGTCCTCAGAAAGGTCATTGGGGGTCTCCATTACGTGCAGTCTAGAGCCTGCTACAATTTTCTCATACAATTTAATCTGCTGCCTGGATGGCCTCCAGTGTACAAGCAACTGACAATCTACAGTCTTTGAAATTGATTTCTTGGAATTGTGGAAGGCCTGCTTGGCCTCCAGATGACAGATGTGTGCTGGAGCTCTCAGTGCAGCAAGATGCTTTACAGAAATAAGAGAAAATTTGCCTCATTTCAGCATTTTCTGTAAGCTCTTAAATCTTCTTCTAGTGATTTTAGGGATAAAGTTATCACTGAGATACAAGCATCATTCCAAGTGGGCATTATTAATAATAATCCTTTGCTTTCTGTAGCACTTATCATCTAGGGCTCTTTATGGGTTTATAAATATTCTTTAAGACAAACAGCCCACTTATGAATTTGATAACTATTGTCATAGTCATTTTACAGCTGGGGAACCAAAAGTTAAGGGACAGATAAATGAGTTGCCAAAGTTCACACACCAGGGTAGTGTCATCAAAAAAAGGTTTTAATCTTAGAGTTTACTTCAAGCAGTTAATGTGGATTCATGCTGTAATTCTCTTGTCTTTACTAGGATTATAGCTGTACTTTACTTAAAGCACATGAAAAGTACATGTTCTTCTTAGTAAACACAATACCTGCATAAGTAGCAGAGTGAGAAAATAACTGGAGGTTTCTAACTTATTTTCCAGTTTTAAGGCCAAATATCCTCCCATTTGTCTTCTGTAAATAGCAAGTGCTACTAAATCTGGAATATAGGTGCCATTCCTTCCTCTCATAGTATGTAGCAGCAAAAACCACATCTCAGACTGAGGGTCACCAGAAAAAAAACCCTAGTGATGAATGCACATCGGGAAATGTTTTGGTTTTTTCATTGAAAAATATAAACAGTTCCATGAGAATGGGTGTTACATTTTTCCCTTGATGGCAGGCTAAGCAGTCAATCTGAAGTCCAAATTATCTGCTGGCCTTTCACATCTAGAAATGTCTCTTTAAAAATACAAATCAGCAATATGAAGAGGAACAGAAAAACTGGAATTCTTAATACAAAACTCCAATTCAAATGGCATAGGATGGCTCATAATGACTAAAACATAAGTAGAAGGGCACACATGGTGGCTTGTCCAGAAAGGGGATACATACACCTGTTAAGAGATCAGGAAGATTTCTTTTGAACTCTCAAGCCAGAAATATCTGCTGTGTAAGGCTTGAGTTCAGCTTGGGCCCGTTTGTGGAAGTGGCACTGTTTTGGGATGATTTTGTTTTCTTTGAGAAAATAACCAAATCCTCTAAGGCATCAAGCCTCATAAAAACAGGCAAAATAGTTTACATAGGCTTCTGCTGGAAAGGTATATTACAACTTACAGAGAGAGACCAAAATATAAATTTTATTTGTGACAATCTTCGTACAGAAATTGGAGGAAGCAACTAGAGATGTTTCACACAGTCTACAGCAGCCTTGTGCTAAATAGGATGTGAATGAGAACATGAGTGTGTAAGAGAACTTGTGTGAACATGAAATGAAAGCATCCATGATCCTTTTGAAAGAAAGGAGGGAGAACAGCAAAATAGAAAAAGAGGATTTCAAGAAAGCAGACTTCAGCAAACTCAGGATAGTGGAAGATCACGTGTCATGGAAGAGGAGTTTACAGAAATAAAGGAATTAAGCACTTCTTGATGAAAAACATATTATTCAGTATTTAATGATCCCAATTCAAGGAAAGGATAGCAAGTACATAGCAAAAAATCAGCTGGTTAAATCACATACATTGACCTCAAACACATGAAACAGTCACATAGGAAATGAAAATTATTTGAGATTACTAGGATTAGTGTAAAGGAATGCATAAGTATGTGGGGACAGAAATCAAAAAGAACAAGGCACAGAAGAAGTTATAATTAAGAGGAACAAGAAACTTTTTGTAAATGACTAGCTTAAAAAATATGTTTTTATAAAGGACATTACAGTTTATGACTATTGAGTTTCTACTTGAATTCTGTAAGGAATAAGAGAAAGACTGAGAAACATTTAATGCCTTTTTTTGTTTCAGTATTCACTAAAGAAGTCTATTGTAATCATGTGGCTAATACAATTATTATGAAAAACAAAGGAGCATGATCTTACAGCCTGATAAAATTGACTCTAGCTTATTTAGAGCTCTGGCCAAAACTTTTTGAAGCTGGCAGCAGGCATCTCTGCTAACCTGGAGTTGTTTCTAAGATTCCAAGGGATTGAAAAAGGACAAATGTAGTGCTTAAAGGGTAAAAAGGAAGAAGCCAGGGAATTTTACGTCAGTCAATTTAACCTCAATTCCTAAAAAATGCTAGAACAAATAATGGACAAATTATCAAACAAGTTATATGTAGATATCTGGAAGACAGCAAAGAAACGGTTAACAGACAGAATGGATTTGTTGAGAGCAGCCCATGTCAAACCAATCTGTCTTCCTTCTTCTTTGGGCTAGCAGAAGCAATAATAGATGTTGTGTATATTGACTTCAGCAGGGTTTCTGACCATCTTTATATGTCATACGTATGTACCACATTTTTGTAAGCAAAGCAGGAAAACTTGATATGAACATCATGATGGTAGGATCAGTGCAGAATCATTCAGAAAGCATACTCAGACAATAGTTAGCAACAGTAGTCATAGCAAAATAGCAAAAGTAATCAGCACTGTCAAATTGGAAGGATGTATCAACGGGGTTGAACAAACATCTCTCCTGTGTCTTGTACAATTTGGTGTTTTCAGTAGTGGCTTGGGAATGGAATACAGAGTTATGTTTATTCCATTTACAGATGGCAGTAGGCTGGCCACAGCAAGTTGGAGGACAGAATTCAAATTCAAAATGGTCTTGGCCAGTTGGAGAAGCAATATGGAAAATTGGATGCATTTCAATATGGAGAAATGAGAAGTTTCATATTTAAGTGGGATTAAGCAGCTTTAACAGCTTGGAGTAGGAAATAACTCGCTAGTCCTTTAGAAAAGGATCTGGGGGATAGAGCAGGTCTCCCTTGGATGCAAAACCAGAAATGTAGAATCATAGAATCATAGAATGTTTTGGGTTGGAAGGGACCACTAGAGGTCATCGAGTCCAACCCCCCTGCAGTCAGCAGGGACACCGCCAACTAGATCAGGTTGCTCAGAGCCCCATCCAACCTGGCCTTGAATGTTTCCAGGGATGGGGCCTCCACTACCTCTCTGGGCAACCTGTTCCAGTGGTTTACCACCCTCATTGTAAAGAATTTTTTCCTTATATCTAGCCTAAACCTACCCCGATTTAGTTTAAAACCATTACCCCTTGTCCTAACGCAGCTGGCCCTACTAAAAAGGTTTTCCCCCTCTTTCCTATAGGCCCCCTTTAGGTACTGAAAGGCCGCAATCAGGTCTCCCCGCAGCCTTCTTTTCTCTAGACTGAACAAGCCCAACTCTCTCAGCCTGTCCTCATAGGAGAGGTGCTCCAGCCCTCGGATCATTTTAGTAGCCCTCTTCTGGACCCGCTCCAACACTTCCATGTCCTTCTTGTGCTGAGGGCTCCAGAGCTGGACGCAGTACTCTAGGTGAGGTCTCACCAGAGCTGAGTAGAGGGGCAGAATTTGGCGACTACATCGGCCAATTCCCTCAGGACTCTGGGATGCATCTCATCAGGTCCCATGGACTTCTGTGTATTCAGGTTCCTCAGGTGGTCACGCACCTGGTCTTCTCCTACAGCAGGAGGGGTTTTGCCCTCCCAGGCCTCCTCATGCCATCCATGATGTAGCCTGTAAGATATCGGAAATTACAGTACTCAACATCAGTAAGGTCTCACCTAGATTATTGTAGTTAGCATTTAGGACTTCACAGAGGTGGGTTAACTGGATTGAGGCCAAAAGAGAACAATGAGAGTAATCATGTTTTATGAGGAAAGTTTGAAGAACTGCTAGCATTTAGTCTATAGAAAAAAAGTCTGAGGCAAAACATGTCCTCAGATATGTCTTCTGGGCTATCCCAGAAAGAAAGGGAATAATTTCTCTCCATATTCAGCATGGATAGGACAAGAAATAAGAGGTTTAAAATGCAGCTAGAGAAATTCAGATCCGATATTGGGAGGAATAAGTAGGAATAATGAAGCACTGGCATATGTTGTGAAGAGATTATGTCAGTCTCTGTTACTGGAGTTCTTGATGTTCACAGGATCATAGAATCACAGAATGGCAAGGGTTGGGGGGGACCTCAGGAGATAATCTAGTCCAACCCTCCTGCTAAAGCAGGTTCACCTAGAGCATGTTGCACAGGACATCATCCAGGCGGGCTTTGAATATCTCCAGAGAAGGAGACTCCACAGCCCCCGTGGGCAGGCTGTTCCAGTGCTCTGTCACCCTCAAAGTAAAGAAGTTCTTCCTCGTATTCAACTGAAACCTCTTATGTTTCAGTTTGTGCCCATTACCCCTTGTCCTGTTGCTGGGCACCACCGAGAAGAGTCTGGCTCCATCCTCTTGACATCCACCCTTGAGATATTTGTACATGTTGATTAGATCCCCTCAGACTACCTGTGCTCAGAAATGTTACTGGTATTACTGTCCTGCATTAGGATAGTAGATAGATGAGATGAGCTTTCAAGGTCCTTTCCAGTGGCATCTTATGACAGAAGTTTGCCCTTCTCCAACCTTGGCTGCCCCAGTCTTGTGTAATGTCAAAGACTTCAGACAAGTGATGGCAACCAAGCATTTTTCACCAATATTCACTTCGATAACATTTTGTAAAAAGGAAACAGGTATTCTGATTTGTATAATACAGATGGGAGGATTTTCTGTGTATCTGTTAAGTACCATGTCGAGCTGGTGGCAGAAACCAAAAATAACATCCGTGTTTTCACTGTAAAAGTCACCATCAGCTGTAATCCATCTTCATCTTCCCTTTTCCCATGTTTTTCCTCTACAAGCTTTTTAAAATATTGCATTGGGACCTTCAAATTGGCTTCTAATTTAGCAAGAAATTTTTGGCTCCACCTAACAAACTTCTGAAAGTCATATCTGTAGTTCAGGTAGAAATTGCAATTTCTATGTAAAGTGTCTTCTCACCAAAGGAGATCACAAGGCCTTAACACTTCTCTACTTACAAAATGAGAACTTGGAGCATTGTTCTTATAGCCCAGCAGGATGGTGGTAAGTCACAACACAGTGTATGTTGAACTGTTTAATAGAAAACTGGTTCCAGACCTCCAGTGACTTGAAAAAATCAGGATTCTTTTCTTGAAAAGAAACTCCCAAATAATATACTTTTCCAGAAGTTAGGATTCATTTCACTTTTGTTCCTGTCTTCCTTTTTGTACAAGAAATCTTTGTCAAATACGTGTTATGAAACTATAAAATACTTTTTCTTACTACTAAGCATTAGCATAGTTACAGAACTGGAAGCCTTACAGGGAATGCGTGATATTCTTAGTCACAGGAGAACAGGGATGGAGCTAAATGTTAGGTATTGTGAAGGAGAAAATAGGTAAGAGTATCATGTAATCAAGGATGGATTTGATCTGCTAGAAATTAATGGAAGATAAATCATTGAAGAACATGATTAGCACATCTTATTTTCATTCTTTACAGTGTTAAATTCAAGAAGTGGTTATTTTTATGGTAATTTTAGTAAGTGGGAAATCTTTTTATTAATACAACAAATAGGTAATTTAAAAGTAGTTATTACTAAACTTCCATATATATTAACCTGGGTTGAGGAAGGGAATACTAAAAGACTTAGTGGGAAGAAATGATTGGAAAGACTGAAGTTATGAAAACAGCTAATTTTTCTGAAGTGAAATGTAAGCATTGTCAAGAGTTGTTAAATCACAAGATAAAAAGAATTCACACTTATTTCAAAAAGAAAATTAGTTTCTTCAGAGTCTCCACATCAAATGAATGACGCTTTGTCTGTTGAAGTGGAAGAGAAAACATGATTTTGATGATCTTCCAAGTGAGACATCTTCAGTGTCATTGAAAGTTAGCCACAATGAAAATGTAATTCCCTACTCCAGGTCTTCCAGCAGTTCTTCAACAGCAACCTCCTTTCAGAGCATTATCAGTTCATCTTTGAAAACCACAATATGACAGATCAATTGGTGACTGCACCTTAAAAAAAAAAAAAAAACTAAGAAAGAAATGAAGGAAAAGGCTTGAACTTGATAGAAAGTTGCAACCTTCTTTTCTTCTAAAAACATCACCTTCAGTGTAGCACAAAATGAGCAATTTAAAAGTGATTGAAGCACTTTGCCATGAATACTCTCATTCAGACAGATTTAAATTTGTGGTTTCATATTAGATACTGCAAGTGAAGAGACAGAAGAAAAAAATTAAAGGAACAACTAAAAGAAGCAACTTTGACATTGGAGCAGATGGTTTATTGCACATGAGAAATGATCCAATAAGGGATACAAGTATCCATAGAGAAAAATGAGTTCCTACTTAATGCTATTGATTTTGTGTCTGAAAAAAAAAGCAAAGAATATTGTGTCCAGGTTGGTATAGATGTTGCCTACTAATTCAAAAGAAAAGCATAAAAGAGATCTTTTAATTTGTTCTAATGATAGGAATAAAGAGAATAAAACTATTTACATGAAAAATCACTTTAATAATTTGTATGGTAGGTGTTTGATATTCATTGAAAATATAATTGTGAAATAATGTACATCCAACATCATCATACGGCACAGTTTGGGAGTTCAAATACTCTCCTGCAACCATCAGTTTCATGTTTGCTTGACTAAAAGAAGAGGATTGATGTTGCTCCTTCCCAACAGCATTCGGAGGAACTCCGTGGAAAATTGTTGATGTAGTTTTCATTTACAGTAAGGTGATGGCTTGCATTGCATAAAATGAGGTAAACACACCTGTAAGTCCATTTTACACTATCCAAGCAGTATTATGTCACCTTTTTGTCAAAGGAAATCAGATCTAAAAGGTCTCTATGCTTTCATCAAATATAACACAGGCATTCAAATTTGTGTGGAGCCCAAAGTGAGCTGTGGCCAAAACACAACAGACTTTACTGGTTTTGTTTTACAGAGATGCTGCATTTACAAAAGCTATTACGTTGTGGTTTTGAGGGATAGAAAGTTTATGGGCATGCAAGTCTACTGTCATGGTTACAGTGAAAAAATGGCACATCTAATTAACAGCTAGAACCACACAGGGAGAAAAGGTGTTCTTTGATTGTTATTGGGTTTTTTATAATTAGAAATATTATTTAGCCAGCATCACTGATTATTAATACAATTGATGGATTTTGGTCTAAATTAGGAAAAAGTAGCAGAAATGTGGTAGGTGGGCTCTAAGACTACTTTTCTTCCTTCTTTTAACACTGACAGGCTTTGTACATGATGTATATGGGAAGAAGTTATGTCACAATTTGTGTCAGAGTAGTACAGTTTGGGAGTAGAATCGCAGTGGATAGATACTCAAGTTCTGAAAGATGTCAGTTTTGCAAAATATATACAGTCCTGTTCAGCAAGCTCAGTGTGCCTCTCTGGTGATTCAGATGAATTTGGGTGAACTGTTAATCTTTGAAAATCACTGTTTTTAAATGTTCTGGAATGGGTTGTCAGAATCTGGCAGCCAAATCAACTGAGCATACTCTGTCTCTGCTGATCTTCCTTCCCCCGATGGGTCTCCTTTCTAAAGGGAGTAAAAATGGTTCCTTTCCAAAAACTCTCTGAAAAGACTAGCGTGGACCATGACTTTTCCAGACATCATTCTTCTGGAGTGCCATGGCACCAGAGAGGAAACTGGTAAGACCTTTTTCCTTGAATCTTAAAGCTGCTGCTTCTGGCTAAGAGGGGGATTGTAGGAGAGCTACATGCAAGCTACATGGCATAAAAAAGGAATGAGTAGGAAAGGATAGTCATGGATCAGATAGGGGTACAATATTCATCAAGATGTGAGAAGAGCAGCACATGCTAAGACTGGTTAACAAAAAGGAAGGCAAAGAAATTCTTTAATTAACAGAACATGTAATTAAACCTGCATCTCAGTGTTATTTTGCTATCATAAAATATATCTGAAATCTACTAGCCAAGTGCATCCCCTTTACCCCTCTCCTCTACCCTCTGAGCTATATTGCAGTTTATCGTTATTACTGGTGATTTTGTTAGTGCAGTCTGACTCTGACAGTAGCGTGCACTAGGAATTTAAAGATTAGAACCCTACTGTTATAGAGATCAACATAGGTTCATATGATGGAATTTTCATTCACCCTTAATTAATTATTTATTCCATGAAACTGGAAGAATAATAAGGTTGTGCTAACATTCTAGAAGGTAAGCAGGCTGACCCACGTAGTTATACATCTGTTAGCCTGGCATCAATCCATGCCAATGTAATGGAAAGTTATTAGGATTTATAAAAAAAGGAATTAAAGAATGGAAATATAGTCAATACCAGTCAACATAGATTTACAGACAATCAGTCTAGTCAAAGAAGTCTGATTGACATTTATATGTTTACTAATTTATAGAAGCAATATATGCAGTTTCTTATAAGGTGGTTGAATTGGTACTAAAAAAACCCCATTCTAATTCAAGAATGAACCTTATACAGTGTCAGCAAGGCACGTGCTGCTCTGGTTGAAGAACCCAGAACACAAAAAAGTAGTTGTCAGTAGGGAGTCATCATGAATGGAGTTTCCCTTGCACAGGGATTGATAGTAATGCTATCAGTAGGCTAGTGGAAGTCTAATGCTATTCAGTTTTTTCTCCATTATTTTAATAAATAAATGGTATTAAATTTATTTGGTAAAATTTGTGGATAATATAAAAATGGGAGAAATAGTAAATACTGAATTAAGTCAGAGCAGCCTTACAGGACCACTTGGACTGTTTGATTAAGTTATGTCCATTCAAAGAAAGATATATTTTAACACTGCTGAAAGCAAGATCATATATTTAGGGACAGAAAACATTGTTTGTTGGTCCACAGGAAGAGTTGTTGTTTCCTGGAAGACAATGATTCTGAAAAGATTTCAAGGTCACAGTGGACAAATGACTCAACATGGGTTCCCACTGTAATGATTTGGCAAAAATCACTTGGTCACTTGAATAGAAAATGGACCACTTGAGAAGTCATTTAAATTTTGGATAAGGAATTGGCACTGGAATCCTGAATAAGTTTCTGGGGCTTGAATTTTAAAAAGAACAGTGAGCACTTTGAGTGGATAGAGAGCCACAGAAATAATTCTGGAGAATTGCTTTGTAGTTTGAAAACTGAAGAGCCTGGTCTGCTTAGTTCATTTTAAAAAAAGAGAGAGAGAGATTACTCAGAATTTATTTGATTACAATGTATAAATACTTCCCTGTGGAGAAAATCCCACATTCTAAAGGGGTCTTCATGTTAGGGGAGATAGGCATAGTACAATAGCATCCTTTTGTGCTGGAACCTGAATCTGGATAAATTCACATTAGAAACAAAAATCAAATTTTTTAACAGTGACGGGATAAGCTACAGAGGAAGATGGAGATTCTTCGTCTCCTAAGATGAAGGTTTGAAAGTTTCTCTAAAGAAATACGAATGACCTTCAAATCAAAACAGGACTGGTTTTTTTCTTATATGTATTAGTGAAATATAAGTTAGTAGCCTTAGTATAGAGTGAAATTTAATAGACTGTGATATAACAGAGATCCAACTACAGGATTTTAAAGTCTTTTCTGACCTATGAATTTATAGGAAAAAATGCATTTTACTTACAAAAATATCTCAAAATAATTTTAAAGTTCTAAGTCATGAATTCAGAAAAGGGAATAACAGAATGTAGGCTTCCTGGGCAAACTTGACTTCAAACTATTTTATCTGTGCATTATGAAATAGTCCAATTACATGTTCTTTGATGTTGGAAGTCATGTAGAAAATGGATAAGGTACAAAAGAGGGTAGAATGTACTGTATGGGTAGAGTAGTGGAATAGTACCATGGAAATATTATGTGATCATGCAATTATAAACTTATCCCAATGAATATGCATGAACAAAACTACTGCTGGCATTTACCAGCTTGTGAATGCTTGTCTCTGCAACGTCTGTGATACTTTAGCGGGAGCAGTGAGATTGAAGAGGAATGAGAAAGAGGCCAAGGCAGTCAAATAGGAAAAGAGTATCCTAAAGGCAGGTCTCTCTGAGAAGGCTATAGAGTTCCTTAAAAATATTGTGGAAGAAAATTATCTCTTTTAGGGGTTGTTTCTGCTTTCAAAAGAATTATTTAGACCCAATTCTTCTTCTACTTTGTCCTGTTGTAGATTAACCTGGGACAAATCTTAAATGCTATTATGTTTAACTAGTTGCCAAATTGATCAGTTACCTTGTTTGTCCAAGGATACTAGGTTGGCTGAGCAGAGCTTGATGGGAGTCTGGAGATGCTGGAATGAAAAGAAAGAGATGTTATTTCTGTAAATTTTTTGCATGGTTCTCCAGCCTCAGGGATGATTGAAAACTATGATTGAAGAACTGTGAGAACTCTATATTTTATTTCACATTTCTGTGGACTGAAAAGGCAGATAGAGGAAATGTCATAACTCTGAATAAAAAGAGAATAAGAACTTAATTTTAGTGATTGCTCCTTGTTCTCAGCTGCATATAATGGCATAGGGATGGCTTTTTCTGCCATATGCTACCTCAGGAAGAACTTAAATGGGCTTCTCTCATGGAATAGTAATAGTAAAAAGAAAGCAATACAGAATAATAAGAAGCAAATATAGCAAGCCAGTGATTTTCTATGTTCTTCTGTTTACAGACTATAAACTTGCATTTTACGAAGTACACATTTTTTGTTTGATAAAATTTTATTGCATAAAACTTAGCTGTTCTTCATTTCCCTTTGCAGCACCTTTCTTCTCATCCTCCTTTCATGAAATAAGGAATGAAATCAATGTAACAGCTTTTTCTTCACACTAAAGGGAAAAATTGCAACAACCTTGGTGCCTCTAGTAGGAAGTACTGGTGGGAAATCTACCTTGTTGTGAATGTTTTCTTGATTTCAGTGATATTCTTCAAATATCACTGAGCCAAACAATGTTTATGTTTCCTTCATACTGTGTTCTTCATACTATGTAGTCCATTTCTTATATCACATTAACGATAGCACTAATATAAGACATGTACTTCTGTTAGTTTAGTGACCACTGTATTTAAATATGAAGAGGTTTTATAAGGAAGACGTGTGGTCTTCATGATTTGAGAAATAGGTGGAGAGTAAGGATAATGACATTCAAAGGACAAGGATAGCATACCCAATGGGAATAATGATAGGGTAATAGAAATTACTATCGCCAGCATGGAAGAATATAAAAAATACAGAATTCTTACCCTGAGAAAACAGGAAATCTATATTATGTGCCTAAAAGAAGTGGCACATGAAATCACAACTCCACTAGGAAGGATTTCCAATTTTTCAGTTCTGGGATGGTACCATGTGATTGGCAAGTGTAAAAATTTGTTTGTTTTTAAAAAGAGAGGGAAAAGCTACAGGACTGTTGTTTTGACCTTGATGTTGTGCAAGGTCTTAGAAAAAGTTTGAAAGGAAGGAGTAATCAAGATCATGTAAATGGAGGTAAATGGAAAATGGGATAAAATGTGAGCTGGTTTTACCAAAACTAGGGCATGTCAGACAAACCTAATTTCTTCGATAAGATCAGGGATTTCTTTAAAAAGGGCAATGCGGTGGACCTAATATATCTGGATTTAAGCAAAACATTTGAAACAGTGTTCACGGAAATCATTATTTAAGCAGGAGAGGACAGGAATTGGAATTAAAAACTGGCTAAAGACTTATAGTGGGGTATTTTGAAAAAGACGTTTTAAAAATGGGAGGAGTTTATTTACGGTATTTTTCAAAGATTCATCTTGGGACTGATTCTGTGTAATATTTCACATTAGTGACCTTAGTGCAAAACCCAGTTTGTGCTCATGAAATTTGCAGATAACAGAGAGTTAGGAGGTACTATTAATATTAAGGAGAATCTGCCTAGAAGATAGTAAGAATGAGATTACTGTCTATAGGAATCATCACAATGAGAAAAAATTCAATACAGCAAAGTCATGCATGTAGGGACCTTCTGCTGTGAGCTGGAGGCTCATTGGTCAGCAGGGATGCAGGAAGTTAGACCTCTGCATTTATTAAGAGAAATGCACTAATAGTATTTTTCAGCCATGAAGAAGGCCACTGTAAATGTCAAAACCGCATTTTCTGTGGGTATTGGAAAATAATGATACGATTAGGATAAAATACTATTACGATCTCATCTAGATTCCTGGTATCAGTCTGACCATCTGTACTGGAAAAAAGGTGAATTTGAACTGGAACAAATGCAGAAAAGGTCTCCAAGGACCATTAATGGAATCGTAAAAAAGTCTTTTGAGAGGAGATTAAAGGAACGTGGCTTGCTTAGGCTGACCAAGATGAAGATTCAAAGAGGATATGATTACTTTCTAGAAATACATTTGGGGGTAAATAGCATGTAGGGAGAAGAATAATTAAAGTTAAAAGATAAGATCAAATGGATATGAATTAATCAATAATACATTTAGACAGGAAGTTAAAAGAAGTTCTCTAGCCATCAGAGAAGTGAACTTCTGCAACTGTCTTCCAGACAGAATAATGGGTGCAAGGAATCAGAATGGCTTGCAAGGTGAAGCATGATAAATGAAGGGTGGGCTAGGAATGGTCATGAAGTTGGAAAGTAAGGCTTGTGAAATGAGACTTTGTGCAACTGGTTTGCTGTCATTCTTACAAGAGCACTAAGGGAAGATTTGCTTTCCATGTACATCTGTGTCAGGAAGTGTTTGGTGCCACGTGTTTTGTTTGCTGTAAAACTTGTAAGTGGAAGAGACCAAAGCCAGAAAAGTTGGTAATGAGGTACAATGGCATAGATAAAAGGAAAGGCTAAGTACTGGTGTGGTTTCTGCCCTGCAGATACTAGGCATGTTCATGAAGCAAACTGACTGTCTTTTCAGGGGCATGTTTTGGTATGGGAACTAAGGGTTTCTGTGGCTGATATGTCCAAGGACAGAAGATTGGGCCAACCCAGACCCACTCATTAGAGGAGGTGCTTCATCTCTTGCTGGATCATGAGCTTTCAGTAGTAACTGTGGTATTTAATTGTTGCATTTAATTAATGTATCACATGCTTCAGAGTTTCCATTCCCTGCCTAAAGAGGAGAAGAAAAAATTTCTTGTTTTCTCCTCTCCTTTTTGGTAGTGTAATTTCACTTTTGAAATGTTTTTCACTCAGTTGTCTTTCTCTGATGAGACAGCTTTGATGGGATTTCAGATTTGGTGCACTGATTTCAGGTCAGAAAGAAAATTATTCTACTGGTCAAGTTGGCAAGGATCTTCTTGGGGGTATGGGGTGGAAGTGGAGGGTGCCTTTCCCAGTAGTTTGTAAAGTGGTTCACTTTAGGATCAGTTGAGTTCATTTCACCTAACAAATCCTCTGTCATTATAGGAGCCTAAGGCATTACAGATTTTCTTGATATCTTTCTGTGATACTGTAGGTTTTGAGTAATGCTGTATTGTTGAAAGGTAGTGGGTATCAGTCTGACCATCTGTACTGCAAAAAGGTTAATTTCAATGGGAAGAAGCTGGAACAAACTTCTGGAAGATGGAAAGTGTCCATGTTCTTGTGGACCCTGTTGTTTACCTGTAGTGTCCTCAGTTCTGTGTTCCAGGATTGAACTGATGCATCATATTGATGCTAGAGTTATGATTCAGAAAGTACTGTTTTACTGATGAAGTATAAACCCCTGTTCTTTGTTGTTTGATTTTATTAAGGATTGGTAGCATCTTTCTCAAGAACTGAGGTGTTAACTACAGCTTTGTGATTAGTTTCCAGATGACTGACTACATTCCCTCTAAAGTTTGAACTAGGCATGATATACTTCATCACTTCCTGAACTGCTGTGTGGTACTGTTGTGTGCTTTTCTGCATTTGAGAGTTTGGATGCATTTAAATTATGAGACAGTTTAAATTTATAATAATCATCATGCTGTCTTGAAGAGAGCAGTTTCTAAGACACATTGTGCTGAGACATTTAACATTTATCACACGTTGTTATTATTATGACTGGTATTTATAGTTCTTTACTATTAGATATGAGATAAAGTATAAAAGCATTCCCTACTTTAAAAGGGATTGTAATGATAAAACCCCAAACTGGACAAATAGTAAAGGAAAGCATTCGGTGAAGTAGTTCAGATAGTAATTCAAGGCAAATGAGCATTTTTACCTCCAGAAAAGAAAAACGCAGCCCAAATGCAAGGTGTAAGGAATAATTTAAAAGACATATGAGAGATTCTAATGGAAAAAAATAATGTTACCTTCTATCCATTTTTAAGCTTTTACAGAGTTCTTAAAGTAGCTGAGCTGCCAATAAAATATTCAGTCTACTTCTGAAAATCTGAAATAAGTTACCATGATATTTCGAATATTTGCATAGAGGTAAATGTTATACCTATTTATAAATGCTGCTGGGAAGGATACTGAATTTACAAACTAAATGCAATGAAACCAATTAATTTATCAGGGGCTTTATTTTCAAGTAGCTGCACCAGAGATTGGTATTCAGAATAAACCTCTTTCTTATGTAAGAAAGAAATTTGTAAAATTATAAGTTATTTTTAAAAATCTTGAAGGTCAGTTCACAAAATTTATTTTAAAGAGATTATTTTTTGTCAGGTTATCAAATTTGTGGCATTTTTAGGCTCCTTGGACCAATATGGCAGATCTATTCCCACTGTTTGTCATTCCAGGACAGAGAAATTGCCTTTATGCCATTGAGAAACATGCTGTAATGGTGTACAGTGTTGAAAGCCTTTCCCTAAGAGGTCCAGAAGGGACATAGTTCTTAGCTTGAGAACTTAATCTTTCAAGCCTTTCCACTAAAACCTAAAAAACTAGACCACCTCTTAAAATATCATGTAGGTGTGGCCAGTAAGGCTTCTGTTCATTTAATCTTCTAAAGGAGGAATTCTTTCATAAAGCAAGACTACAAAAAGCTGTAGGGAACCCATGGTAGCCTCTTTGGCTTATAGATTTTTTTTAGTTTCTTCCTCCCTTCTATGGGAGAAATGTATTTCCTTCTCCCTTCTTCTCCTGCTTTCTTATTTTATAGCCTCCCCTACTAAGAACAGAGTTTTTTCTCTTCTTTCTAGCAGTCTAACAAGTCACAGCTGTTAGTTCAAGCAGCATGTAGGAGCTACTTTCCTGTTTTCACACAGTGGGAGAATTTAAATGCAGAGTGAACCAGGAAGGGATTTATGTGTATTATCCCTGACACAGAACTGTTAAGTGGGTTCCAGTGGGTAAAAGTTTAGAGTTTGTCAGATGATGTGAAGGAGAGCAACTCCTGTAAATATGAGCAAAGAAAGGAAAAGAAGGTGCTTCAGCAGTAAATGTATCTGTTTAGTAAACAACCTTGGATCCTATCTCAAGGATAAAAGCTTCTTGCATCTAGACTGACTGGGTCATTCATCTATAGCAATGTGCTGCTTAAGCTTGCCTGGCCAAGATACCATCAGTTGGCATCTTTGGAGGTGCTTATGAAGGAAATGTCAAATAATCAAACAGTTACTGATGCCTCAATGTCTTTAGGAAGCATTTTTTTCTGGACTAAATGAGAGTCCAGGAAAATGAGTCCTTTGTGTAAGGAAAGTTAAAGTTCAGGCAACTTTATGTCACTGAATTCCTGATACCTACAGAACCCATCTTGCTGTCTAAATCTCTCAGAGTCAAGGAGCTGGTTTCATATTATTCCTTTGAAAATCCACTCAAAAATCATGTTTAAGCAAGAGAACACCTTTGAAGTCATTGCTGATAGTTTGGATAGCTCTAGAGTTCACCTTCTGACTTCGATGCTCTTCCAAGGCATTCTGTAGCACAGGCTGAGGTTCTACTCATCTATTCACCCATCCCTCTGGCAAGAAACATTGTTGCTATACCTGTCAGTGTACAGAAATTCAGGCATCACCCTCTTTCAGGGGAATACTTCAGATGGTTTCAGAGTGGCTTGTGGCATGCTTTGTAAGTGCACTTACATACAAGTATACTCCCTTTGCAAGTGATCACTTAAAACCTTTTTATTTTTCCTTAGATACAGAAAGAGGGAGGAAATGGTGTTGACTTGGGGAAAAAAAGCACCTAAGCAAGACCTTTATTTTGTCTGTCAGATATGTAGACTTACATTTGATCATTCTGTACAATGCCACTTTTAAGGTGGTATTAAGTGTCCCTGCTATAAAAAAAAGTGGAGAGAGAGAATTAGTTATGTGGCATTGAACTGCTGGTGCTGGATGCCAGTCCTGGGTTGGTAGGTTCATTGGTTTGCTTTATAAATTAAAAAAAGGGAGATATGTGGGAAAGAAAAAATAGCACATGGGGTGAGTGTAACTTTCATTTGTGTCATAGCATACAGAGTAACTTCTGGGAAGTGGCAGGTCCAGCATTCTTAGACACTTAAAGACTTTTCCTAGTTTTGATTGAAGACACTACTTTCTGGTCACTGGTTCATGGAGTGTTGTGCAAATTGAAGATTGTTGTGGCTACCTGCATCAAACCTTCATTAGACAGAAAGTAAACATAAGGAAGATAGGAAAGACCAGAGAAGAATTTTTGGGAGAGCTGGGCACAACATTACTTTGGGGAAGAAAATGTTAACAGGAATCTTAAGTTCATATTCCAGACATTAAAGATTCATCTAAACGAGGTGGTACAGATATCATTCAGTACTGTCTCCTCACCCAACTTCATGTAGCTTTTTCAGAGACAATTTTTAAAAAGCCCTAAAGGAGAGATAATAGATATTAAACTATGGGTGGGAGAAGAGGGGCAGGAAT
>NW_009260791.1:2341935-2349949 GCF_000687185.1 Egretta garzetta
CTCTCCCTGTCTCTTGAGTTGTTCAGTCTGACAACCTTCCGGTCCACAAACCTAAAAATGTTGCCAAATAGCTGCAGAAAAATAATTTCCAGAAAAGGGTGGCATCTGATTTATTTCCTGCATCCTACCCTGTCTTGTTGCGGTTTTGGCTGCAAGATTGCAAGTCTAAAACTGATAGAAGTGTCATCAGGCCCTAGAGACAGTGTCCAAATAATTGAACATGTTTGGAGGAAAGGTTTATTCTTTGGCTCTCTCAATACTTGTAGCTGCCAATTATTGAGTAGTTATGGCCAGACACAGACTCACTGTGGTTCATGGCTGACTCTTGGGTTCAGAAGTATCTGGAATTGTTCAAGGAAGGCTAAGGAGGTGTCCAAACATTTCCTCAAGGTTCCTTTGATATCTTGTGCTGCTGGTGGTTTTTAGGCATGATGGTTTCTCTCAGGAGGCATTACTGATTCATATCTCAGAGATTGGGCTAGTATAGAAACTTAAGTAGAGAGATGAGAATTCCTTTTCTGTTCATCTGAGAAACTGGACTCACTCAGAACTCTTCAGCTCAAGGCAGGCAAGGTTTTGGAAGAGCTGAAAGCCACAGAGTTCACAGCCAGTTTTCGGGGCCTGAATCAAACTCCACTTTTGCAGGAAATCTTTCCAGTTGTGTAAGTGACAGCAGTTAGCAGTGCTCTTTTAGGAACTGGCTACATGCAAAGACCACAAGAATCTGCCAGTCCTAATCAAAGGACACAACACAAAACCCACCACCCTTCTTGCCATTCTCCCTCTTCTGCCCCCTTCAGAAAGAAACCAAAATTGTCCCTGAAATCCAAAATTAAAGCCAAAGTTGAACCTAGTTATCATTATGAATATGACTGAGAGATCTAAAGCCAGAGAGGAGGTGGTTTTCTCCTTGTGATGACTTTGTCTTGTGTTTTCCTTGGGTCATTTGGTTTGAAAGGCTCAAAACAGTTGTGATTCTGACTAGAAACAGAACCAAAGCCTATACATCTTGTACCATTCTGCTCCTGGTATCTTGCTCGTGAAAAAAACCTTGAAGAGTATTACTTGGCCATGGTGAACATGTGAATCATAGAAGACATTGCCAGGAGGAAGAATTTCAATTTCTGTATTCTTTTTCCAAGCACACACACACACTACATACTGGATTTGAATCTCTGCAGTTTGGACAAATCCCTCACTAGAAGGAAATTCTGCATGCTGTACTAGAGGAAAGTGATCCCTCTTTTCAGTGTTCAGGATGGATTTGGGTGTCTAGGCCTTTCAATAATTTCTCTCTATATCTCAGTAAGACAAGAAAGTACATCATGTTCTTGGTGGGCTGTGACCATTGCCTTTCAAGTTGCTATCCTTCAGATCTTCATTAGTCCTTAGGCTATCATTAAATGCTTGGCAATGGTTTTATCTTATCATTGTTGCTAACGTCTGCAGGTGCATTAGTTATCCAGAGAACTTACTCATTAGAGATCATTTTTACAGCAGGGTAGTTCATGCCTTTTGGGAAACTTATTAGTTGAAGAATCCCTGTCAAAATAAGAATTCCTTTTGTCCCATTTCAGTCTTCCCTTGGCAGATGCCACCTGAAGTCTCAAAAGGGCTCTAGTTTACATGTGCTTGGACAGTTTCTAAAATTTAATACAGACAGGAGATCAAGCTGTATCCACAACACAATACCCAGGTTATATTATTTTGTTAATTCAATACTGAAGAATGGTATACAGTTTGGATATGATCTATACCAGAACAAGAGAGTTTAAAGTACAAAATAAGCATCTGAATTTTGACCTGGGTGCGTTTTCCATCAACACATGGAAGTTTTGATCCAATACTGACCAAATATACTTTGGTGGAGATGCCCTTCTTTTAGCCTGCTCCAAAAATCATGATTGGTAAGGAGTATCTAATCCAAAAAGCCAGAGCAATTCTTAAATGTTTCTCTAGAGAAAAATGCTAACACAGAGAAAACTTTGCAATCAGTACACTGTGGCCTGCCATCTCCTTTTACCAGCTCCCTTTTCTGGCAGCCAGGCTATATCACTCCTTGTGCACCAGTCAAAGCTTCTTATAGCATCAGTTTCACAGTGAAATGTGCTCAATTTTACACAGAGGTTTTCCCTTTAAAGAAGAAAAATTGGGAACATCTGATCCTGATCTTTAGGAATCAAGCATCATCAGAGTAAGCTTATCCAGCCAGCATCTCTGGTTCCAGAGCAGTCCGCTTGCCAGGTTCACACCCAGAAGAGTCCCTAGAAATTGTGAGGTCCACAGCGCCTTCCCAGCAGAGGTCAGAGGAGGGTTCTACCCTGGCTCTGGTTTGTCAACAGCTCATCAAAAGAGATGTGTTTCTTCTGGATCTGCTGTAAACATGCACATTAAAAGAGCTCTTCCACATTCCTTGCTGGAACGAAAAAAACGTCATTTTCTTTTTCTTCAACAGAACCCTGAATCCCAAGCTGCTTCCACTTGCAAATCAGAGCAGCCAGAGCTTATTTTCCAGGCGCAAAAGGGAGACACAACAGAAATAAATTTTAACCAAGAACTCTCACTCCTTCTTCTTCTCTTAGATAATCAAGCAGTACAGCATTTGAGGGCAGTCCCTTACCTCTCAATGGCTGCATTCTCCACTCATCCCAAACATCAGCGTTAGCTTCCCCTGGTCTGAGCTTCTTTGCACAGAAATTTCACAGGAAACTCTGAGCTGTCTGACGTTATCAATCTTCCCATTGGCTCTCTGTTGGTTCAGAGTATGAAGGGGTACTATATGGAAAAGGAGCTACACCTTCACTAATCATTAATCTCACAGGCGAAGCTTCAGACAAAGCTACTGAAGTTATTAGAGTCACAGAGATGAGGTAATACTTTTATGAATTAGATACTGATTAAAAGGCAGAACTGTTACATTTTTCACGTGACAAGAGGTTAACAGTGGGGTGCCACAAGGTACAGTACTAGCTACTACTGTTGTGTGTAATACATCGAGCAGTTATCTATAACAGGGGAGTGAACAATGAGATGGCAAATATTGCAGATGACATGAAAGCAAATCAGTAGCTGGAATTCAGATCCATACCCAGCTCTCCTAAGAAATCCCCCTGATGCATTGCATTTTTTATCACAGCAGATTCTTTAGTCCTTTTCACTCTATTCATGAATGTAACTTGCACAATACAATATCCCAGCAACCTTATGCTTTCCATTCTGCTGAGTGAGGTTTATAGCTTTTCATTTTCATTTTCAGCCTTGGGCTGACTTGAAAGACTGTATCCATGTCTCAGCCTGCAGACTAGAAGCACTTAATTAGTATGCAGGGCAGGTACTGAGGGAGGCTGTCTCTATGCGACAGTTCTCAATCCACTCCTCTGATTATTATGGCTTGGGGAAGAGAGAGTGCAAGAGAAATGGAAAAAAGTGAAAGAAAAAAAAATACTGCTTTTTCAAATTAGAATATACATATATATATCGGTATAAAGTATCTGAAAATATCAACCAATATAATGTATCTGCCTCTGTATTAGTAGCCAGCCATTCCCTCTGTAAATTTAAAATCAAGCATCTGTTAAAGGTGGTCAAAAGGGGAGAAGCCAAACCTCAAATACTAATTACCTGTTGAATTTATTATTTCTGGACTCTTTTAAAGAAGAGCTTATGACTTTAAATGGAAAGCATCATGACGTCAAGTAACAATCCACTCTGCTGCTAATTTTCTTGTTTTGTGCTTGGGCAGATGGCTCCCTATCAAGATTGTAAAGCTAAGCCCATTGTAAATGTGTGCACTTGCTCAAAGGGGAAAGAAGGCGGCAGATAGGGAAATGTGAGATATTGTTATGATTTATCTGTTTTATTTTAACAAGGTATGAAACTATGGGGGGGGAAATACAATCTTTGTCTGTTGTCATTCATCCTGAAGGATAGAAAAATGTTTCATAGATAATCAGATCCTCCCCCTTTTTATTTTTCCAGTTACTTACATCCCAGGTGGCTGTTTGTTCATGGCTAAAGTACTGCCTCTTCTAAGTAGGAATATCACAGCTGTTTAACAATGGATTGTTATACCACACGGTAGTTTTAGGACCAAAAATTACATAAGGAAACATTACATTTACTCTTAAAATCAGATTATAGGCATAACCTTTTATATGGTGGTTACCTTACCTTGCGCTAGAGCTCTTGCCTTACCCTCTGAGCCAGTGGTGAGAGCACTTACCAATGACATCCTTGGGTTCCTGAGTTTAGTTTGCTTAAGGAGGTTCACTTATGCCATCTTCTTCCTCCCTAGGAGCCTGCCCTAACAGTTAGCAAACTGGTTGAGGTAGGGGCACTGTTTTTCTTCCTGTTGGCTCTCTGCCTTCATGCTGAAAGGAGCTCAAGATTTATGGTTCCAGAAGAATGGCAGACAAGAAGGGGCATGACTCGCTAGCCTGGTACTCAGAGTTCTCACCTTGAAGATGGGATTCCTGGGTTCAACAGCATTTCACATTTCTCTCTCTTTATGCATCTTTGTGCAGCTCGCCACTCATCCTTTTTGATTGTCTGATTGGGGCATTTAATTTTCTCCTGGCACAGTATAGAAAGCCAAGGTACCTAATCTTTGAGGGTCAGGCAACTACAATGAGCTGTTACAGTACATAAATTTTTTATTAGCAGCCTGTGGGTTATTTCAGAGTGCCCGTTTTATCAGAAGCAGAACCCAGGATTTTTATCTTGGAAAATTTACTGGGATATTCAATGAACAGCTAGTTCTGTTCAATAGTGAGTGAGATGAAAACAATGTGGAAGAAATGATGGAGCCAAACTTCAGATGACCAAGTCAAGATCAATTGTAACATTACTAACAGAGGAACATTTCCACGCTTCAGGAGGTGCTGGGTTTTACTACTCATCATTCACATATAATCCAGAATTATCAATTTAATTATTTGCATGCAGACTTATGTAAAATCAGTAATCACCACCACTGTAAATGAAAGCTATAATTCCATCAAGAAGTGACACCAAAAATGGTGGAAATAAAGCCCGAGTCGATTTCCTGGGTTTGAGCTGCTGTGTATGTATAACCTTGAATCTGCATTTTTTTTCTAATGTGAATTTACAGTTTATTTCACAGTCCACCTTCTGTTTGGGGATGGAGCTGATTATTTACATAGCACAATACTTATAATTTGTTACTAATTTTGATGGGACTAAATCACTCTGTCACTTGACACTAAGGGGACAGACAAGTTCTTTTAGGATTCTTGGCAGAATGATGGTGGCACTAAGTTGTAGTTACAATTAAAGCTTTCTTTTCTTAACAGGATATTATTATTAGTATAGCACAGACTTTATTATTAGAACTGCACAGGATTTCTACAAGGAGAATCAATGTAGTACAACTTATATGTAGTACAATACAGAATTTGTAATACAGTTTAGTTTCTAATCACCTAGACCCTCTGCAGATCAGGTCAGATCTTAATACACGGTTTGCTGTATCAATATAAAAAGCATAATCTGGACTCAAAAATCATATAAATAATGCAAGTCACTCAGTCCTTGGAGGAAGCAGAGGCATCCTTGGCCATCAGGAGGTCATGGGTCTCATTCCAGCAGCTCTAGTCCAAGTTACCCTCTTAGGACTTGTAACTGCTTGATTTTATAGACAGTGCTGTGTGCTGTTATGCTTCCCTGTTCTGTGACAGGGTCATCAACAACACCTGGCTGGCCGGGTGCCTAGGACCTTCAAGGCTGCTGAGGAAGGGAGTAATCGCCCTGGCACCCAGGAACCTGAGGCTGGCAGGGAGGTGAAGAAGAAACCTGGTTGGTTTGTCTACTTGGTTCACAGGACATTCAGGGTCTGATAATGAGGGGAAAGGGAACTCATATGTGACTCGCTTGGTCACAGAGAATGGCTTTGCCTCATGCAATGGCATTAGTTATGCTAACCGTATTATCAGGGGTCAGGAGCAGGGGGTACCAGTCACACACTCCTAGAAACATGAAGACATTTTCTATCTCTTTGAGATAAACAGACAAAAAAGAGGCCTCAATTAACCCATTATGAAGCACCTTTGATGATGAAAAGATTTGCATTGCTCATGAAACTAGGCTTTATTTTTCAAAATATTTACATGGTACATGAATGGCTGATAAAACATCGATGTCATTGTCCTCATTTTTAGGCTGCAGAGTCTTCTTCAGCACAACAATGCAATATGTGTCCTCTGCTAAGTACAAGGTAATGCAGCTGATTTCCTCGGACCTGCTTGTACCCACAATTTTAACCATGTTCATCTTGTGCTCTATGTGAACAACAAGAAAAGAATGAATTAAGATTTCATGGCAGTGTGAATTTTTGCATTTTAAATTTTGGAGTGTTTGACTTTGCAGCCATAATTTTCTTTTAATATAATCTCTTTGTATGTAATTTCCTGTGTTAATTCCATCATGTGGAACCACATTAAGTCTCACATGGATCATTAGTAGAGCTGGAACTTAGATATGCTTGTACAGACCTCTACTATTTGAGCTAACTGACCTTAATAACAGGCAGCTATCCTTTATGAGAACCAGCGTCTAAAGGCAAAATAAGACAAGCACTTTGCAAAAGGATTTAATGACTATTTGTTGACAATAGAGGAATGATGGGACTCGGGAAGCCTTGTCCTGGTACTGGATGTGCGCTAATGGCTAGAGACCCTCTGCTCTAACTCTCTTCGGTCTATCTCCTTCTGTATTTGGAAGGAAACTCCCCGTCAGCTCATCTCAGCCTGTAGTAGGTTATGCTCAGTATGGATGAAATAATCAACAAATTTACTTACTAGCCTCTTATATGTACTGAGTGGACACAGCTAGCCATTGTAGAATTTATTATGTCAGGTTGTTTTCTACCTTACCAGCATGAATTACCTCGGGAACAAAAAAAGGTTTCTCTCTACCAGGGCTACCCTAGCATTTAGTCTGCAGTTCTGAAGCATCAAGGTACCAAACCTTCTGAAAACAAGTGTAAGAATTTTTTATCATTGACAAAACAATACAGTTTTCTGTAAGTTATCAATCAGAAAAGACAGAGACATCTATGCTGACACTGTGCAAAGTATCAGCCTGAGGCAGACGGCACAGAAAATTTAAATTCAAATTATTAAAGTTTGGCAGTTACAAGCAACTAAACCAAGGGGTTATAATGTCAAGTGTTAGGTTATTATCACTCTGTTATACCAGCTCTTGACAAATGCAAAACTTTCCCAGTAAGATCTGAAACCTTAATAAGGGAAATCTGTATAGGTAGATACATGGGACTCAGAAAGCACAACTGATTAGAAACAACCCTGACAGAGATCAATTTGTTTCACTGCCAATATTGAGGAAAATCAATAAACAAACTAAACAGCCTAATTGTTGAAACCCAACATTTTAAGGGGCTTTTGGATTCAGTATCATAGATTTAGTTACGAAGGGTGTTCAAAACACAAAAATTTATCTTGGATCAGGAACAGGCTGGCTGGTCGCATCCAGAGGGTAGTGGTCAATGGCTCGATGTCTGGATGGAGACCGGTGACAAGTGGTGTCCCACAGGGGTCTGTACTGGGACCGGTGCTGTTTAATATTTTCATCAATGACTTAGCGAGCTTGAGTGCACCCTCAGCAAGTTTGCAGATGACACCAAACTGAGTGGTGTGGTTGACACACCAGAAGGACGGGATGTCATCCAGAGAGACCTGGACAGGCTGGAGAGGTGGGCCTGTGTGAACCTCATGAGGTTCAACAAGGCCAAGTGCAAGGTCATGCACCAGGATAGGGGTAACCCCCGGTATCAATACAGGCTGGAGGAAGAAAGGATCGAGAGCAGCCCTGCCGAGAGGGACTTGGGGGTGCTGGTGGATGAAAAGCTGGACATGAGCCAGCAATGTGCGCTGGCAGCCCAGAAGGCCAACCGTACTCTGGGCTGCATCAGGAGAAGCGTGGCCAGCAGGTCGAGGGAGGGGATTCTGCCCCTCTACTCTGCTCTGGTGAGACCTCA
>NW_009260791.1:2350224-2367378 GCF_000687185.1 Egretta garzetta
CTCCTGCGGGGGGGTTGGACTAGATGACCTCTAGGGGTCCCTTCCAACCCCAAACATTCTATGATTCTATGATCTCCTTTCAGCATTTTTAGTCACCGTAAACTGTGAGAGTTGTGAAAACCTCGGTATGAAACATAGGCCCAAACCAAAACAATTTACTTATTTTGGTAGTTGGCTGGAAACAAACTCAGATGTGCCAAATATAAAATTGAATAATTTTATCTTGCAATTTCCATCAGTTTCTGTCTTCTGTAATCTACCGGCATTTTTGTAGTGCTGTCGATCATTAAGTGTTTTATTGTCAATTTACTCAAAAACACTTTAATAACTGAATTTTAAAAATAGATATAGTCTCAGCCTCTTTTTTCTGTGAAAAACTAATTCGAATCTCTGTTGCAGCGTACAGTATTATCATCCATACTTGGTGGGATTTTCAAAAGCTCTAAATTTTAAACAAAAAACCTAACTTGTGTTCTGTCTTAGAACACAAGTTCTAATTTAATGCAGTTAGCCTATACTCCCACTAATATAATTAGAAATATAATTGATTTTCTGCCTGTATCAGCACTGGACTATTTCAATCTGAAATTGATGATCTGCTAGTTAATGTGATATTTTTGAGAAGTACTGGGCTTAACCTGAGAACTTTCCTTACAATTTACCTGGCTATGCTAAAGCTAGAGGTGCCCTGTTCTATTTTGTGTGTATCCGTATACCGTGCACCCCTGTTTCACGCTGGTGTCCTCATCCCTCATCCATCTCTACAGAATACGAACCTAATTTGTACCAAGGTTTTCTACTAAAAGGGAAATTAAATAGATCTTGGGGCAGGAAAAACTTGCTTTGGTTTATAAGGCAAACAGTACAGATTTAACCTATGCTAGACCTAGTCACGTTCCAGGTCTGCAGAGATATCCTGACAAATGTTCTGGCCTTACTAGTCCAGATGCTTCCCAGCAAACTGGCATCTTGCTGGTGGACAGTGAGAAGCAGGAATTGATGGGAGAAAAGATGACAAAATGTAAAGGTATTTATGTCCCTTCTCATCATGTTAGGATCTTTCTACATGACCCCCAAACCTTCTGCTATATTCTTATTAGTGCCCAGATCCCCACTTACGTTGTTTGCTGAGAATAAATAGTTTATTGCTCTGTTTGGGCTTTTTTGAAAAATAATGAGCTAGTTGTAAAATTAATAGCACACTACAATAATGTGCACTCTTATATTTTTCTGAATTTTTAGGTGCTGGCACTTTCTTTATGTTTTGCTCCCCTCACACTCCTGGGTCTTCATGTGTGTGCCAAAATAGGCATCCTGTGCAGAGGGAGAAACTGTGGTGCAGAATACACAGTGAGACGATAGTATGTGCAGTGAACACTGGGGATGGGACTGAGGGGATGGAGTGCCCCCAGAGGGGCACTGTATTCACAGGAGAGAAGCTTTTGTAGCAGAGTAGGAGGGAGCTCCTACCCAAATTCACATAACTGGAAAATCACACTAACTAGCGTTTGGCTTCCTTGGAGGGGCTGAAGCCTGTGGAAATTCCTGGGGAATAGGACATAAGTTGTGAGGGGCTGAAGGGTTGGGTCATGAAGGAAGAGGGGGGAAAAAAGTAGTGGCCATTTACCCATATGTTTGCACTTTTTGAGCATGCTGCTGGTTCTGCTGCTAAGTAAACTAACTCTGATGGCTTCTCAGATTTGTCTCCCCATCAAGAAGCCAGACTCACTATCTACACTGGTGCTAGCTTCTGAGAAGTTGCTATCAAGGGCTCTATCTGCAGCATCCATTCTGTATGGAAAGGCTCTCATGGGCCCCAGTAAAAGCTTTGGAGGACATGGTAGCCTTGATGAGTTGATCGAAAGCTCATTTATCCCCTACCCATCAGGAGTTTAGTGCTTGATGAAATACTCATGTTTGCCTCCCTGTCTGGTAGGACAGCATGACCAGGAGAGCACAAGATAGATAGCACTGATCAAAATGCAATCAATATCCTAATCCAGAAAATACAGGAATTGTATGTTCAGTGGGTACACTCTGTCATGGTGTCCTTGTATTCCTTGTACTCAGCAAGGCTCTGTAGGCCAGAACGTGAAATCTCTTCTGAATAACTTTGTCAAATGCCCTCTGTGCCAGGCACAATTAGCTAATCTCTTGGCCCCTTTCCCTCTATTTGAGCATACTTTCTGGGAAACTGCCTTACGATCTCAGGGCAACAGTGTTCCACATAATTTGGGGGTGGTGGACTTGGGCACATTTGAGCTGGCCACCTGACGATGAACTTTTCTATCACTGCACGACTGGTTGCAGGAGTTGGGAACGTCCAGGCTTTGCGAGCAGATTGCAGTGCTTATGGACATGAGTATAAAGCCCGTAATGCAGCTGGGCAGGCTCCAACAGTTTGCACAGAGTGACTCCTTATCCTAAAGTGGTGGAGTCACTGTCCATCCTCCCTCTGTAGAAAACAAAGTAGTCCTCCCAGTGCATGCTCATCTCCCTCTCCCTTCCTCTATTTGCTGGGGAAGACGTCTGTATTTGGTAGGCTCTGCTACAGGAGTAAGTCTAGGTGATAAGCGGCAGAGGTGTTCTGTTCTGAACAGAACAGTTTCTCTTTGTCTAGGGTGAGGGAGAGGCTTGCAGGCCCAAACTCTCTCCTGGTCATTGTGTTTCATCCCACTGTGTGCAAGTTAGTTCTTCAAAGTCTGATGGCATTCAAACTAACAAAAGGCAACATGTGTATGTGTCAAAATTGCAAAGCGGAGGCTGATGGACAGTGTCTGGCTGAAGCCCTGTTTATATGGTCACAGGCTATGTGTGAGGCCAATGAGTCAAAGTGGAATGCATACTGCAGGGGTTTGTGCTACTGGGAGGCAGAGCCAGAGGGTAGCTCTTGTGCTGTTGTTCTTACTTGCTCATTCAGTGTCTGCTCAAGGAGTATGGACAAAACCTGTCTCCTCAAAAGGTCCTCAGATTGGAATAGTGTGTGCAGCCCATGTTGCATGACCAAGGTATATAAAATGCACTCTTGACATGCCTACCAAAGATGTAATTCCACTATGTGTTTTCCCAGTGTAGTCATTGGCAATGGAAGCAGAGAAAAAGAAATTAAAAGTTAAAATAGCCCCTGCATGCTCTGTATTTCTACTACTTTTTTCAAGGTGGAAAATGTTACGATACAAGTGGTGAGAATGTATTACTGCATATGCATGTCTGTGTGTGTTTGCTTGTGAGAGACAAACTGAGTCGTATTCAACATTTAATTACTCAAATTCTTTAATGCCGTAATAAGATATAGCAGTAGGAATTTGTGTGAATTGCGCAAAAAGAAGAACACGTGCTAAGGTTTTAGGATGTAATCTTGGCTGACACAGAGTAGGTGGCATTGCTTTTTCTCCCCTGTCCTGTGCTAGAGATTATCTACTGGTAAAGGGAAGTCTTTTAAAGGACATCCTCCTTTATCATAGCCAAAACTGGTCAGCTTTAATGCATAAAATCAAACCCCACATACATTTGTATGGCAAAAAATACAAAAGCAAAAATTATAGCAACCCAAAATCCTAACAGTAAAAGCACATATTTCACCAGTCTTAAATACTCTGCATTTAAATAGGAAAAGGAAGGAATTACTGTAGGATGTTAATTAAGTTATTAGAAAAATATCATTAGTTCTTCATTTTCTAGGGTATGCACAAAGATTCTGAATCCATAATTTTAGGAATTTTTTTATCTTTACGTATTTATTTAGGCCCAGATTCAGCAAAACATTTAAATACAGACATGAAATTACTTATATGCTAACTGCCCGTGATTCGATTGGGTCATAGAGGAGCAAAGTGCTCACCAGAGATGCTGTTTATGGAAAGGACTTGGGAAACCATAACTTCCTGCATTGCATAAACTTCCTGAGTCAGAGAACTAGAAACGGAGACAGGTTTGGCTCTTGTTCCCTTAGTATACAAGGTCTGCTAATGCACAGCAGTTGGCACAGAAAGACTGACTTAAATGGAGGCACAGTATGGGGCTGTTATAACTGCTTCTCGTGTAAGTGCAGGAGCCGGAGGGATGATGGAGTAACCCTGGAAGCAGGACCTGCACTGCTAGGACGCCTGGCCGGCTGCAGCACAGAGGCAGCCTGAGACAGACTGGCTGTCATTATCTGAGCAGCAAATGTTGGTTTGGCTGAAAAAAGACACATCCATATTCTGGAAAGTTCCCTTCCTACTGTTCTGTGAGCTCTGTGTAGCTTTGCCTGCAGGAGCTGCGTGGACTCAGAAATTCCTCTCTTTTTCTTTTGTTTAAATGTAGTAAGAATTAAAGTAGATTCAAAGGGGACCGATCTGCAAAACTGTCAAATCCATGTGAAACCGACAACCTGGCAGACAGTGGGCCATAGCTGTAGTTATGGCAGATCCCACGGTGTGCTGTTGGAAGTCAGGTTATTAATTCTTACTGTCTTGGCCAAAATCCATCATGCTTTATTATTTTCTGCTTCCTTCAAGCTCTTCCCTGCACTTCCAATAACATGTTGAAGTTTTCTTCATCTCCTAGCCTAAGCTTGTGCAGTGTTGCTTGCATGATGCCCCAGGAGATGATAAACTGATAGTAAGCAACGTGATTCAAATGTACATACCTGTGGGTAAGACTTATCCCTCTGAGCTCCTGCACAGAGCTTAAATACAACTGCTGTACTTTTGCTGTAGGAAAGCAGAAGGAGCTAAAGGAGGTTAAAGCTGAAATGGCGTTAGCAAGTCTTCATAGAGTGGACAAAAAAGGACACCGTGCAAGTGGAATTTTCTTCTGACTCAGCCTACGGAGTTGATCTAGCTCACAAAAACCCATGCATTACAACATTTTAAGAAGTACAGCAAAGCCCATTTCTGCATTCTTGGGTGCTTCTGCTAGGTCCAAAGGGCAAACTTGCTTCAGCATAACCCATTGTTTGCTTTGGAATCTCAAAGATTAAAGGTGTCTATAAGTGTCAGTAATTCTCATGGTTATTGTTAAATATTTCCTTTTATTATCTGTATAATAGCAGTTAGAGATTAGAAAAAACAAGGTGAGTTCTCAAGTGCACCCTCACCATTTCCTGTCTGTGAGCACAAGAATGTTCTGTGCGTGAGGAGACTCCGACTCACACGTCCCAGGAGAGCAGCCTGACCACCAGACTGCAGGCTGTTTTGAAGGCAGGCACTCTCCACCCTTCCTATTGAAACTGTGCCATGCTGCAGAAAATAATTTAAGTTCATTGGGCCAGAGAGAGAGAACGGGAGTCACGGAGAGCAGAGAAAGCGTAAGAGAAAGCATGACTGTACTGGTTAAGGCATCCATCTGGCAGAGAGCGCCTTAGATTCCCTTCCCAGCTTTCAGGACTGTTTCTTAAATATTTCATATAAATAGTCACTGGATAAAATACAGAAACAGATGTTTTGGATACCATACTCAGAGGTGCCTAATTTTTCCCATGCTCTATATAGGAAATCTAGACACAGAACAAGAGGTTCTGAACTCCCTTCTAGCAATCCAGTCAGTACCTTTCATTCTGGCACTGTGGAGTTGAAGTTCTGGGTAACTAATTCCCTTACTGGACCTGATCCTCAGGCAGTCCCCTCAAAAATCTATTTCAGACATGCACTTTCTCCATCACGTTTCCCTTCCCAGAGTATTTGGCACTGACTTCTTTTTTTATTCCTTCTTACAAGTGCTCCATTATTCCTTTGGCTCTTTCAGATAGCTTTAAAATTAAAAGCTTCAAAAATCAGGTCAGACTTTATCTTTGACCAGGGTACATTTTTTGGTTTATATTTGACCTGCTAGAGAATGCAACCATTTTCCCATTACAGAAACTTGACTACGCCTATTTTCAGATAACAAGCTAGATTGAAGTTGTTTTTCTAATCAAAAAGGTTTGTGATACAGTTTAGTGTTTTATGCATTTCCTCAAAAGGCTGTCTGGATTGGAATAAGCGTGCACCTTCCAGATGAAGTTTTGGTTTATATTTGGAGAAAAACCGACTTTGGAAAATGTTTGAGGAAAATCACAGGAATTTCCCTCCCTCCTCCCCCCCCCCCCCCCCCCTTCTTTTTTTTTTTTTTTTTTTTTTTTTTAAATTCAGGCAGATTCCAGTAGTTTCAATCATTGTACATCCATATTTTAAGAGTCCCCGCCCCCCCCCCCCCCCCCCCGCTTTTTTTTTTTAACTAGAACATTTTCAATACAATTGGCTTTTTGGGGAGTTTAGTTTCTGGCCTAAACTTCTACAGTTTTGCAGTGATTTCCTTAAACCTGACCGTTTGAGCATTCTGATAGGGAGCACTAGGAAGGGATGCACATGCAATTCTTTGTGACCAGAGGTAGCTCACTGGTATGAAGGACACTTGGAAGTGGACTATGGCAGCAACATGTGAGTTGCCAGACAGCAATGAGGGCCAGAAGTGAAGGACTGCTGCAGCATCTTATTTAAGAAATTAGGTTTTATTTCTGACAAATCGAGGAATGGATGAAATGAAAAAGAGGATTTATAATTTGGATGGTGTCTCAGTAGGGTTGGGTTGTATGCTTAGAGGTCAGTCTCTCTCAGATCTCTAAATACCTCAACAGTCCTGTTTTTAACACAGAAAAAACAGCGTGGGCTAGTGTTGTGAATTACCAAGGTGATAAGTTGGTTGGTTTCACCTGTTTTCTGGTGGACAACTGTGTGTGTCTGACAGGTTTATAGACAAGAAGGTTTCTAGGTGGGATTAGTAAATGGGAACAGACAACAAGACCAAATGTTTCAACTTACAGGGATGTTTAATGAGGAATTTTAATACAAAAGACCAACTTTTGGACCTGGTTTTCTCAGGGAGCTTTGGGAAAGAGAATTCGGCACCCTTCAGAATTACCATGCCCTGATTCAGCTGCCTGACTGTGTGCTGCCAGCCTAGGGCAGGGTCACTCTGCTGGCCCAGTGCTGCGAGGTGTCTTATCCCAATCTTTGCTTGAATGGTTCTAATGGTGGTGACAGCTGTTTCATCCAGTTGTAGAAACTGCAGCTTGGGCTGATGTTTCAGGGAGCATTTCTGAGGTGGTGAGAAGAGCTATTATCACAGGAAGAATCAGCTATAGAAGAGGTTTCTGTAGTGCCAGAGCAGTCTCTCTTTTGGCCAGGCCACGGCATCTCATCTGGTTTCTCAGCTTGCCAAGATAGAGAGGAAAGAATTTTACTTCAGTGGTTCAGAAATTACACAGGTGCCAGTATGTCCTTTCCAGTCCCTGTTCTGGAAGCAGCTCCTCCATCTCCAGTTACATATGAGCAATGTAACAAGCTTTATTACTTTCTCAAGCTGCAGCTTATTTCCCAGGTTCATTTGTATCATTTTCCTGGATGGAACCTGGTTCCAAATGTAATAGTATGCTGGCTTTAGCCCCATTCAGCATTCAGCTTGAGAAGAAATTACAGGCCTGGGTGGTGGAAGAGGACAGGATGGAGCCTTGTTTTGGTTACAAGATCTAGGCAAACAACTGGGTTCATTTGTTCAATAAAAAGTATGACTAGGGGAAAGGCAACTCACAACAGATACAATTCCAGAGCTCTGAAATCCTGTTGGAAGGAAGGAAGGAAAGAGAGATATGTTTCCAGGTGCATTTCAAAGCCTCAATTATCCCACATGGATGGTGAAACTTTAAATGAAGATTTGAACATGCCTGGGGTCAGGAATAAATGGCAGTCAGAATATTTTTATTTTCCACTATATAGAGGAATGCAAGAGAACTGATATTTACAGCTGCATCAGGTAGATAGAGTTTTATGTTATTTCATCCCAAAACATAGAAACAAATCATGATCTGAAGAAACACAGCTGCTCTGGAGGAGGAGACAGTAGCTGTTCAATTGCACAATAGATTAACACTGTAAAACAGGACAGAGACCAAAACCCTCCCCTTATGCTGCTTAAACACAAACAGTTTAAGAATGGAATATAGTTAACTAGCTTTGAATTTTAGAAAGATACTAAATTTGATACTTTCAGATTTGTAGGAAATGTCCTGGGAACATTAAAAAGGTCAGATGTTCCAACTGGTTAATTTTATTCCTCATTCAAAGGGGTCCGCATCCAACAGCACAGGCGCAATTTTAAGATTTTCATTGGCCTTTCTGGACCCCAAGTTTGCCTTGGTCTTTTATCAAAGGGCTGACCAGTGTTTATGTTACTTAGCCTGTGAACCATAATAACAACAAATGGGGAAGATAGTCAGGATTTATATAGCTTTATATTTAATATGGGGAGTTTCTGGAAGGAGTCTGCAAGTAGGGACTGTTGCCCAGACCCCAAGCGTTGGCCAAGCAGTTCTTGGCAGGCCTCAAAGAGGGTGGTGAAAATGCAGCTTTAAGCCACCCTTGCATCATCCTGGGGTTGTCTCCCTGCCAGCATGGTCCCTAGTGTAAACTGTAACACCAGCAGAACTACTGTATTTTTGCACTGGCTACCACTGGACCTGAGAAGCTAGTCTGGTAACTGAGGATCCATGAGAAATAGGCTCAGCTTAGCCATTTCTAGCCTGTATGTCTTTCACAAGGACTCAGGAAAGGAAGAGCCATTGCAGTCCCTGCAGTGGCTGCAAACCAGCTGAGGCTTTGTCGTATCTGCACTGGCTGATGCACAAGTAGCTGGCTGAGCTGCCTCACAGACTCCATTTCATTGATAATGTGGCAAAAAACCAGCTTTTAGTGTCTGGAGGATCTGGCCCGCATGTCTGTGTGTGCATATGCAGATGTATGTGATGTCAGTGAATGTGCCCACTCGCTGCAAAGGTCACTTTGTCTGAGATTTTTCATTTGCTTCAGAATAAAGCACCTCGAGAATGTAATGAAGGAAATGAGGTCTGAAATTTGTTTCCTAACATCCATGAATTGCAGCACTGAGCTAAGGGGAAAGCATTCAGATCCCTCTCTGCCCTCTTGGATAGGATTCTGTTTGTAGCTCTGCAGTAATCAGCAGACATCAGTGTCTGCTACAACTGAATATTTTTGGTATCTAATTGGCACTTAGATACCAATGTGATAGGAGCTTTAGAAATAGCTAAAGCAGATAAATATTGCTGCTTCTTTTCCTGTGTATCGTCTGTGTGAAGCTGTGTATTAATGTGAAAAATTCCCTGTTGATTTTAATGGGATGCATCTCTGTGCAGAGAATTTGCTTCATTCAAAGCTGCAGTAACGTATAGAAGGGCTAATTTTTTTTTTTCTTTGTGATGTGAACATCTAGACCAAATTTCTGAAGTATTATTTGTGCAGAAACTGTGAATGCTCCCAGCTTGCAAATGAAGTCAAACCCTTGTTAATGTTTACAGTAAAACAGCTGTTCTCAGCATTTCCTCCTGAGCCTCAGCTACTTTAGCTCTACCATACTCAGCCTTACATCATAGCAGCTGCAATAATAAGAGGCTGAAAGAGGTCAGAAGCAGCCAGTCCTGCTAAACCACACCTTTGTTTAAAAGAGATTTTGGACTGTAAAATGTCTCAACTGCTAAATTTTTCAGCCTGACTGGACTCCATGCATGGGCTAAGTCTTCAAAGACCTAGCTCACCAAAAGCACACAGGCACTGCCAGCACAGAGTAAAGCAGAACACAGGCTCTTTATACATTTTCCCGGGAAACTTTCTATAGATCCAGACTGGGAAATGTTCCAAGGCTTCACAGAACTAAAGATAACAGTAATAAAAAAATGGACTAGAGCACACTGACTTTTAAAAGAAATAGCTGAGCCTATTATATTTGTGTGGCAAAGCCTTGGTAATTTGTGCAGCAAGACTTTGCTAATTTACACTAATAAAAGTAAGATCACTACAGATTACTGAATTTTAGCAATTAGCAGGTATGTAAATAACCAACATTCTAAGAAAAGAAAAAGGCATCAGCATATAGGTTGCTTTCAAGACTACAATTTATTTGTAAATATTTATGATCACTGAAATAATAAATGCTACTGGATATATTTTGTAAAAATAATTAGGTGCTAGCAGAATGTAAAATAGAGCATTCCCCTGCTCAGTCTTCAGAAGAGAGAGGCCATCACTTTTCTGGTAGGTATGAAGCGTACGGTCTATTGAGCTTCTTCAGTGTCTACATTGTAGAAATACATGAATAAATAGGAGTTTAAAGTGAAGTTAAGAATGTTTTAACATTAGATGTCCTACACGTGATTTATCGAAACCCTTTCTTCTGTTGTGTAGTAGTGGGAGATATGTGGGTTTTAGCACATAAGAGAAAATGTGTTCATTGCTGATTTATTACACTACATAGGAATTGGATAAAATTTGTCATTTTTATTTTACTGAAAATGAAAATTTTAAAATCAATGTAAGAAGCAAATAAGATTTGTTCATTTGAAAACTTTCCAAATAGATTTATGGCTCCTTTATTCTATGTACAAGGGGAGTGGCAGCATTTCCACAGTTAAAATCAAGTGTGAACATTGCAGTTGCATGCCAAATACTACCTTGTGATGCCTTTTAAATTCACGGTGACTAAGGAACAGCAACCTTTTCTAGTCTTGCAGTTCACAGGGTGATGTCACAGACTGTCAGATGATGTCACGGATGTCCTAGATTATGGCAATAGGTTGGGGCAGAGGGGCTGTCACAGCTGGAATGCTCACTGAGCTTAGCAGATTCCACAGTGTGATGCCATCAAAAGGACTTAGAAAGAAATCCCAAATGTGCTTTCCAATACAAGAAAGACAAAGAAGAAGAAAGCAATAGAGGCCAGACAGCAGAATTCATATTGTCCATTGATACTGTTACTTTTAATTGATACAGATACTTCAAATCCAGTGGGATTGCAGATTCCATTGATACAGATAGTTTTGGAAAGACAGTGTATAGTGGAAATTATTTGGTCTAAACTGTAATAAATTGGACTCTAGTTGCAGTTATGCCTCTTAATGGTGGTGAATTATTTGCCTTGAAATAATTATTTGAGAACCTAATGATGTCAGGGTGTAGTTGTAGCAGGCATTGACCAGCACAGTAAAATACATACCCTTTCTTGAAGACCGTAGAGGCTTAATGTACAAGGACTAGACAAAGGAAATAATATGAGATGGGATATTCAAGCAAATTATTTAAAGTAACCATAGGTACCTATGGTAGCTCTGTGCTTTTATCACAAAAATAATGTAGTGTCTAGGGGAGAACAACTGCCCCGAAAAAAGCAAGGTTATGTACCTTCATACATATATATTATGCATACATCTATAACATGTTTGTATATATTTTGTTTACATAATCTAACACCAAGTGCTTTTAAAAGATGCACACATCAATGACATAAACCTTTTGTAACTACACACCAAGCTAAATATTACTTAGCAGTGTGCTTTTTTCTTTGGGTTTCACTGGTGCATTCAAAGCATGATCATTTTGTTTCTTCTGGCATAAATTGTCACCTGAACCCCTGAAAAAAAATATTGCTTCTACTCTGTCATATAGAGAGAATATATTCTAACTCTCTCAGTCTTGGTACAAATGTGTCTGTCACGTTTGAAAAGGCAACAGTTAAATACATGTTTCTGCTGTCAGAAATGCAGCAGTTAAACCCTAAATAATATCTATAGGATTAAGATCCAAGTGCCTTACAAGAAATCTATATGCAGTTATCTTTCCACATTTCCTCTCTATCCCCTGTCATAGACTATGAAAGAGAATATGAGGAGTGTGCTTATCTCATTATCTCCATTTTCAGGTAAGTGGAGCACACAGTTTCACCTTAGTAGATTTGTAGCAAAAAAATACGCATTCCTCTATGCTAGAGGAATAAAAAAAGCAGGATTGAGCCCAGAACAGGGGCAGAGGGGGAGAGATGGGAGGATTTTTTAAGAGTTTTCTGAATAATCAGGAAATCCAGTGAGACAAACAGAATGTGTAGAGAGCAAGCCAGAATTATCAAATTACCATGACAACCGTAGGCAAGAACCCAGAGAGAGTCAGGTAAAGAAATTACAGTAGAATTACAGTTAACTTCACATTTATTTATTTAAAAAAAAAATCCCAAGCAGTCAGGAAGAAATATTTCCTTTGGCCTAGCTCAGTATGGTGCAAAGGCTTGTGAAATGCAGCCTTGTTTGCAATTTTGAAATTGCTTAGCAAATGTATACAAGTAGCTTTTATCTAGATTTGCATATGCAGATTGTTTTAACCAGCAGGATTTGATGTCAGACACAAAACTCAGAATCGCAGATGCCTTGTTTGAAAACAGAAACTAAAAGAGAATTCAGAAAAGGTAAAGGGCGCGTGTGCGCATGTGTGTGTACATACACACACATATAGTGTGTATTTCTGTGTTATTTCTGAAACATTTTCCCTTGTATGTTTTTCAACTGACCACCTTCTTCATTCAGACCTTTGCTTAACACATTCACAACCAAAAAGCTTTTAAACAATGAATACAGTAAAAAATAAGTGAAACTGAAGTGAAGTGAAACTAAAATAAGTAAGAGTGGTGGTGTTTATTTATAAAAGCTACAGGTTAACCATCAAGTGGTTATGTGGTTATTATCTGTTGAATTTGGGCTGAAATTCTGTTTGTTCAGTTTAAACGTGCCATTTCGTATAATACCGTTCACATATATTGGAAAGATACAAGTATACAATTCTCAAAAGCAGAGCTCCATGTTTAGAGAAGAAGGGGGGGGGATTTGTTCACGTGGGGGGTGGTTGATTTTTTTCCCAGTTTTAAACAAAGCCCTCAAACGGCTAACACTTCAGTGTATAAACAAAATTCCCCCAATGCTTTATCTTTCCTCTTTTATGCCACTATCTGAATGCTTATTGCATTTTATATGTGCTCTGTAAACACAGATACATGCCCATATTGATCTTTTTAAACGCTGCCCTGAAGTTTGCTGCGTGGTCAGGGAGCGGAGTGATGCACTCCATTGTTCCCCGCTATGATGTCATGCTCAGACTTCGCCTTGGTTAAACAGAATTCGGTTTACTGAACTGCAGCAAAATGTCTTTAGGGAGCTCAAATTTATTGCTGTAGCAGAGACGGGAAGAAATAATAACATGTTGAAAAAACGAAGACATAGGAAAAAGGGTATACATTCAGGCTAAAATATTTGCCACCTATATTTTTCTCTATACTTTTTCAGAAGTCGATGTGCACACTCATTTGTATACACACTCAAACTGTGCATAGCTCAAGGGTGTGTTTATTTTAATCTTGGAAACGAGGACGAGCCAAGATTCACTCTCAGGACTTGCATCGTCACTAAGATCTCTCTTAAACATGCAGTTTTATATCACACTGTTCATTCCTTTTACTCACATTAACCACACACGGAGTCCACATAATGGGTCTAATCCTGCTAGCTGTCCAGTGATGTTAATGAGAGCTAAAGGCATCGGGCATGTTACAAGATTCAGTGGTAAATTAATTCATTTCTACCAGCATCTGAAAACTGTATGTGGGGATAGTGAGGGGAAGAAAGGGGACAGCCTTTTAATTATGCTGGGAGATCCTGAACTGGAAGAGAAATCTGAAGGGACGGAGTGGGGAGAAGGAGGTCTTTCCTCCTCCTCCTCCTCCCTCTCTCTCTCCCACCCTCCCTCCTGGCCTGAAAAAAAATCCCTGGGGCCAGTCCTTCCCAAATAGGGACAGTTGGCAGGTATGTGTTAATCTTGTTCCCAGCACTTTGGAGGAGCCACGCACAGAGGCTCACTCTGTCCTTTCAAACCAGCGCTTCCTGTCCTTCAAGAGTTAACCTTTTCTAGAACATTTATTTCACCATCTCAGGGAAAAAAAAAAAAAACCCTGCAGAGCTGAAGGCTGCAGATCACAAGGCCATTCTGATAGCCTCCTGTCCCCATGGCAACAGCAACGGCATTTATCAGTTCCTTATGAGAGCAGGCACAGCAAATCTGCATTGCACATGGCAGCCTTCCAGCCTTTCAAATGAAAGAGCACTTTGAACTGCTGCCAAGTGTGGAAGGAGCAGAGCTGTCAGGACTGCTTAATGCTGGCAGTTTGTACTTGGGAGCCTTTCAGTTCCCAGAATCCTTCAGCCGTGGCAGCCTGCCAGGTACTTAGCGGAAGCTAAAAACTAACCCCCAGACCATTCACTGCAGTGCACTCAAAATTTTCCACATGTACCATGTCACAAGTGCAGACTGTACAATGAAAGCAAACGCCTGCTGCTCAGGATTCTAATTTTATTAATAATCTAGGAAAAAGCAATCGGAGATTAGCTGGCTGACAGCAGTACAGTGTAGCCACTGTTTATAACTCGGGGTGTGCGTGTCAAATGTGTATTTCATCCTTCAGCTGTAGAATCGGCTCCGACAACAGGGGCTGCACGGCTCCAAATCTGCATGCAGTACCTGAGCGGGGGGAGATCGGTGTTAGCAGAAGGGAGAGTGTGCTTATTTGCAGTGGAGTATTTTTTAGCAATCATCATCAAATGCAGAGCAGTGAGACGTGGAATAGAAAAAGACGATGGTCTTTCTGGCTGGTAAATATTTTCTGCCCTTACCCTCCGCATTTTGCTGACATTGTGAGAATCTCGGAAACTGGCTGACGAATGTAGCAGAGATACATGGCTCTTGGTGGGTTTCCTTTCAATGGAGAGTTTTCATGTGAACTTTTTATTGTTTTGCATTACCCAAAGCACAAGGGCTTCTATTGGCAGAGGAAACAAATTGGCACAGTTCTCCTTTTTTTTTTTTTTTTTTTTTTAATTTGCAGTGCACTGAGATCAAGGGCAAGGGCTTCATTTTCCAGCACTAGTCATAAGCCTTTAGCACAAATAGAATGAAAATTGTCTGTCGCTCAGGCAGTTGGACAGGGTTCAGGAAAACTATGTCTGGCACTAATTCCAAAGGGAAGGTTTGGTTCAATCCAGCATCATTAATTTCAGTAAACTGTTTTCACTAGTCTATATCCCACTGTTCCAGAGCTGTTTATTATCTTTTACTAAATAATGTCTTTCAGAGTACAGAGTAATGAAAAATACCTTATATGACTTACGAACATATGTGTACTCTCACATGTGTGTATACATATAAATAGATGCAGTATACATGGATGCACTCACATTTTTTGACTTTTCTGTTTTTTCTTAACAATAGCTTGTTTCTTACCTTGCCTTCCCATTACAAAACACATTTATAATGCCAAATATAAAATAGTAAAAATAGCCCAGAAGGCAAAAGAGAGAGAGATATGAAAAAAAAAAACCAAACACAACCCTGGAGCAAAGGCAATCTCCACAAATTTGTGAGTTTCACCACAAAACAAGGAAATGTAGTGCCTCTTTTTCAGCTTGCAGCTATCTTTGGCTGCTGCTTGAAGACTTGACTTAATTCACCCAGGCAGTAGTGTCTAAAAGTAATACACCAAGACAGTTAATTTTGGCACTTAGTCTCCCTTAGGAATTTTACCAACAGTCTTTGAAAAGAAAGTAAATGATCTTTTTTTTCCTCTTGGTTTCCCCCCATAGCTCATCTTGATATGTGCTAATAAAAGGAACTGCCCCCCCCTTCTGTTCTCACCCTTATCCCGTGTCGGTGTCATCCCTCTTTCAGTAACAATGTTAATCAGCATTTATAACACCATCTTGGAGAAAAAGTGGTTTAGGTCTTTTCAGATGGCCTAGTTACAGAGGAAAAGGAGGTTATGCCATGTGAAATAACTTAAGATAGTGCAGTTTCTTTTCCTTTCCCTTCCTTTCCTTCTCTTTCTTTCTTAACCTCCCCCCACCTCCCCTTTCCACCTCCCCTATTTTTTGGAAAACACAGTAAAGTTTTGTTCAGTTCTCAAGTGTTATTAATCACTGGTGGAGGCCAAAAGCAGGGATATTTTTCTTGGCAGCACGTTTTGATAAACAATCTGTGTATGGGGTGAAGGGAGGGGGGAGCCTGTCTTGCTGGTAACTAAGCTAATGTTTGGCAGATTCTTAACTGTCACGAAAGTGCAAGTGGCTCTCAGTGGGAATAGCCTTAAAAAATGTACCGATTCAGTTGATTCATTATTGTTGATTGTTTACTACGTCCACAGGATGTAAGATGAAAACAGTCCAGGGATAAAGCAAAAAAAAAACAACAGTGGAGGACCCAGCCTCTGTATACCCCGGGCTGAAAGGCGCTATCCGGTCGCAGGTCCCTCACGGAGCGAGCAGAATTAATTATAGGTGTCTTATTTTGCACCGTAAGGTTTGGCAAAGGTGAACGTGTGGAAATCTGGGCTGGCAGGCGGGTTTTAAAACCGTAAAGACAGCTGTAGGAAAATGGATTTGGGGCGGGTCTCCGAGAGGAGCCCTAAGGGCAGGGAGCTGCCGCCCGGCTCCGCCCGGGCTCCGCGCTCCGGCAGCAGCGCGGAAGCGGGGCGGGTAAAACCGGAGGAGGCGACAGGCAACGTCCGCTCAGAAACGTGTCTGCGGTGCAGACCAAGGAGAGAAGGAAAAAGAGGAAGGAGGGAAAGGTTCCTGGGTAGGAAAAGGATGGGCTCCGTAGGTCAGCGAGGCTCGCTACCTGAAGAATGGTAGGAAAAACCAGAATTGTTAATGAGATGAGAACTGAAACGATAAACAGAAACACGTAATTACACTCCTATTCTTTGTAACTAGGTGTTTTGACACTTCCTGGCAGCTCCTAGTAGAAGACAACGTTGTTTAACTTTTAATTTGACAAAATTATGCAACTCCTTCCTGGAGTGTTTGTGTTTTGGTTTGCTGAACACGCTCCCTTCGCCACCGAGTGCTCTGTTCACTGCTAATCTCTGCATTTGTTTCGAAGCCAGTAATTTGATTGTGACGGATTTTATTTTATTTGCTATACTGAGGTAAATCCATGTAAATCACACTCTCGGGAGTGCGCTTCCCTTCTGGCCCTTGTATTTTTTTCCAGCTATAGCTGCTGTTTTGACCACTGAGGAAAGAGCCATTTCTTGTAGGTGAGCGCCTGCAGAAGAACCAGCTGCTGTGACTGCTGCACTGATGGGTGCCAAAGCTTCGCAGAGCGGGCAGGAAAGAGTTAAACGTGTTCCCAGGCTGTGAGCAGTTAGAGCCAGACCCGACCGTTCATCCCCAAGCTGCCGAGATCATGGGCTCCTAATTACAACTGCTCGCAAACTTCGGAGCCGTCCCGTATCCCGCGTAATTAACGCGGGGCTGCTGAT
>NW_009260791.1:2367600-2370683 GCF_000687185.1 Egretta garzetta
CCCGGGGCGCAGCCAGGCAGCCGGGGGTTGTGGCCCTGCACCCTCTGCTTCCCATAGCCCTGGTGGCACTGGGAAAGGTGCCGGCCGGCTCCCCCGCCCCGCGTTGCGTGTGACGGTTCTGATTCTTTCGCTTAAATCAAAGCTTCACCTGCTGCCTTAACGTTAGGCAGATGTGCGCGCGTGTGTGCTTCCAAATAAAGAGGGTAGTAGGAATAAAGGGAAAGGGATTATCGGATGGCAGTATTTATCCTAGCACTGAAAGGAAGGAGTTAGTAGATTTCGCTTCTGATAGTGAAAATTATATTCCTTGTCCCTTGGGACTACCGGCAGGTCGTAAACTTTGGGCAATCGCCACAGAATCCCTAATGCTGCGTCCAAAGTGCTGACTCGCGTTCCTGCGCAAAAAAGCAGTAGCCGCGTAGCAATTGTCCGCGGCCGCGGCTCCGTCCCTCCTTGCGCTCCCCTCCCTCTTACTAAACAAGCTACTGTCGAGGGGAGGGGGGGTTACGCTATTTTTTGTTTGCTCGCTTCTTTTAGTTAGTCAGACCAGGCACCTGAATGGCTTCATTGTTTGGGCTTCCTCTTTTCCTCCTCCAAACGTAATTTTAATTCCTGGATTATTTCAGAGCTAAATAAACACCAGACGTGTTTAGTATAAATCCAGCAAGACCGATCTGGATCTCTCCCGCCCTGCCATTCACATGGCAAAGGAGAGGAAAGGAGAGGAAGGTGAGCAGGAACGCTCGCTGCCAGCCTCGCGGGGATAGCGCTGCCATGGATGGGAGCTTGGCCATGTTGCCACCATGCAATCTATTTTCCTCGACCAGATGAGATTGATACTGACAACTCGTTCCCTGTGAAGGTGCCACGGCATGGCATTTATTTGCATTTACGCTGCAGTCTTCTTCATCAATCAGCTTTGTAGAGATCACCACTGCTGCTGGCCATATTGTTGCTATGCTGACACTTCATCCTGAAGTGCTGCTTGCGTAATGGTACAGTGCGTGCTCATGACCAAAGTTGAAATCAAAGTTTAATCATTACGGAAAAACAAACATATTTCCACGACTGTGTATCCTGCAAGTAAAAGTAAAGGCAGTTTGGCCGGGTCACAGATGCTAATCTCTGCTCTTTTTCTATTCACAAACTATAAAGAGAGTTGACAGCACCTGTAAATGGTTTTCTGAGGCTAGATTATATCTAAGGTGATTATTATTTACACCCACTATAAAGCCTGCTCTTGTGAGCCAAGAAGTCTGTTCCTGTGAGGTGAGTGTTACCAAAAAAGGGCTTTCTTGCAGGAGGATTCAGTGGAGCGAGGAGCCAGGGTGAGGGGCGGTTCAAGCACATGGAGTGCCTTGTCATGTGTTGGGTTTGTATAACCCGGGGACCGAAATACAGTCGGGATACACTGTAGTTCTGCATTCCCAGACAGTCGGGATGAAGGGGAAAGCCTCAGTGCTCTCAACCTGAGTTTTTTAAGTAGGAGATGATCTTTTCCCACAACCCAGTTCTGCTTCTCCTAGGAAGATGGACACGGGGCAGTTGAAAGGATAGGAAAGGAGCTGACCTTCCAGTATGAATCAGAGTGAATGCATGCTTGTTTAGTCAAGTAAAGTCATATTAATGTAGAAATCCTACAGCCATCACTGAATCTCTGTGGCTGGAAGCAAAGACTTTTACATTGACCAGCTTTCATCTGCCTGATTGGAAGCCTGCTTCTGCGAAGCCTCTATAATGTCCACAGTTTAGGTGTGAAATTTCTAAGTGTGAAACCCACTCTCCTTTCGTGCATCTTCTTCAGCCAATTTGCATATAGGAGATTCACGTAATTCAAAGACTTTTCCATCTCTACTCGCTGCTTCTGCAAGCTTCCCCTGAAAAAGAGTCACTTTGTCAGAATTGATTTTCTTACTGTATTTTATCTGCTCCTACCGTTTCTGTAACTTCAGCGTGTGCATTTCATTAAGCCTTCCCTTGTAAAATAATTCCACTCACATACATATCACATTCGTTTGCCAGCTTTATAGATTATAACCAGACACATATAAAACGTTTTCGACAACTAAAAATGGAAATGAGACGCACTGGCGACAAGAAGCGAATTATTTAAAGCACCAACTTTTTGTCGTGCAAGTTTTGAAACGTTATTAACCGAATACACGGCATCTTTCCTGCTCGGTGCTGCATCGCTGCTGGGCGTGCGCCTGTGTGTACGGGAGCCGTGGCACCGCGCCACAGAAAGCCCAGGTCCCTTTAAAGCACAGAGGGAAACCCGTAACGGACGGGGGTTTTCGGCGTTTCTAGCGACAAAGGAATCGGGAAGAGGGACCGAAAGAAAGAAATCCAACCAGCACGGCCCGGCTGGGAGAGGCTCCGCGTTCCCCCAGCCTGCGAGCGCTCCCCCCGCTGCGCGCTGCCGAGGCGGGCTGTGCGGAGCCCCTCCGGGCCAGCGCCGGCACCGGCCTGGCGGCGGGGAACGGGCGACTTTGGGGATCGCGGTGGGGCGAAGGCAGGCTTCGGGGTTGTGGTTTTTTGGGGTTTTTTTAAATTTTGTTTTCCTCCCAGTGAAATGAATTCTCGGCTTATTTGCATGAGCCGAAGTTGTTTTGAGTAATTTGCCTGTTAGCAGTGTTATGCAAATGTTAGCAAGCTATTTAAAGGGGAAAAAAAAAAAAAAAAAGCCGTGTGTTCTCACAGCGCCGGGGAAATCCTATGTCCCTTTGCATTAGCGAGATGAGATCACAGCGACTACTCACCTGCCTGGCCTCTCCTACACCCTTGAGCAACGCACAGCACTATCTTTCCCAGCCCAACCTTAAACACTCGGCAAACATGGCTGATTTAAACAAATCAAAAGTGGAAGAGCTTCTGATGTAGTCACGGGCTTACAGAAACTGTGTCATTCTGTCACCGGGATCACTGAAAGAGAAACACGAAATCGGATATTAAGGCGGGATCCCCCCCGTTTGCCTCAGCAGCCGCAGCGCACGGGAATCCCACCGACAGCCTCGGTGGCAGGGCGCCGCGCAGTCGTCACGGAGGCAAAGTGGGGCGATCCGCGGGGGTACCAAATCCTGAAA
>NW_009260791.1:2372939-2373371 GCF_000687185.1 Egretta garzetta
AGTGTCCAGCAGTGACCAAGAGCGGGAGCTGAAGGAGAAGCAGCGCAACGCGGAGGCGCTGGCCGAGCTCAGCGAGAGCTTGCGGAACCGGGCCGAGGAGGGGGCCAGCAAGCCCAAGATCGTGCGGGACACGCTGCGCACTCTGGCCGGCTGCACCCCCTACGAGGTGCGCTTCAAGAAGGATCACGCCCTGCTGGGCCGTGTCTTTGCCTTCGACGCCGTCTCCAAGCCGGGCATGGACTATGAGCTGAAGCTCTTCATCGAGTACCCCAGCGGCTCTGGCACCGTCTTCTCCAGCGCCTCCGGCGTGGCCAAGCAGATGTACCAGGACTGCATGAAGGACTTCGGCCGCGGCCTCTCCTCGGGCTTCAAGTACCTGGAGTACGAGAAGAAGGACGGCTCCGGCGACTTGCGGGGCCCGGGGGGGCCGGC
>NW_009260791.1:2373809-2417305 GCF_000687185.1 Egretta garzetta
CATGGACCAAGTGCACCCCCAAAACATTCCGGACTCCCCCATGGCCAACAGCGGGCCCCTGTGCTGCACCATTTGCCACGAACGCTTGGAGGACACCCACTTTGTTCAGTGCCCCTCTGTGCCCAGCCACAAGTTCTGCTTCCCTTGTTCCAGAGAGAGCATCAAGGCCCAAGGGGCGACTGGTGAAGTCTACTGCCCCAGCGGAGAGAAATGCCCCCTAGTCGGTTCCAATGTGCCTTGGGCATTTATGCAGGGCGAGATCGCGACCATTTTAGCTGGGGACGTTAAAGTGAAAAAGGAGAGAGACCCTTGAGTAGGAAATCCAATCCCTTCAGACTCCTGAAGATGTAGAATTGTGAATATAACAAACTGCAAAAGTTAGTCTTATGTATAGACATTATTTTCGTCGTATGTTTCTATATTTTGAAACAAAGGTATGTACTCTTCTTCATTTGAAGGATAGAGCTGGTTTTTGTTAAACAGAATATAATATTGTTTGGTTACTACATAATACCTGTTCTCATTTCTTTGGCAGTGTGTTGGCTAGGTACAAAGTTAATAGCCCTTAGCGATTACCTGCTGCTGGTGTGTATTTTTGTAAATGTATGCACTTCTCTGAAAGAAGAAGAAAAACACAAAAAAAAGACAAAAAAAATTTTTTTTGCCAAGGCCAGTGTTGATGCCTAAAAAATTGCTACAAAAATGGTGACAGCTTATGTTTTACAAGCCCTGAGTGTTAGTCTTTCACTTTATTTTTTTTCGTTTTTGTTTTTTGTTTGCAAAACGGTGGGGTGGCTCTGGGGGGAGGGTGTTTTTTGTTGCAAGTTTGTAAGGAAAATGTTTCAGTTTGTTTCTATTGATCTGAACGTTTTTAATCTTCATGTGTTTTTTGTTTTTGCTTTTATTGATGCACGGATGCTTTTGAACAGTAGAGCAAAATGCTGTACATGAAAAACATGCTCTGTTTGTCCTTTATACATTTCTGTAGTTAACAGAACACTGTAATGTGCCTTGGAGCTTAGTAAATTGTAATAAATTCAATTGATATTAATACTTCTCGAGTAGCAAGTTTTATTTTTCTCAGAGCTTAGGCAGCATGCACAAGCCATGTTGCCTTTTTAAAAGTCTCCATTATACCAAGAGCCTGCAGCTCGTTGTGGTAATTGTGGCACTTGTACGCACATTTTCACATATATGTAGTAAGATGATGATGTTGATGGTGTTATCAAACTTATCTAAATCTTGGCACTGTGCCTATTTACATTTCACCTTTAATGTTGCAGTAACAGTTGCTGACTAAGCATTTTCTATTTACTGTTTCTGCATCTCATTTCCTCCTCCCTTCTCCCCCCCTCCCAGCTCTCCAGCTGCAAACAGTGTTTGCAATACAGGATGCTTCCATTGCCTGCGCAATTTAATGAGGCTTGAGATTTGAAACTAAGCCCTCTTTCACAAAAACCCAAGCACCACGTGATTAATAATTTCAGTTGATTTTAAGAGCCGTCGTCGAAGCTCAACGTTAGCCATAGACTCTTGGTAAGGCAGGATTGTAGTTGAGCACAGCGCAAAAAAGGGTAGTGGGAAACAACAGCTTCTACAGTTGGTGTTGCAGCTGGTGGGTAGTTACCCCATTTAGGCAATGTCTTTTCATAACGGAGTTGGTGAACAGTTCAGGGGATGTGTTGTCTTTTCAGGTGAGGAAGCTCCCTTAATGTACTGTAATGAAATGCTTTCCTTTTGGCAACAATCGTATGTGATTCTTTGTATAATTAACTATTTGACGTGACATTGGCATTTTCTGGAGATTGGGGAGCAGTGCAATACCTGTTAGGTGATCAACAGGCAAAGTAAATACACAGGCCTCACACTAGCTAGAAAATGCAAACAAACCTAATGTGAACTTTGTCCTTTCCAGTGAGGCAAATGGAGGAAAGATCGAAAACACGAAACAAAAACAGCAGCACTGCAGAAATCTTTTGCAGTTTGCCCAGCAGGACACAGAGCTGTTCCAGATGCAACAGTGTCATAGGTTATGAGTTCTGAGTTTTACTGAATATTAAGGATCCACACCCCCAAACCCCCATAATTGTATGAAGAGGCCCTTTTTAAAGGTCTGGATGGCATTTGGTATCTGCTTGCTTAGTAAGACATTTGTATTCCTGATGGAAAGGATGGTAGAAGCCTTGAAACTATATGCTTAAGTGTGCCTACGGATCTTTGCTCTCTTGTATAGGTACATACTCCAGTGATTTTGCATGTGTGTGGGGGTGGGTTATGTTTTGAGATTCAGTCTTTGGCAACACTGTATCTGTGATTTCAGACAATGACTTTGTGTATATTTTTTTCCTGCCAAGTGGTATATTTGTGCTTAAAAATCTCAGAACATGCTGTTCTTATGTAATGAATTGGAGGGAATAAGGCAGAAAAAGAATGTTTTGAGTTAATGATTAGATCCAACTTACATGTTTTGAGTTAATTATTGGATACAACCTATATGGTTTTTAGAGTATAGATTTGTACTGATCCTATTTTCAATTATTTCTAAGCATGCAGTTCCCACACAGGAGTTTATTTCTAAATCACGAGATAGGGGGACTAGCATTGTGAGCTCATGACTGGTGAAGAAAAAAATTGTACACATGGACGAAATTCGAGTTTAAACCTAATGAGGAGAGAAGTAATATTCATGTGTGAATTGCAACTGCCATTAAAAGAGAAAAACTACTGGCTATTCAACATTTAATTATGTCACAGAAGCGTGAATACCCTGATTCATATAAACACAACCACTCCTGTAATCTTGAAATCAGTCATCAGTAGTTGGAGTTAGGAAGAGCCCTGTTTGGTGGATTTCTTTAATTGCAGAGCATTCTTGAGAAGCTCTTGTCAGTCAGAATTTTGGAAACATAGCCCACTTATGAGACTCATCAATTTGATTTTTAGCAGGCAAAGGAAAGGTAAGGGGCAGTAGACATAGGTGGAAAGTAAGCCTGAAGTGAATTGTAATACTGCAGTTAATTAAAGTAACCGTAGCTATGGGGCATTTGTTGTATGTAGGTTTTTTGTAACCATGTGACCTTTTCTTTTACTCTGGCTCATTAAGCAGCCAGTCCGGGCATATTAGCCAGCATTTCTTTGAAACTACTCCATAGGTTTTTTTCTTTCTGAAGATGTCCACAGCTGACAAACAAGCTGTAACCTTTTTTTGAGGAGAAGGATGCTGCTGAGTGAGTCTCATGTACAGAGATTCAGCTGATTTCTGTATTTTACAGTAATGCTCCCCTCACCCATATTTGCCAGTTATTTAAGGTAAAGCCCAATGTTTGCTTGAATAAATCGTGTAAGTGAATTTATTTGTCCAGGTGGTCATTTGTTGTGCTCTCATTCCTTCTTGTAATGGGGAAGTATTTAAATGGTTTATTTTCCCAAGGAGGGTTGTGGGTTGGTTTTTTTTTTTTCCAGTTAGATTATTCTCGACATTCCTTTTAATAGCCTTGTAGCCTATTTTCTAAGAAATGGGTTAGAACATGTGTGTCACTGGATGTTTGTTTTTTAAGCATTGGCAGCTCTGTGTGAGTTGGAGATGGAAGTGTTTATGCAGTGAAGAGATGCTATGTCCGTTTGGGGGAAATACTACACAGTTCCATCAGGAGCTAGAGTTCACCAATGCTAACTGGTGTCATTTAGTACAAACCTTGTTATCTTTTTTATTTGCTTAGCAATGTTGTGCATATGACCATGCTCTTCCCCCCCTCCCCTTTAAAATTTAAGCTCCAAAACTAGTCAGGACTAACATTGTTTTGAAACTGCAATCTCTTCAAATAGGCTGGCTGCCAGCATAGCTTTGCAGAGCTGCAGCAGTCACTGGAAAAAGGGTTGTCTGCTTCTTTACGCGTCTTGCGAGCTGAGTTTTTCTTCCCCTCAAGGGAAAGGGCTTTGTCTCCTCAGAGCTCTCAGGTTCCCAGCTTACTATGCAGTAGTCACTCTGCAGCTTCCCTCTTCCCTGGGTCTTGCCATTTTCTTTTTTTGTGGTATGCAGCCATTCTCCATTCATAGTAGGATGGTTTGTGTTGTGCATTAGCAGCCTCTTTCTCTGCCAAAGTGACACATCCTGTAGCTTTGCAGCAGAGTACTGAACTGTCACTGTAATGCTGACTCTTGTAAGGCTATTCTTGAAGCAGAACAGCTTCCCCCTTGGCACTCAGCCATCAGAATCCATTACAAGTGTGCATTTTCTACCCAAAACATAGCTCTGTACCTACATAGTTGTCCTCACAACCATCCCCTGGAAGATGCAGAGGGCATGGTTATACCCTCCCATACAGAAATAGGCACTGCTGAGTTTATTTTCAAAGCGTCTGAAAACCATGTACTGAGCTTTTGTTGTTTCAGCCCCTGCCTTAAAACCCGTAAGCAGACTGGGAAGGGGAATGCCTCTGCTGATGGGGTGATGTGAAAAGAACTGCAGACAAGGTCTTTTCCCCGGTGTATGTCTTAAAAGAAGGATTAGGTGTGTGCATGCTGAGCGAGGCTACTCCTGAGCTGATGAGCCAGCTGAACATCTCCCTCTCCACGTGTTTGCCACAGGGCAGCCCAGCCCATGCTGCCGGCTCTGACTGGGAGGCTCTGCAGGAACCCAGCTCTTCTCCCTGGGAACGGGCTCGCCAACCCCCGTGAGAAGAAACATGGGAGATTACATGTCATTTCAAGTTTCTGACAGCAAACCCACTCTCTTTCAGCCATTCAGGGAACTGTAGAGTGAAAAGCAGAAGGGAGCAGTTAGACATGTGAATGGGAGGGGGAGGATGCTCGTCACCAGTCTGTCCAGCCAGTACGGTCTCTGACTGGTTGGACTGGCTGAGCTACTTGGGGCTAGGTAGGTTCAAGATTGCACAGTCTGACTACAGTGCTTGGCTCGCCCAAATGAACCTCGCTGATACCAGTGTGTGTTGCTGCCTGTGGCCACAGCTACCCAGACACGTCCTTCTCTCTCCCCCCTCACTGACACGCAGCCCTGACTACTGCTGGGCTGAGATTGCATTCCCCTCGCTGCTGTGGGCCTTGCCTTCCCCATGCGCCCTTGTAAGGTTATTTGGAGGCGGTGGGAGCAGGGGTGGAGGTGAGGAAGGTCAAGCTTCTTAGGTTTCAGCTGATTTGGCATCCGCTCACAGCCCTCCCCCTGTAGCCCTGCGTGGCCATATGCACTCGCTGCTGCTTTTATGACCCTTTGCAAAGAAACCTTAAAGATGTGAGCTGCTGTCGAATAGCAGCTTCTTTTCAGGAAGACACCCCCTTCTCACAGCGATCAGCTTTAAGAGTGAGAAGACTGTTTTTTCCTTGTCCCCAAAGAGAGCTGTAATGGGGAGCTGCCACTTTCTCTCGGGCTGGCACAGCTCTCCCAGCAGTGCTGGCTGTGCCAGGGTGACCAGCTCCCCCGAGCCTGCTTCACTGGGGTCTTTTCCTCTATGTTTTGGCCAGCATGAAGACCCTTTGCTTTGTTCAGTGCTCTGTGAGTGGAGGCTGAGCCTGGCAAACCCACTGCGGCACGGAGCGGCTTGGCACGGATGCGGCATGGCAGCTCAGGCAGGGACCGGGAGCCAGCAAACCAAACCGGGCTGAACCGAACCGGGCTGGGCTGGGATGGAGAGGGGGCACCGGGCCACCACGGCATGTAATTGCCGCTGGCCTGGGCCCGGCCTAGACAGCCATGTGATCCCTCGCCTGCCTGCCTGCCTGCCTCTGCGCAGGGGATGGGAATGGGGACATGAAACATGTCTGTGCAGCTTCAAGGAGCCGAGCAGAATTCCCCACTGTCATCATCCTCCTCCCCTCCCTCCCTGCAGGCTGCCAGACGGGAGGGCTGATTACAGCTCCGCTATTGTTCAAGTAACCTACAAATGGATTTGCATGGAGGCAGGTTGGGAGGGGCAGGGGGGTGGGATTTATTAGCAGCAGCTAAATTCGTCGGGATTACTATTAGGCTGAGAGCTTCTCAATGGGAATGATCCCTGGGTGAGCGGTGGGGCGGAGGGGAGGGACTGGAAAGCTCCTTTTCTGCAAATAGGTGAAGGGGTGGCTGGTTCCAGCCGAGGAGGGGAGGCAGGCAGGGTGCAGCTGGCTGGGGACGGCGCTTCACCTCGGTTTAAACTGTAACCCTCTATTCCGAGCACGCAGCTCCTGGCAGTGCCGCTCATACCAAAGCCTTGACTCAGGGTTATCTGCATGCTGGGTAATAAGCAGCGTCACCAGAGGAATGTGCAGAGAAAGCAGCCATGCTGCTGCCAGCCTCTGCTCGCTCCTCAGGCAAACCACTGATTTAGCAGCCTGCTTCTGCCTCTGGGCCAACGAAGACTGGTGAGGGGTGGGGGGGCTTCTCCTGGGGAGACAGCCCCAAGTCTGTTTTGAAGCCAAAACAGCGTTTTGCCCTTCCATAGGCAAGTGCTTTTTATAAAAAGCTGGCTGGGACTTTGCTAACCATAATTGAGGACTGCGCCCAGGAAAGGGTGAAGTTACTCCTCAAGTCACTGCGTTAGTTTATCCATTTTCCAGATGGGTAATCTCAACTGTTTTAGCCAAGGTCACACAGCAAACGCCTATCAGAATGAGGGAGACCGTGGCCTTTGGTTACTGCCCCAACTGCTAGTCTCCCTTTGGGATAAAAGCATGTTGTTAGAATGACTGTGTACAGCTGAACTCAAAAGCACTTGAGTGACACAGGTGTTTGGGGACAACAATGTTCAGTGCCAGGCCACTTGCCTGTAGCCTGTGTCCTTTACTCCAAGGCTGGCGGCTGTTGCCATTCTTGCTGATGCAACGTACTGAGGGCTGGGGTGAAGGAGAGTGCATACCTGTGTGTCAGAGGTAGGAGCTCCCCTTTGGCTATGATGGAAAGCGCAACACATCCAAATCAAAGACAGGAGGGGGTTGCTTGGAATTGCCGTATTCCGGACCTATCTGAGGCAATCTTACTCTTCACTGTACACATCACGGTAACAAGAGACAAGATCATACCACAGCCCAGGTTTTCATTTGAACATGTCCAGGCTGGCACACAGTTGGGGTAAGGACAATGCACTTTTGTAGGTTTGATTTGTGTTGGAGCAAGGGGCAGAACTAGGGAGGGAGTGGGAAGTCTGAATATCTGGTCTGCTACTGGCAAAATATAGGCCACTGACTTGGAGATGTTGCAGCCCTATTTGATCTAGCTTGATATGCTAGACATTTTCTCTTAGAACTCTCTTCCTCAGTGTCTGTAACTTATTTCTGTAAAATAAAACTTATTTCTGTAAAATAAAAAGAGAAGGTACAAAACATCCAGGATTAAAACAACTGAAAGAGCTCTCATCTTCCTGAAGCAGTAAATTTTGGGGTATTTTTTATTACTTGCACAGTGTTGTTGATGTGTTTGACTCCCTGTTACATTTAAAGATAATTCCTCCCTGAAGAACTCAGACTGCATTGATAAGAAAGACCAGTTGGCACATCTATTTTATCCCACCTCCTTCAGTGAAAGATTATGCCATGCATCTTATCAAAAGGATGCAGCCTTCACAAGAACTGTACCTTGGTAAGTATACATACTCATTTTTGGCAAACATTTGCTGTGGTTTTGAGTGGTTCTCTCCCTCCGCCCCCACCCCCCACAGTCAACTCTTCTGTTCATCCAGCTGTACTCATTTAGCTGTGCTTATTGCATCATTTCTGCCGGAGGGGAGGCAGCAAGAGGTGCAGCCATCAGGGATAGCATCAGTTGTGTGATCTGTGGAGTTCTAGTCACTGTTGTGCTAACAAGGACCTGCAGTCTGAGATAGATTCATTAGTCAGCATCCTTGATATAATGTCTAGTGGCTTGTGTGACAGTTAAATACCAGGAAACTATGCAGAAATTCTCATGCTCTTGTGTACCTGTCTTTCCTCATGCTAGGAGAGATGGCAGCATTTCTTGAGAACTGCAGTGCACATGCTTAATACAAAGAGCAGCTCCTTTCAGCTTTTTGCATGATTAGTTGCAGCTCTCTGCCTGGATCTTCCTTGTTCTGATGGCTGGATTTTTACAGTACTGTGTTACACATATTTTGCAAGTTACAGCTTGAAACTTCCTCCTCGCAGAAGGTTCTGTCATTTGAAGGAACCCCACCCTGCTCTCCCTTGATGATGTGCAATCCCAGGCTGTGTTTGAGCATGCCTGGGGAGGCAGGTGCAGCCTGGCTGGATTCTCAACATTACCTACAAATAAACACTGTTTAAACAAATTGGACTAATAGGAACATTCAAGGTTCAACTAATAATTAGGACAGGTTTTGTGCTGTCGTCTTCATTTCATGCTTTTCCCATCCCCTCTCCCTCTGAGTTATAATGCAGAATATATGACATGATCACGTTGCTATGGAAATCAATTACAACATAACTCTATAGAACCGTATAACAATAACAGTTCTTAATAGCACCTTGGTTGAAAACAACAACATCAGGTTAAAGTCACTTTAAAAAACCCCACATTTCCTTCCTGCTGTTGCAAATAAGGAGCGATATAAAATTGAAGATTTATTTTCTAATATTTCAAGGAAAAAAAAACCTTCCAGCACAGAGCCTGTAAATACAGTTGTATTGTTCCTCATTTGCCCAGCACTTGTATAGCCATCAAGTCTGTCCTCCAGCCCAGAAAAGATGGCAAATGCATAAAGCTAGCAGAAGTTCTTCAAACCTTAGAGCCAAGCTCAAAGCAGGCCCTTCATGCTCATATCTTGGTCCAAGTCTGTGGGAATTGTAGGCTGTCACCTGCTCCACACAGTTTCCTCCTCAGATGAGCTCTTTATAGAGTTGCCTGATTCCTTCCCAGCACTGCGAGAGTCACCATATTACTTGCTGCAAGCATTTAAGGGATCAGTCCTCAGCAGCACACATACGATTACCCTCAGGGTCTTGTCCAAGCTAGTTCTACGGTTTGATGGGGACCTATCTCATTACTACACAGACTTCTCAATGATGTTCCATTTCAGGGTTGTCAAGTCTGCATACTGATACACCAGCTTTCCTTGATGCTTAAAGATGTCTGGGCCTGGGTGGCTCTTCTTACTAAGCTTCTTAAGCTTTTTTGGCTGTTGTTCCCTAAGGAAGCCTGGCAGTGTAGTCACCAGACTTCTCTTGATTTCTCATTTGGGCAACACAATAGAGTTCCCACACAATTTGAGACCATTGGGTCTCAGTTCAACATTTTACCCCTCACTTGCTACTCAAGACTTTCTCTGGCTGCCTGATGCAGGAACCTGCTGTGTTGAACAGAGACCTCCGCCCATGGCTCAAATGGCACATGACATGTATCTATATATGCTGGGCACTTATCTGTATATGCTCCAGTGAATAATCCCTTCATGTGCACAAGTTTGCATGCCGGCTGCATATTACTGGAGTTTGCCTGCTCTCAGGAGGATCTGATGTAGGACTAATAATTCTTCTAAAGCTTTTCAGCAAGCTACAAGTCTTCCTTGCCTTTTGTAGCAGAATGCTGTAGTCTGTCACATGAATTCATTCCCTCCACCTCTATTTCCTCCATCATGTTACTTGCAGAGGAGTGCCCAGAGTGGCAATCAGTTTAAGCTCTGGCAGCAGACCCTGCGGATGTCATTTCAAGGCTACTGTTCCCATCTCTGAACATACAGGTAGTGATGTTCCCCAGCTGTTTGATCACTGTAAATGAGCACATTCCCCATGAATGTAATGCAGCCTGGATGCAATGACGGTATTGCCTCTGGAGACGGTCTCAGCCTGGCCAGAACAAGAACCAAATAGCTCAAACACTGTGCTTTGTGGCCCCCTCTCACTGGGGGGGTGCTCTGTAGCTACTCAGTTTTAACCCTCCACACCTGCAGCACTAGGCATTCAGACATGCAGACGAGCACTTGAGGGTAATGTTTTAGCTCTATCAGCACGGAGCTAAGCCGGCCCAAACTACCTTCTGCCAGTCTAGCAGTACTTCCCAGACCCCATGTCAGCATACATTGCAGCAATCTCACCTGCTGAGGTGCAAGCTGCAGTTCCTGTTGCTTTTGTTGACTCTGCAGGAGGAGTGCCTGGTCTTTCAGCAGCAGATAAACAACTTTTCCATCTTTCCCCCTCACAACAGAAGAATCCATTGAGATATATCTACCTATTGGTTTTGCCATTATCTTTTATGTAGCTGCTCTAGTTTTCTCCTAGTGATACAGTCCATTTGCCTGTCACCGTGTTTCATGGTGCACAAGCTTCTGCTTTACTTTCCCCAAGGATTGTTCTGTTTCAGGGTCCCAAGTCCATTCAGTCAGCATTTTGTCCCCCTTTGAACACATAGCTAGAGGGGCCTGTTTGCCACAGCCAGGCAAACCACACAAACTCACCCACTTAATGTGCTCCCACTACTAAGTCCCTTCTGTAATTCCTCTGGCTCCTTCTCTGCTGTGTGCAATAATCTTACATAGCTGGTTTGCTCCAGGTCCATGGGTCCTTAGAGAGACAGGTAACACTTAGCAATTTGTTTGCAAATACATCAAGGAAGCTTTGTATATGGTATGAGCATAGCATCTCCTACAAAATGTTTTTTTCCTCACTGGGAATTTGTGAGGTTAAACTAGATATTGTGTGACGAACGTGAATGATGAAAGGCCCTGATTCCTTTTTAAGTATCATCATTTATTTGGAAGTGTAATAGATGTTAGGATTAGAATGAAGTACACTTTAATTGGGACCAAAGAACTGTTGTTTTTTACCTCCACAGTTTGAAATACATCTCACTTACGGATGCACTTACGTTCTTGGCCTGCATGGCTTTCCAGTGGCTCTTACAAATTCTTGAGCTTACAAAGCTGGTGCTGACTTACTTGCTACTGTATAGAAATGAAATGGCTGAGTGTGGGAAGGGAGGGTTGCTGTCAGGAAAGATCAAGAAATGGAAATGCACCTCTTTTGGGAGATGTGTCAAGGAGATCTGGAGACCCTTAGCCTGAAATAGAGGATGAAGTATGAACAAGTGCCAGAGGCAAAGGTAAGAAAGGAAAACCAGGCAAGCTCTATCCTTCAGCAGGCGGGGATGAAAAAGAGAAGGAGGCACGCAGAGTTTTCTGGGTTTAAATGCTTGGGAGATGCTCTGAAGCTGTTGTGATGAACAGACAAATAAGAGCCAAATGGTTGCACAGTTATGAGCAGCAAAATTTGGCAGAGCAGCAAAGGCCCTGGAAATAAAATAAATAAGATGACCAATAGGTCATGAGGTGAAGAGTCCCTCATTACCAATTTGTCCACGAATAAGAAACAGCAAAAAGTTCCTGAAATGAGAGGCAACAGATAATCAACCACAAGGTTGTCACAAGATGATGACTTTTAAATGTTGGTCTTGTCAAGTATCTTGATGGTCTTCATTGTTATTTTCTTGTATCAGCCAGAGGTGTGCAACGTAGTTTTTAGAAGACAAAGACATGGTCTTTTCAGAAATGCTTACAATTTAAATACTAAGGGAGAAAGAACAAGAGGGGATGTTGAAAAGTTTGACAGTGCTGTTTGAGCGTAAAAAAATCAAACCAGTGGGACTTGGCACACTGGTGATAGGTGAATGAGCCAGATAGTAGCAGGTGAAATGTATGGCATATGCAGTTGCGCGTGCGCGCTGCGAGGAAACCATTTTCCTCAGCATTTTGCCTAGTTTTAAATTAAAGGTATCAGGATATTCTGGGGAAGACCTGATTGCCACTGAATAACTCACGTCTGTAAAATGGGCATCTTTGATCAGAAAGCAAACTCCAGGATGCATGAGGAATGAAATGTTGAACGCTATGTAGAGCTTTGTACCACCATTACAGGAGCCAAAGATCTGCCCTTATCTGAAACAGTATTGGTGACCCCATCTTGATAATGAACCGCCTAAAGGGGTTTGGAGATAGGCCCATGAGAACAGTTAGAGACATGCAAAAATGTCTCCGCACCACAGCAGAAGTGCAATTATTTATTTATTCTACAGCTAAAGCCCCTTAGTATGCATAAGACTTTGTAGACAAATAGGACAGGTCTGTGCCTGAGGAGTTTGCCTTCTGAGCAAGAGAGAGCACGGCAAAGGGAAGCAAACCAAAAGAAGTGTGTTGGCACATGTGCAGAGCAGCGAGGCAGTGGGAGGCAGAGAGAGCCACCGGAGAGGAGATGTCAGGGTCAAGGGTGTCACCAGAGCCCTCCCAGGGTGTGCACTTACCTGCCAGTAAGGCAGGCCCCTCCGGCATTGCGGTGCTGAGGGAAAGCTTCTTGTTTCATTATCTATGAGGTGTGACCTGTCTGCTTACAACTGCAGACATGTAGGAAATATCCTCCAGACTGCACAGACACTTGTTTTCACTGGCTTCTTTTTCTACATGTGCAGCTGCTTTTACAGCAGCTCCATATCTGTATGCTCAGGAAAGCAGCTGGATTGCACAAACAGCAAAAAAAATTCAACGAATATTTGAATTCAGAAGCAAATTTGGGGGGCATATGTGTTGCGATGCTTTAATATTCATGCATTCAAGATTTATTCATGCAAATGAATTTTAAGTAAATCTAAATGTGAAAAAGGTGAAATTGCACATTTTATTGTAAAATTCATGGTAAGTTACCAAACAGGGTAGAAAATCGGTATCATTTGATATATGTAATTAGCCAGCACATCAGTATACCTAGAAATGTTCATCAAATAGACTAATCATTCTGAGTGATGAAAATCTTGAGTATTTCCTCATCCAGTTGCAGCTAATTTCAGAACAGAAGAAAATAATATTAATAGAATATGTTTTTGTTGCATATTACTTGCTCGGTTCTAACATTATGTATGCAAATCAGGTAATTTTGTACCTAATTGCCTGATTTGCATGCATAAATGTAGGTTGCACATGTGCAAATGATTTTATTCAAATTTAGTATATGCCTAATATGTAGAGCGGCTGAAAACTTGAATCTATGTATCTGAATCACTCAGAATTTTTACTTAAGGAGAAAGAAAAATTTGTCACTGGTTTTGGAGGTCAGATGAAGAAGGTGGGCTTCTTTGGATTATTTTGAAGGGGCAGTAACCCTGGAGCTGTGCATTTTTCTTGAGAAATGAGCAATGATGTGAATGCCCAGAGAGATAAGTAAATAAAAGAGATCCTGTTGCTTTAAATGCCATAAGAAAATCACAGAAAAATGTGACACTTGCCAAGTGGAAAAAGACAGAATCACTCAGAAGGAAAGGTGGCTTTCGAAGTCTAAGGTGGTTTAACGGACAATGAAACCTAAGATGAAAAGTGTAAAAATACAATACTAAAATCCAAGTGCATTAAAAATTCTTTCAGGTAATTTCATGGCCATGAAAGGAATTGGATTGACAGTTCTTGTGAATGAAGCTATGTGACCTTAGGAGAAGGAGACCATGGGCAAGGGCTAGGAAAGCTTCATTTGTTCTGCCATGTCATGTGTTTCACCTCTGATCTGGACCTGGAAGATTAGCAGAAAGAAAAAATCAGGCTCAAGAGCCTGTTTTGTTATGGGTCTCTGTGAGGAGCTCCCAGTACTGGGATCAGAAGCGTTGTCACCAGCAGTTTTCGTAATGATGCGGAAGGGCAGGAAGTGTCCCTGAGGAAGGGAACTAAAATTACCAACAGCATTTTTTACTGTGGCATCAGCTGTAGTCTAATAAACAGTGGTAGGCTGTTTTCTCCCTATTACTCAGAACTCCTCTGCAAGCTTTATTTGCATACACATGGGTGACAAATGCTGCTAAAATAAGCATGCAGAAAAATTAGAAACAATTTGGAGGCACATATGGACTCACAGTTCCAAATTCTCATTCACACTAGTATGAAGTTTAAGCTGGGTCAAAACAGGTATGGTATATGCTCCTTCCAAGGTTCCTTCACGCAGACAAGAACTGTAAAGAGTTACAGTTGTAGGTTAGAATTTGGCACAAAATACCTTTCCGTCCATCTAAGGGCGGGTTTGTCATAGCCCTGCTGACATGGGTATGATACCAGATGATTTCTGACCAGCGTAGCTTTGCTGGTAAGAATTTCTAGTGTCGATGTGTTTATAATGGCAAACTTGTGCTTTTCTTGGAATAGGCTATTTTTCTTGAGAAAGGGTGACAAGCTGGAGTAAATTTTACTTTCCGTTGGAAGACATGATGGCAGGCAGGGAGGGGAAAGTTGCAAAGCACTTTTGCATGATGTGAGTGGAAGCCTGTGCTCTGCGTGGGGAGCCATGGGAGAGCCGGGGCCACAGCTCCTTCAGTCTCCTCACCTAGTGAGCCTGCTCCTGATGCTGCAGAAGCACGGCTCGCCTGTATAAGCTCCGGCTACATTTGTAGTGCTTCCTCAAGTTGCCTACCCCAGAGAAGTGCTCCCTAATGCAAACTTGACTTTGAACTCCTTTTTTTTTTGCTCCCAGGCGTACAAAATGGTTTTGACGTCAAAGACAATCAAACTTACCTTTTTCCTCCTGTTCTATCAGTGGGAGAGAGAGCACCACTTGACTAACAGAGTATCTTGCCTCTTTGTTTGTGTGCTAACCTCATCAGAGCAGCACATGCAGAGCTCTGTACAAAATAAATAAACCCAACCCTGGGCTGTATTCCCAGCTCACTCGCTGAGCGTTTAGCTGAAGCACAACTTCTGTTAGAGAGATGCTCTGTTATTTGACTAAATACTGTTATTTCTACATATTTTCATTCCATCGTAGAGTAAAAAGACACTTTCTATTTTCCAATTTTTCAGTAGGAGTGAAAAGCACTGCCTGATAGTTGTGGAGATTGAAGGTTTCTTGTTTTTCGCAGAATGTATATAGCTTGGGTAATATTAACTTCCTCCTCTCAACAGCTTCCCATTCCTCCCCAGTTTAGTGTTCAGGATTGATGCCATTCTTGATCTCTTTTCTGAGCCTTGTAGTTTGGGTGTTTTCTGCAATTGAGGCAATTACTGCCTGTTGCAATGGCAGGGTTTTGTGGTGGGCAGCAGCAGTTCTGTGAAACTGAACTGAAACTGCAAGTCCATCTCAGCAGCGCAGAGCGTTCAGAACAGGCACCATGTTTCCGTGGCCACCGGCTCAGAATTGAGATCTGGGGGAAGGGGAGAGAGTCAGCACATCACGTATCCGGTTACCTGAACCATCACTTTCCACAAAGCAAGGCCCCCATGAAGGGGATGACACTGTAACTGTACTAGGACAGGACAAACCCATACCAGAATCCCAGGAGGGGAAAAGCATTGCATTTTTCATCTTTCTGTTGTCGCCTTGGAGATTACTTTGGTTTCTTGACTCACATCTTACGTTGGTTCATAATATATTTTTGCAGAGAGATACAGCTTTCTCCTGGTTGCCTTTCCCCCCCTCCCTTTTTTTAATCCCTGGTTGGCAGCTGAAGTGGTCTAACATTTCTATATAACCGGTAAGATAAATGATTGCCAAGGAAAGAATTGTTTCTTGAGTACATCCCTCCCCTTGGGTCAAATATAGGTTGCAGCATCCCAGTATAATGAAAATATTGGAAAGCATTTGCGTGCTGGTGTAGTTTCTGCTTTGTAGTAACGGAGCAAAACATTCATAGTTGTGAAAATCGTACCTGCAAAGACAAGTTTAGTCAGCTTCTGCCTTACTGTATTCAGTCCCTATACTAAAATATTTCCTATTATACCAAATCCTCTAGTCTTTGTGTTTTATTGCCTTGCGATGTGCTGTTGGCTACAGCATACTGGTTTATCATCTTACAACGTGCACTGCGGTACTCACATTGGCTTTGTACTGCAGGATTGAGAGGTTTTACCGCTCTGTAAAATTAGATCTGTATTGTATTGTTGTCGCCAAAGATAATTGATTTAGAACACATATGCAGTTGCCATAAACTCTTTGCTTTGTAACTTGAAATCATCTGTATCGGTAGAATGAAAATCCTTAGATTCAGCAAGTGGTTAAAATTCAAACTGTAAAATAAAGCCTGAGAAACATTTAGGCTTTCTAATTCAAACATAATCCCCATATCTTTTCTACATATGCACATGTATGCACATGCATTCCCAATCTTGCGTATACATTCACAAGCTCACACATTCACAAGCTCGCACATAGATTCACAGGCGCTCTCACACAGAGAATGTGTTCTGCAGTATAGCTGGTACACAGGGTATTTTTGAAGACAGAACAAGATGACTGTAAATTGACACTTCCACCCACTAATGAAAAAAAGCCAAGAAAACCTCAGTAGAAAATGAGTTTTATAATTAATGCTGAACAATTTTCATTGACAAAGCAAAAAGAAGCAAGTGGATGGCTGATTTAAATGTTGAATGATTAATGCGCAGAGAGGCGGCTGAGGAAAAAGACAAATTCAGGAGCAACTATGGAAATTTATGTATGAGAGAGTCAGCACCATATTCTGATCTCAGTTACACAGTTGTAAATCTGTTATCTTAATGGAAGTATTCAGCTTTTATATTTGCATAGCATAAGTGAAAATAGAATTTAACCCAGAATGCGTTTGCGATTGTGTATTTGCGTGACTGAAAGGGAAGAGATGTGTATGTTTGCATGTGATAAACTGCAAATGCATGAGACTTTTTGTATTTCTCGGTGAGAAATGTAGAGAATGAATGTGTGTGTGATTGTGTACGTGCATGCCAGTTGTGGGGCTGTCTGACAGCGAGTGGGAGGGTGAGAACGTGTTTGTTCCTAGACTCCCTGGTTGAGTGAAAATGGCTCCTGGAAATGCCGTTTCAGATTAGAGAGCGACGGCTGGAGAGGTGGAGATTTCATTACCTTCCTCTTTGTGTGATGTTTTGGAGCTGGGAATGTAAAAGCAGAGCTATAAATAATCCAGTCACAGCTGTGGTGTCCTCGAGATTTATAGTGCCTGGTAATGCCAGAATCTTTGGGGTGTTTCACTACGCAAAGCAAAATGAGAAGTAATCACCCCTCAAACACCAAGGCAATGCAGACCCCACCTGTCTTTTTCATATGTGCCAGGCAAGGAGAAATTCTCCTTCCTACCAGACGGCCAGGTTTATTCCTGAATTTGTGTGTAATGCCCATCACCATGTATGAGAGTCCTCTCTTTCATCCTTGCCTTGAGGCCTGGGGCTGATCACCACCTGCCTTGGGTGTGTGCGCTGGGAGAAGGAGGGTGTGGAGGTCACAGGCGGTAGTTTGCTGTGTGCAAGCTTTTGAGATGCAGGGGCTGTATTTTTAGCTGCTCCAGATTCTCTCTTGGCTGGGATATGATGCTGAGGAGTTTATTGCCGTAAGGATGTGCCTAGAATACTAGGCAGCCTCAGAAATTTACTGTGCCGCAGAGCCCTGACTCAGTGCTGCTCTGTGACTTTCCTGTGTTGCTTCCGTGCTGGAAAGAGAGAAAAAATGGTTCCTTGTGTTCCCGGCTGCTGCTGGCGCTGGAGGGACAGCTGCTGTGATTTAGTGAGGAGCCCAGTTGCGGGGAAGGACAGCAGCTCTAGATCTGGCTAAAGTGCAGTTTCCTCAGAGAAGCTGCCCTCAGATTTCTTCTCAAATATTACTCTACATTTTTGTCTGAACAGTAGGAATAAACACATGCCGCCTTTCATTTGTGCATTTCCCAAGCATGTCCATAATGCCCCTGCAAGTAGTTTTTTGCAGCTCTACACACTAAATGCTTCCAAAATGCTAGGGACATTTCACAGGTAGTTTCTCTGTGCAGTGTTTCAAGGAAGGACATGGGGAGATGGCCATGGGTGGATTTCTGTACCCCTGGCTGCGAGGAAGGTAGACAGCCAGCACCCCTGCAGCCAGAGGAGTGAGGATTTGCTAGGGATACTCCCTGTGGTGAATCCTGTAGAAAATGAAATTACATTTGTGGTTCTTCTGTCTCACTGGTGCAGGTGCACCTGCAGGTTTGAGATAGTGGTTTCTACCCCAAAATCCACTTGAATTGTGAGACCCAGTATATTTGCAAAGTCAGTTTCTATATATGAAAGATCAGCAGCTGACTTCTCGACAGTCTAAGTCCTGAGGAGCCTAGCTTGTCCCTTATGAGTCTGGTGAAACAGCTAAGCACCAGGTAAAGAAAGACAATTTGTACCACCAGATTTTTTAGAAACAAGTATGAGATATAGTGAAGAGACCTAGCAGAGCACTCCCAGTCCGTCTGCTTGAGAAACGCGGTAAGACCCCATGTATTGCCCTGGGGTTTGGCTGTATCACACTCCTCAGGGAATGGGCTTTCCTCCATCACTGCCCGAAGGAGGCTGGAAATAAGGAGCTGAAGCCCGTCTGCTCCTGCTCGATTCCCAGCTCTGCTCGAGGCTCCCTGCTGCCCCCTTGTTGCTGGAAATAACACTGGAAATACGGCAGACTACTATTTTCACTTTGTGGTGTGAGCTTGACTAATATCCTCACATTTTGGGGAAAATCATAGACCTCACATAGGAATGTCTGTCTCATTGCTGTGGTATCCGGAATAATAAATACAGCAATCGCAGCTGTAATGCCTAGCGCTTGTCTGAACTGCGGCATTCTCGGAAGCACAAACATGAATGAGGGGCAAGCTATAGAGAGGCGAGGCTTGGAGGCAGAGGCAGTATCTTTTTTCGGCTTTTTAGTCTTGTGAAATACAGATGAGCTTTCAGCCATGCAAGCTCTACCATCACACGCTTACTTCTCTTGTGTGCTTCGGTCACCGCAACTACAAAAATTTACTGCTCTAGTAAACGCTAGAGAGCGAGGCTGCAGTGACAAGAGTGTTTCTTTTCCAAAGCGGCCCAGCTGAATGCCACACGCATGAAGCTTGGAGCAGCTCCATGTGGGTACAGGATAGCTTGCATTTTAATTTTTTGTTATTCATTTTTCACTTTCCTTGGGCCACTAGTGCTCAAAAGTTGTTGCTGTCCTCATCGTATACAGGAAATCTATTTGAAATTATTTTAGTGGCTCACAGCTCAGTTCCTGCTTGGTTTGCTGGTTGGTTTCTCTTCTGAGAAAAATAATCAAATTGGATTCTAAGTTCCTCCTTGTTTGCAAAGGCCAGTGGTTATGAATGGGATACGGAGAATGAACTCTACTCTGTCCAGTCATGAATGGTAGCCAGGTCAGGGCTGAGCTGCATTGGCAGGAGGCAGTGATGTGGGAAGCTTGCCCTGCCATTATCTATTCTGTAGACAAGCAGCGGATTTAATTCTCAGATGATCTCAAGCCTATAATAAAATCTCAATGGGAATAAAAAACCCTGACCCAGAAGGCGGTGGCATGTTCCACTTGTCCTCCATAGTCATGAGTGTAAGTGTGCCTGTGCATCAAGGGAGCTGTGTGACAATTTTGTGGAGCCTGGGTAGCAGAAGAAACCCATCCCCCAGTGTTCTGCTGGAGTCTCTGCGAGGTGCGTATTTATACTGCTAGTGAAAAACAGAAGGAAAATTCAGAGTGTCTCTAACACATGTAATCTGCAGAAAAAATACACATTTGCATGTCTGTTTTAAGCAATCCTTTGCTGCTAAGGGAATAGTGGTGTGCATGCTTTTTCCCTCTTGCGTGCTGTTTTCTAGGCCCATATCCATGAACATGCATTGAAAACCTGGCATTTTTCTTGAGCTGGCATCACTGGGTGACCTCATGCACCTAGTTGTCATCTCAGCAGTTTCAGCTTCAGTGTTCCTCCTTCAGATTCATTAAGAAAATATTTAGCATCCAAAGAAAGGAAGGTGCCCTGTGCTCCCCACAGCCAGGCCAGTGAAAACAGAGCCCCAGAGCGCTGTCCGAGGGTGCAAGGGTGATTCCAGGCCACTTCTGTGCCCTTGGAAATGGGAGAAATTGGTCACATCTACAAAAAGTGACCAAGCCTCAGTCATAGTGACCTGCATTTGAGGATGTTTGGAAAGATCTTTGCAAGGTGATTTGCTTAAAAAAAAAATCTTGATTTTTAATAAATCACTGCTTTTAGAGGACTCTGGGAGCCTGAGGTGGAAATCTGCTTTCCCTTTAGTTTTGGGGTTTGTGGGTTTTTCCCCTACAAGTCTCTTTTTAATCACACATGCAGAAGCTTGTTATCAGAAAAGCTGCTGAGGACTCCTGAACCTTTTAGCACCGATGTTATATTTGCCTGTTTTTTTATAAAGGAAAATGAAATGGAAGCTATTATCTGAAGGGAGCTTTCATCGTAGCAGCGAGGCAGGGAGCTGCTCAAATATATTAACACAAAATGTGAGACAAATGTCGCCTCCTCCAAGCCAGCTTCTGACCTCAATAGTGAGAGCTTTCCGCTACGCTGGCTGTTTACAGCCCCCGCTCCGACATCCATCTTGGGGTTTGTGGGATGCAGTTTCCATTCCCGTCCCTGCGTCCGATCGGGCACGAGCAGCATATATTCCTCTGCCTTCAACCCCATCCCCGAGGTACGCTGACATCTTGCTTTCCCCCCCTGCCTCTCCCAGCCTAGCGAGAAAGCTGGGAGACCGATTTACAGAGCACGAGGGGGCCTGGAGCCAGGGAGTCACCCTACTGCTGTGGGGGGAAAGCCAAACTGGGGAAGCGGGATTTCTCCTATATCGCCAGGCCTTGGGCGGGCAGCACCATCTCCCCATGACTCTGCAAAGCAAACTACCTCAGTAGCGTGAGCTTGCGTGCTCTTCTTCCCCTCTCCCTCCCCTCCCAGGGGAAAAAGCCACCAAATGCGGCAGCAGGAGCTGATTCAGGCCACTGGTGTTTGGTCCCTTCAGAAAATAGGGCTGGGAGGGATGATGGAGGAGGGCTTGCAGAGTGTGCTGCTGACCTGCTGAATTACGACTTTAATGCAGTTGCTTTAATAACTTGCTGTAGCTCCAACCACCAGATGCAATTTATGGCAAAGCAGGCGCCCAGGCATTTTTCTTTCTATGAAGACTAAGCAGATCTCTGATTACCACCCCCTCCCCCCAACCCATTACCTTCCCCCGCTTGCTCTGCTAATGGAAAAATGTTATGTGTCTGTGTGCTTTTTCCCCAAGCCCTGTTTTCAGGAAATGGTGGAGAATGAGAAACGAACACACACGCACACACACGCGTTTGCGGGAAAGATCGCTTTTACTCTCTGTTCTTCAACCACGCAAAATTCCTCCTGCTAGCAGAATTGCTGGTTCTTTTTCTAAACCCTTACAACCTCAGCCAGAAGCGAGGCAAATTCCAGGATTGATTTGTAGAGAAAAAGAAAGACCCCCTCCCTCCATCTGCCCCAAATCATCTGAAGTCTGAGTGATTTCACTGCATAATGCAAACCCCACTGCCTCTCAGATCTCCCTACTGTAACGGGGGGGCCTGAATACAACCCCCAAACAAACAAACAAACAAAATGAACCTGGGAATGATGAATAAGCAAACCGAATTCAAGTTTTAATTTTGTATTTGATAGTCGTATACAATAGATGGGTGCATTAAAAAAGTAATGCACAGATAGGCAGGCAGGTATCCTGCCAGTTCTCCTATTTTAAAGACCCATTCATTTTCCATCTAAGGGATGAATTCTGCCTCCCACTCTCCTCCTCGCTCTCTTTTTCTGTGATTTGCATGATCATTTGCTACATATATTATGAATTACTGTTTATCTTAGTCCACAGCTTCAAAGCAATTTCCCAAATAAATTTCACTGGATCAATAAACTCGGATTCTGTTTTCTTTTCTAAATTGAGGGAAAGAAAAATAGTAAGGAGAAGTAAATGTTTTCTTTTTAGCCAAATGGAACAAAAATCTGAGTTAAACAGATGTGCCCATTTCTGAATTCTGAGGGCTCACACAGAAGCCCTGTGATTCAACTGCTTTGTATCTTATTTTTGCTTTCCCTTTCCCTTTCTGGAAAAAAAAAAAAAGTATATTTGGAACTGCAGCCCTGAAAAATGGCATGTACTGCTTTGAACCCATTGAAAGGGTGTCCATACAAGGCATCGCAGATCAGTCCTTCGTGACTGTTAAATATTTATCAGCAAGGCAAATTCCTCCTAGGTTACAGCAAGTACAGTTTGCAATGACCTGCCTCTGCGCTTTCAAAAATGAGTAGCAGACTCCTGCAAAACATCCAGCTCCTCATTCAGCTCAAACAGCATTTTCCTCTCAAGTTTTGAGCTAGCTAGATTAATATGGAGCATACACTGCGAATTTCTTAGTAAAGAAGTAGCAACATATGGGAGCATTCAAGCCTCAGAGAGGAGTATAAATTGGATGTTTCCATGTGAATTGGGTCTGATGTGTCTGCCTAGCTGCGTTTACAGTGACCTGCCCTCAGCCTGTACCAGGATCACATTACTGTCTCCAGTACCGCCCGATGCACCTGCATGCACACGCTCCGCCGCGCAGGTATTTCTTTTAGGTGTGATGAGTTGTCCTTGAGCAATTGAATTTATCTCTGCTGACTACAGAGGGAGCCGAGACCAGATTCCTGACTTTTGGAGGGTTAGAGTTAGGTGAAATGAATCTTTGCTCAAGCATTCAACCACAGCTCCTTGGCTTGTGCCGTTAGCTTCCTGAATTCCCAGATGATCTCCCCGCCACAGCTTTAGCCAGGCCTGGAACTGCTTATTTTCTCAGAAGGGATGAGAGGAGATGCAGTTGGTTCAGCGAAGCCATCGGCATTTCAAAATTATATGTAAAAGCATATATTTGTACTCTTGTTTTTCAAATGATGCCATAAATATGCTTAATACTTAACAGGCTTAAAGCACTGTCTCCAGTTGTGATCATTTAAAAAAACCATCCTATTCAAATTTTTATAAAGCCCTAATGAAAAGCATCCATACAATGATCTGTAAGTCAGTAGTACATGCACACATCAGAAAGCAGATGCTTTAATTTACGCTTTCTACCCACGGGGCAGTGCCCCATCTGGGTGTTGCTCGAAAGGGAGCAAGGTGCCTTTAGGCCCCGGAGAGCCCGGGCTGGCCGAGGCAATGGTGCTGTGGCTCTGTTGGCTTCGGAGCCACTTGGTGTTGCTGAATTGCCCAGGGTGGCTGTGCAAGAGCTGACACCAAGGTTAGAAATTCGGGGAGTTATTACATAGCCGCAAAATTGTGTGGAGATCGTTAATGGCGGCGGCCTGTGACTACAGGTACACTTCGTGACAGTAGAGCTCATTCGGGAGGCTCCTCTGATTCTGCTCTATGTTTTTCTTTTTTTGAACCTGGCCTTTGATTAAAAATGCCTCGCTTCCAGCTCACATTGCCTTTTAAATGGCTCTGCAAAGCCCTCTCGCGGTTCCCAGCTCACATCAGAAGCAGGGCTGGAAGTGTTTCACTGCAGAATAAACATATGGGCTGTAAATCCTGTGATTCAGAAGATTCGCCAGCAATATTCCTCTCCGCTGTTGCCATAGGTAACCGAGCTCTGCAAAACACCATTTACCCTGGAATGCAAGGAGACACGGAGCTCAGCAAGGGCACTCCGGTTAACCCTTTCCTAGCAAAAAAATCCCTCTGGTGATCCAAGCAGAAACTGCTCCTTGCTCTTACGCCTGTAGATCCACACAGAAATAAACCCAGACCATATAAATTAAGGCAGACGACTGAAAGGCTCGCACAAGCTCCAGGCGCAAGCACATCCCCTCTGCGGGAACGGCGGGTTTCTTCCCATAGCCCCAGAGCAGGGCAGGCACTGAACATGTTGGGGTGCTGGGGTGCTATGGGGACTGCGTGGCTCACTGCCCTCTGCCCTGAGTCCGGGGAATGGGTTAAACTCCTCTAGGGGCACCAGATAAAGGCAGGCAACCATATCCGGCTGGCCTGGTCTTCAGTCCAAATCCAAGGTTTGTGGAGTGGTATTTGTTGAATTACTTGACAGGACCTGAGGGAGGAAGACTTTTGAGTTCACAGTCACCACAGAGCTTTTTTTTGTAGCTGACAGGGGATTTCTAAGGTCTACAGGGTTTTGCCAATGCCACCTGATGGAGACCTATCAAGTGGGACAAGGCTAACACTGTGCAAGACTAACATGGTTGTTTCCTGCCCTACACTATTTTGCAGCCAAGGTGCTCTTAACATCTCCTAATGACCTGTCTTCTACTCCATCACCTGAGGTGCTGAATGTGAACATTCAACAGTTATCTTCATGGGCTGTGCCAGGTAAAGGGTGTGGAGAGAGGCCACGATGCTGTGCTTCAGCCAGAGGATGTGCAGGCACAAGACCCCTTGTGCTCAAAGGGGTCTTGCTAAGAGGCAGACCCGGGGTCCTATATAGTGCTAAAGTCCCTCCTACCTTATGGACCCCATCACCATCAGAGGCCTTGGAGCTGTCTCATGCACTGGAGAAGACACCTGGGGGGTCTGGACATATCTGTGTTATACATTCAGACTGAAACCATGCTCAATGCACATTGTCTATGTGTAAATATCCATACAAGCATCTGACATGTACATTTGTGTCACCAAACCGTGTGTTACACAGAACATGTTGGATTCATTCATTGGATACAGTCATATAAATGTCACTCTACAACAAATTAAGCAGATGGGAACAGAGTTCAAGATGAGCTGAATTTGCATTTGCTACAGATTAGGACAACAGGGGCAGAAAGTGGTGACCAATTTACCTTTTTCTTCCTCTAATTCTGACCTACCTGTGGGCTAATGCAGATCCCAGCAGAGTGGAAGGAGCTGAAGTGCTGTACTACATCTGAACGCTGTTTGTTGCCGCAGTCCCAGCATCAATGCTGCCCAGAGAGCACGTAACAGCACATGCTCTGCCTTTGCCCTTCTGCCCACACAGAGCTGAGGAGGATGTGTGTGTGAAGAGTAAATGCATAGCCCTGAGTTCAGGCATTGGTTAATTTACACTGCAGAGGAGCTGCAGGTGAGACTGAGAATCTGTCTTGTTTCCCAGTTTCACAAATCCTGTTAGGAAAACCCTAAATATGTTGTATTTCAAACCACTGTTGTCTTCTTCCTCATACTCCCCTCTGCAGTTCAATGCACACACACATACAGACCACCAAATTATTATTTCTTTTATAACACAGTATTGCTCTAGGGTCATCTACGGATAGGTAAAAATGCAAAATTCCTGCTCCAAAGAGTTAACCATGTTGGTTACTTTTGCATCAAAAGTCTGATGGGAATACAGAGAAGTCAGGAAATGTGGATAAGGCTGAAATTACATTCATAAAAGATCTTTCAGTGGTTGGGAAGCACAGCCCATGCATGGACAAGCCTGTATTGAGACTGCCGTAATCCCTGGGCAGAACAGGGGGGAGTGAAGGAGAGGTCAGTGTGCTTTGTGGGATTCTCTGGCATTACTGGGGCAAGGGGAGCTAGTCCCTCTCTGTTATTTGAACAGTGAGCAAGTATTTTTTTAAGGATCTTTTTTATGTTGCTAGCATAAAAAGAAACAGGCAAGAGAAAATGACCCCAAATCATTAGGGGATTGCTCTCTGTGGAAAAGTGCAAATACAGAATCAAATTGTTTCCTGCAAAATCCTTTTTTTTTTCATGGCTTGTTTCCATGCCACCACAGAGAAGAATGGTGAAGAAAAGGGCTGATGTACAAGGAAAAGGGGCTTTTAAAGATTCCCAAGAGCTACTGAATGGGAGTTGCTGGTTCAAATTCTCCAAATTGCTGTTACATCAGTCTGGACAGTGGAGATAAACCGTCAGAGAGCCTGAAAGCCATGGAGCAATGCATGGAAGCACAGTGAAATGTATGTGCACTCTGACTTTCTGGATTTATAACATTTATTTTGCATACTCCTTTGGTATTACCAGAGTCTCTCTGCAGACCTAACACTTGATCCTCTGTTGAGCTGAGTCCCTTGGGAGCTGTTGCTGTCCAACTCCCGTGACATTGCGGGTACCTGCTGAGGTGTTGGGGACAGGTTGGGTGGCGAAAGGGCAGCATGGGGGGGTCAGGAACAGGGGTGCCTGTGGGGCAGAGCAGAGTGATAGTTGGGCTGGATGCGCCTCAGCCATTACCTGAACGTCCGAAACCCACTGGAAGCGCTGAAGATGCGGAGGCTGAAGACTGTTCCTTTTCCTGGGTTTATACGATTGCCTTGAGTCAAGGGTATTTAAATGTCAAGTTTTTATGTAGTTCTTAAATTTACTTAGGTTTGGGTGTTTATAGCAGAAGGTTTGCATCCTTGTGCACTCCTATCTGTGTATTTGAATCATAAATGCCAGGGCTTTCTTTTGGGGCTTGTGTTTTTCCACAGCCGAGGTGACACACTCCCATTATGTTTAACCTTCTCCCCTAAGAGCTGATACAATTTATTTCTTTTGGAAGGGAAATATCAGAGCCTAAGCAGGCCCAAAGCAATTTTCTTTGAAGGCTGCGTTGGCTGGGGCTGCAGAAACAGTGACAAAGAGGAGATTGTGGCAGAGCATGCTAGATGGGAGCTCAGGCAGGAAAGGGTTACTGCCTGCACAGCTTTCTCTGTCTGCAGCTCCAGGCAAAACCCAGAGAGAGACAATGATGTCAGCACTACCTCCAGGCCCAGGGCCCCTTGCCTGACAATGTGGGCAATCCAACACATTCCCATCTGCCACAACAAGAGCATTCATGCTCCTATTTCCTGACCTCTTTGGATTAAAACATGTGGAGTTAAATATACATCCAGCCCCATGCTCCTTGCACTTGCATCGCACCAGAAATAGACTTATGGGAAACTGGCTGCAGCTTTTGCCACCCGACACTCGGAATCTGTGTCAACGTTGTCATCGAGAAAGGCACACGTTGGTCTGCTCGGGAGATTGTACAGTCATGTACACATAGCTAAAATACAGTTCGCTTTTGTGCCTTGCAATGCTGCACGTAATCAGCGAGCAATCAGAAGGGGGAGGGGGGGAAGGGGAGCTTCAACAGAAAATGAAGATTAGTCAGAGGCAGTGATTTCAGCATTTTAACCATCTGAAATTTGCTGAGTTTTTTAGTACTGCATAAAAAGTTCTGACAGCAAAGACAGACCTTGGCCGAGCTGGGTATCTGCAGTCAAGGCTGGTGGACGAGGGAGAGCATGCAGCAGCCTTTGCATGCTGCCATGCTGGGCTGGCAGGCACAGGGAACACAGCTCTGACGAGGAGAAGCTTTTTGTTTGCTTCACAGCGAAGCCGATCTGGTAGTGCAAAATGCTAGTAATAGAAGGATTTTATTGCTGCTTTTATTCACAATGCCTGGGGGGGTCTGTTGCATGCACATGGGTATCATGTTGTTTCTTTTTCACGTCTGTGTGCTCTGCGTGTCTGTGGCTGTATGCCCATATGTATCTATGTGTCTCCATATTTATCTGCCATTCTGTGTCTGCATTGCTCAGTCTTTTTCCTTTTAAGTGTAGGAGTTGCATTTCTTTCTGAGCACAGATGAATTTTTCTTTACTATACACTGAGGGGAAAGGAAATGTAGGGATAGCTCGCGTTTCGTTTACGTCTTGTTTGACAAAGGGCTTCACAATTCAGAAATGTGAATGAAGAAGAAAATGAGACTATTTCTTTTCCTTCCTCTCTCTTTTGTCTACAGTATTCTGTCTTCTCTCCTTAGTAATTTATTTTCATTTCCCTACCTTTTCCCCCATCAGACTGCAAACTCTTTCTCCCATAACAAATGTTTTAAGTGTAATCTATCCTGCCTGCACATAACAGTCAGGCCCCTTTTCACAGCATGTTTCTTGTACAGTCTTCTCTTTCTTTTCTTCATTTTTTTTTTTTAAACTCATGGTGGGCCTCAGCATTGCAAATTCCTGTGGGCAGTTTGGTTTAGTGTCTCTACCCTTTATTTGGCCCCTGCACTCAAAATCTAGGAGAGCACAACACAAGGAAGCAGAAGCTCCCCAAAATCTGTAGTTCCCCAATGGCTAACAAGGGTCTTGGAAGAAGGTTTAGCTGATAAAATCCTAATCGGGTGCTTGGAGGGGTGAGGCCAAATGGTTAATGTAGGATAAAAACTGCAAACCTCTTAATTCTCTTAGTGTTTGGCTTAACCTTGCCTTGACTCTGAAGAGATGGCAGTAAGTAAGGATGAGCTTGTATTAGAAATAGGATTCTCTCTTTCTGCCCAGCCCCTGCCGTGCCTGTTCCAGTATTACAGGGCATCAGTGGTACAAACTTCTCTATCAGTTTCTGTTGGTGAAGGTTTGGAACCACCTCACTTCTCAATTAGTGTAATCAAGGCCAAGAGCCTGGCATCTTTCCCAAAAGCTTTCTCCCCCCTGTGAAACACAGAATACTGAAAACCAGTCAGAAAAAGTGGAGCCAGACTGTAGCAAGCATTGGATTTCACCGGTGGCACAATAAGGAAGTTGCCTCTAGTCAGCCACTCTAAATGAGGCATACAGACAAGTTAAAGTGGTAATATGCACACTGTCTGTCACCCAGATATTTCAGAGCATATAATCAGCTGTGATTAAATCATTAAACTAAAGAACTTCAAAGGGGTGTATCTGTGTGGACTGAGGATCCACATGTGACAGATCTCCAATCCTTTTTCCACCATGGTACCTGATTTGCCACTGGTCTTTCTGCTTTAAACTAGTCATTTCACCCTGATCTTTAATTTTCCCGTCAGTAACACAAGGGGTTAATAATACTTAATCAGAGCAGTGCTTCTTACAGAGTTGTTTTGAAGGAAATGGAGAGTCTTACTGAAGGAGTCTCTGTGCGAAGACTCATTTGATAGGAACTTGCCTGCCAGTTTGAAGTTCTTCAGGAGCAAAGTGGAGGAAGCATGTTCAGCATGAGATCAGCACTCAGCTCCTCAGTGCTGTAAGGCATGAGGGTCTGCAAGCACAGGTGGGAAATACAGTGTTAAAAACAAGAGCCCTGCATAGTTTTCAGGGACCCTAAATTAGGCTGTGGAACCTAGGAAGAGTTAAGTTTGCAGTTTTGGAGCGAGACACATGCAATGCGTACAATCATTCTTGGTACCTGATGGATGTCTGCTGTTGTTACTTGTCCCAGCTTAATGCACAAAGCCAATGAAATAGGTCAGAACAGAATCTCTATGTCCTGACACCCCGTCTCTTGCCATGAGCACCAGACTGGGCACCAAAAATGTGGAGAATATGTCCCCAGGTTCCCCTGCTTTGATTAGGATTGTTATTTTGATGGGGAGCTTTATTTTTTCCAAAGAAATCAAGCAGTTTCTCTGTGGTTACAGCTATATATGCATCTAATGTGGCTCTCTTAACCCAGATATGAGCAGCCTCGTGAGAAGTGCTCAGCAGCTGCTTTGGGAGTGGGGTGGAGGAAGAGAGGAAGCCTGCAAGTCACATCCTCCTGACCGCCTTCCCCTTCACTGATGTGTTCAGTCACACCGCCCAAAGGAGCCGTTCAGGGACATTTGAGAATGTATGGAGCAAGTGCTCCTTTTCATTTACGATCAAGATAAACAAGGGTGTCAGCTGAAGCAGAGCTGCTGAGGTGTTCTGTGTACTTCAGTGCCAGGCAGTAGTGGCTGCTGCTTAGGAGATGGATTTATTAAGATTATTAGTAAGTGTTATTTGGAGGTGACTGAAATCGCTGGGTGAACTCCAGAGGATTAGCTTTCCAAAGATAGCAAATGCAAAAAAAAGCAACCCCAAACAAACAAGCCACCAGCACCACTTGTGTTTATTTAATAAAGTCTCTGTGCAGGATTAGCTCATAAGCATTTGCTTGGTTTTGTGGCTGGAGATATGGGGGATGGGAAGGAGGAACCATTTTAGCATGTAATTCCGCTAGCTGCAGCACAGTGTCTGGCCCAGTTCACAGAGTAGGTGACAACCTGCTGTGAGCAGGGCAGGCAGAGGAGGAATCACCTCTTCCTGGATTGCACCGGATTTAGGGAGCCTAGCATGCAGTGACTCTGATACAGAAATAAACCGGGTGAGGAAGGCTTTGCTCAGTAACCATCATGTCCCTGCATAAAGGGTACGAGAGCTTCAGGCAGGGTGTCACGCTGACCCGAGCCTGAGAAGTGGCCTGTGGGAGAGAGAGCAGCAATCAAAATAGCCATCTCCTATTCTCTAGCAAGGCCATAAGAGGACCTCAAAATGCTTGTGGACACAAATTAATCAACTATCACCCCCACAAGCCCATCCCTGTGGGATGGAGGTTGGTGTTACTAACCCCAGATGGCAAACGGGAGGCAGTCAGAGGATGTCCAAGGTCACACAGAAAGCATGCCAGATAGGAACACAGCGATGGGGAGCAAGAGGAGAAGACAAAATCAGGAAGCAAAAGCCAACCCTCAGAGAAAACTGAGGGGGAAAGGGGCTTTAAGGACCAATGTAGCCCATGTTTTAATGTGGTTTTGGTGACTACATACTGTTCCTAGATGAGTTCCTCCAAAACGTCGCTGGTTGGTGGTATAGAACAAATGAGTCAGTTCTGCAGTGCAGCTTGGCTGCCCCCGCTTTAGTGCTGCCACCCAGAAGTTGGGCCACGTGGGAGCTTCCCACTGACCCTTCATCCTTCCCCAGCATTGCACTACCAGAAGCACTGTCACCCAAAGGAGAAGTACCTTGCATGGCTCTTTAGTGATTCACTGGGGCCCCTTTGGGAAGTGGCACGAGAGGCTGAGGAGAGGCTGTGTTCAAGCTGAAAAGGGGACCGTGAAACCCTATGCCCTTGCAGTTTCCAGTGAAATTGCTTGGTTTTTTTGAGAAGCTGCTTCCTTGTCTCCTAAATCCATGGGAATTGCAATGACTCTTCTTCGCTCCTTCAGAAAAGTCCCTCATGCAGAGCTGGGCCTGGTTTGCTGTTACCTGTGCTTCCCAAGACTTTCCTAGGCACTGCGACAACAGTAGCAGAACAGGCTTTCGTAAACCTGTTCAAGCAGGAAAGGCCTTTACTTTTGCACAGTCAAGGAGCATAATGGGACCTATGAACGTAATTTAGCAACCTCATTCCTCAGCCAGGGAAAGGGGATAATGTACTACTTAACTCTTTGGGATAAGCTGTCACAAGTAGAAAAAGGAGGAGGGAAGGGCTGCAACTCACTGAAGTGGAAGAAAAGGGATGGGAACCCAGTGATGCAGTTTTATCCTGAGTGGACAGAATCATCTGGTAACCTGTGTGCTTAATCCCATGCCGAGACTGAAGGATATGTCAGCAGTAACTAAAAGAGAAGCTAAGTGGGAGGTATAAAGCCCTGGATCCAAACTACCCAGCTTATAAGAGATGTCATTGGTGCTAAAATTTTTGTTGCTGAAATCCTTGATTCCTACTAAAAAGAAAGTAGGAGAATGTTGGACTAAGAGGCAGAGGAAAAGGGAAGAAAAAAGAGAGGGAGAAGGAGAAAGAGACTGTAGCATTTCAGGGTCATGTCCTCATCTCTTTCTGTTGGGCTCCAACTTTTTGATAGCAATCATAATTTCTACATGAGAAGCTGATGGTTGAAGAAGCTATTTTCTTTCATAGATAAAATGAAAGTACCCACATTAAAATAAAAGAGGCAGGGTTTTCCTTTTCCATTAGTTCTTCATGCATTAGAGAAACATCCTCCATTTCCAGGAAAGGAAACAAAAGCTAACATTTATTTGGAAAACTGGAAAATGTTTTGCAGTAGGACTAAAATGTAGTACAGGTCTTGTCTGCTCTAACCCTTGATTTACAGAGCAGCCCAATGAACTTAGTGCTTTCACTCGCTGAAGCCGGTCGAGCAGGTGCAGGTTGCAGTCCTGTGGGGGGGAATAGATGGGCCCCTAGCCGTGGCCCTAGGCTGACTTCTGGGGGATCTCAGTCCTCCAGAGAGAGAGAAGTGCTGTGCCACATGTCTTACTGCCAGGCTGTGTGAAACCCATCCGAGGTAAAGGGACTTGACTCCACGCCTCTGTGAGGCAGATTCACAATATCTCCAGAAAAAATTGAGCCCCTTTAGTGAGATTCATTGGGCTGCTCCAATTTACATCAGAGAACCCAGCACCCCATGACTGGCAACACCAAAGGTGGTTTAAGGCCACCTCTGTCCTTGGACTTAATACCTACACAGAATATAGCCAAGGCTAAGGATCTCTCTCTCTGTGATAAATACCCATTTTTTTGGGACTGTGGCCATGAGACCAATTTAGCGTTACAAAGTAATCTTCTGTGACAATTCAGATCCCAACTTCATCACTCTCATCTTTCTCTCTATCTGATATATTTTAGTGTTTGTTATTATGCCTAATATGGAGAGATTGCAATGAACTGGATGAGGCATTTAATAAAGCACACGTCTGGAAAGTGAGAAGGTTTTTATCTCTGAAAAAGTCTTCCAGTGATTTGTTGGAACATCCTTTTTCAGAATGGGTTTGTCTTAGGAGGGCCACATTTGTGTGATTTGTCCTCAATAGAAATTAGAGCCTCTCAGTATTTTTATGCAGCTGAATGATTATTTTTTGAGTTATTCATTATAGACTTCTGAACCTCTCAGGAGTCCATGAGCTCTTTATGAACAATATAAAAGGATACAGACTCACTAGCAGAGCAGTGAAATTCCCAGGAGGAGAGAGATTTGTAACTAACCTGAGATGGACAGAAAGAGATGGAGAAAATAAACTTCAGAAAGCCTGGAATAAAAGCAAATTCTTTAACAGCCTAACAACAATCTAGACTCCTGCAAGTCAGGAACAGAGCAAGCTATACTGAGGATGTTTAGAAGAAAGCACTGGACTATCCTGCATTATTTCATATCTGGTTTGGCAGCAGGAGAAAGATAGAAGACTGTTTGTTTTCTAGGGCTTTCTCAAAACAGTGACCCTGAAAGAAATATGCCTGTTATCTTCAGAGGCATGGATGCAGGATACTCTCCAAAAGAAGAGTTATTTGTTCAAAATAGCCTGTTTACAACCAGCAGGGCATACAGGTCAAAGTGAAAAAGAGCAAAATCCCTATTTCTGGGCAGCTACAAACCAAAGAATGTAAAGGAAATGCACAGACAGAAGTTGTACATACTGTAAATGCCTAGGTCTCTTAATAAACACCTTTGGGATTCCCAGCCTGGTTAGGAAAACATTGTGTAGCAAAGCTCTTTCTTACAAAGAGACAATTAGATAAATGCCACCTGCTGATTGCAAAACTGGCTAAAACTTACTGGGAACCACATGTCTTACAGGATCCAGCTTATTTTCGTACCTGGGAGCAAAGTCTGATAGAGCTGCATATTAGATGGAATGGGACAGAGCCAAAGCTGGCTAAATAATGGAAACGTATTTGCGAATATTTATTCAGTGAAAATATTGCCAAAATTCACAATATTATTGATAATGAATTATTTAATCAGCTCCAGACGAAACTCCAACAGAATCCCTGGCTGTACTGTTCTGCCAACAAGTATTATGCATGCATAGCACTCCCTCCACAGCGCCTGCAGAAATGCGCTCTGCTTGCCAGTCTCCAGGAAAGGATTCGGCTCTGCTGCTGTCAGCTGAGTCAAAGTTTCACAGTGCTGATAGAGCTACTCAGCCAGGGATGGACTGAATCAGGCCTGTGGGCAGAGCTGGGCATGCTATGGGTATGCTTGGGACAGAGATAGGCCACACTGGTATGCCCACACAGAAGCCCCCCGTACAAATAAATGGGTGCATATAGGTTATCTGTTAGTGCGTGACAGTGCTTCTCCCTCCATGTAGGTGTGTGCTCTTTGGAAATGTGCATGGGCTTATGCAGCTGTGGTGCAATGAGGGGACATATGTATTTTTGGCAGCTGCGTGTTGGGGTAGGTGTGTGTGTGGGCTATATGGGCTGTTCTACCCTTTGGGTCACCATTCTCCACGAACTGTCTGAGGAAAGGGGAATACCACAGGGCTCTCCCTGTCTTTGGTCTCTACTTCCTCTGCCTCTCATTTTCAGGTAACCTTTTCCACAAACAGGTCCTTACGTTGCCAAGGTGTGGGACGGCTGTTGCATGACTGTATAGAACTGCATGTTGCTGCGTAAAGAGGCTGCAGGTGTCTGTTCTCCTGCCTGCAGCATTGGCCCAGGGATGCTTGTGCATCTTCCCGTGTCATCTGCAGTTCACCAGCAGCAGTCTCTCCCTTCAGCCAGAGGACTTTTACCTCTGCTCACACCCAGATCCACTGGTCAAGCAAAGGGCAGAGGCAGTGCTCAGTGAGGAAGTCCTGCATATTTCAGGCAGGTTTAGGGACATTTGTTCCAGACAGCGCCTAGCTTGTTGATCTCATTTGTCTTCATCCCACACAACACACATAATTCAGGTCAGCCCTCTCCTCCCTGCCCTGGCCTGTTCGTGCACATGCTATTTCCAGATCGGGTCACACATTCCCCCCTCTCCCTCCTACCACCATTGAGCCTGTTCCTTCCATTAGGGTTTAATGAGAGGCCCACCAGCCATGGCAATCCCAGCCCTCCAGTTGCTGTTGCAGCCAAGGTCAAGCCCAGGGCAGGAATTGTCCACAAATACAGACACGGGGAGCAAAGGGAAGGAAAGAACAATAAGAGCCATTTACTTCCCAATGCACTTGAGTGCTTGAGAGAAACTGTCCCCCCAGATTGCTGAGTCAGCAGCGGCTGACAAATTAGTCAACAGGATGACTGGGCCTCAGCTCCTGGCAATTAGCATCGACAAAGCTTTGTGTGTGCCTGTGTGTTTTCCCATTAGCTGTGGCTTGCACGCCTGCGGAGGGAGGAGGGACTGGGGAAGGAAATGGCTTGCTTTGACTTCGCAAACACATGGAATTTGCATTCCCAAGGTCGCACAGCAGTCATTTGGCTTCCTGTTTCAGCATCTTTGCAGGCTGTAGCCGTTATGAATAAAGTATGCTGAGAGCCTCTTAGGAGGGAGGTGCATCAACACAGCTGGAGGAAGGGCGAGTCCTGAATTGCAGTAGCAGAGGCACTTTAGATTGGGAGGGGTGTAGTTTAACGGATCAGTGTGGCTAACAAAACCAGGTATTGTCGGGGTTGAAGAGTGTTGGGAATGGTCAGAGAGAGTAGTTTACTAGTGAGAATGGTATTGCTAATACTAATATTCAGTATTGGAATAAGAAGGGTGTCACAGATCCAGAGTGAGAGGCTTTGGCAGAGCTCAGAGTGATGAAATGATAGATGGAGACAGAGAGGGATAAGGACTGGAATAAAAGAGGATTCTGTAGGTCAGGAGTTCAGTGTCTTGTCAAAGCGATTTGGGAAACCGGGGGCTAAAAGGTGGAGCTGCAGGTCAGGATTAAGCTGAACCTAAGAGCTGAGTTCTGTCACCGTTTGGCAGAGGTCACCACTTCCAAAGCAGGCTGCAGGGGTCATGGCCCATGCTGTGAACAATGACATTTCCTGGATTCAGCTCTAGTGGAACTACATACACACTTTGTTGTTAAAATCCCGTGTATCTCCTCTTGCCTCCCCATCTTCGAGGCCAGGTCACCAGTGCTCTTGGACAGGGTGCGAGTTGAAAGTCCTCAGAGGACCCTGGAAGAGAGGTCAAGTACATCTGCTTTTTTTAGCCTCACCTTCATCCACGGCATATCCATCTCCCTGGCAAGTCAAACTTTACCATATTATCATTCTCATTCATGATGAGCTGGTCAGTCTGATTTAGCCAAAGTTCAGTGGTGCCCCCAGCTCTGAAAGGCCTAGCTGTGACCCGTGAAGGTTTAGTGGGCTTTGTTCTGGGTGCTCAGAGAGCTGTCTCTCTGCTTACGGGCTTTCACAAAGGTTGAGCTCAACGGAGAGCAGCAGAAGCATTCAAGCTATCAGTCCTCCTGTTTGCGAGGGTGGGGGTGAGAGACACAGTCTTTGTACCCAGGGCACCACAACATGCTTCTTTTGCTGAGCATAACTAGAATCCCTGGGCGTCAAATCCTGCTGCTGAGAGCCTAGCAACAAGTGAATGTATCTACTTAAGGAAGGAGTAGGTTAGTGGAGGTGAAAGTAGGTCAGAATGTTTTATTTTCTGAGTTTGTTGGGTTTCTTTCTAGGAACTGTAATGCTCTGCTTGTAAGTTGTCTTTGTATCCAGAGACTAGCAGCACCATATCCATTTACACTCCTTTATGCCACGCTAAACTTGAGATGGTTCATTCCCCTTCTGTTGATGGACAAGCCGACTCACACTACCAAAGGTGAGGAGTGTGCACCGAGGTGCTTCCAACCAGAGCAGCTGACACCCAGCAGCTTGCTGTTCCCATGGTGACCTCTCCTCGCGACCCCTGTGATTTTCTGCTTGCTTGTTTAGGCTTATTTAGGGCAGATTTTTACTGATCTCTTAGCTGCTGAACAGTGTTTTCTGAAAATACCAGCTGGCATCTATCTGCATCATTAGGTGTCTAAATAGCTTTTGGATCTGGGTCTCTCTTCCTCCATGCTTCAATTCTTCATCTAATAAAAGGGTCTAACTGCAGTTTGGGCTTGGGTCGGGGTCATAGAATCATAGAATCATAGAATCACTTTGGTTGGAAAAGACCTTTGAGATCATCGAGTCCAACCTTTAACCTAACCCTGACATCCCAACACTAAACCATGTCCCTAAGCACCTCATCTATCCTTCTTTTAAAGACCTCCAGGGATGAGGACTCTACCACCTCTTTGGGCAGCCCATTCCACAGCCTGACAACCCTTTCGGTGAAGAAGTTTTTCCTAATGTCTAGCCTAAATCTGCCCTGGCGCAGCTTCAAACCATTCCCCCTCGTCCTATCATCTGTTACCAGGGAGAAGAGGCCGACCCCCACCTCCCTACAGCCTCTTTCAGGTAGTTGTAGAGGGCGATCAGGTCTCCCCTCAGCTTCCTCTTCTCCAGACTAAATAAGCCCAGTTCCCTCAGCTGCTCCTCGTATGACTTGTGTTCCAGACCCCTCACCAGCTTGGTTGCTCTCCTCTGGACATGTTCCAGCAAACTGCTGGCTCATATTCAGCCGGCTGTCAACCAGTACCCCCAGGTCCCCTTCCACCAGGCAGCTTTCCAGCCACTCTTCCCCAAGCCTGTAGCGCTGCATGGGGTTGTTGTGACCAAAGTGCAGGACCTGGCACTTGGCCTTGTTGAACCTCATACAGTTGGCCTCGGCCCATCAATCTAGCCTGTCCAGGTCTCCCTGCAGAGCCCTCCTCCCCTCAAGCAGATCAATACTACCACCCAGTTTGGTGTCGTCTGCAAATTTACTGAGGGCACACTCAATCCCCTCATCCAGGTCATTGATAAAGATATTAAACAAGACTGGCCCTAGAACTGAGCCCTGGGGGACACCGCTTGTGACCAGCCGCCAACTGGATTTAGCTCCATTCACCATGACTCTCTGGGCTCGGCCATCCAGCCAGTTTTTAACCCAGCGAAGAGTACATCCATCTAGGCCATGAACTGCCAGCTTCTCCAGGAGAATGTTATGGGAGACTGGGACGTACACCTGCACGTGAATGTGGCTTGGAGAAGCTGTGGCCGTCCAGTTGCTCCTGTGCTCCTGTCAAGGAATGTGGCTGGGGCCTTCCTTCTGCCCCTTCTGATGTGACGGTGGTTACACAGCACTTTGCTTGTGCCTGGCTACTGCTGCTGTGCCTGAGCTTCAAAACTTTCACCTGTGAATTTTGACGTCCTGTCAGCCTACAAGGAGTAAATCCATTTCACCCAGGACTCAAACCACTACAGATGCAAGGAAGTAGTGAGTCCTGAATTGCTCAGGTTTGGACTTCTGCAGTATGAAGAAACTTCAGAGAGGTCTTGCTGCTGTGGTCTTAGACCTTGTAGAAAAAAACAGGGCTGTCTAACCCATGTAACTCATGTGATTAATCAGATATGGATCCTATAAGGAACCATGGACAAAGATCAGCTGAGTTTTCTCTCTGTTCACTCATTTAACTTCCCTAGTGAATGTCAGAAAGTGGATTATCACTTCATTACAAGATACAAAGTTCAGGGCAGTCTCATTGCAAATTCAGGCCCTCATTTTAGTTCCATCATTTTGCAACACTTACCCCTGTTCTCTTTCAGTAACAGATCTCAGTGATCCCCTTGTCTGACGGCAGGATGGAACAGGAGGAGAAAGTGGCCAGACCACGTGCGTGTAGGACATGCCACTATTCAAATTCTTGGTTTGTGGGAAATCTGCTCACCTTTTCTCAGTGCTATGCTTTGGATCTAGCTGCCAGAGCCAATTCCACCTTTGGGAGAGAAGCATCCCAATCTCTGTTTGAGTGATACCAGAAATACTGCTTCTTCGCATTGTTCTGAGCTGGTCCTGCATTCCCATCAGAAATAGAAGTGACATACCCTATGATAACTGTTGTTCTCGGAGATACTATACTTCACATGGGTCTTGTGACCGCGTTGACGCAACCGCAAACTAACACAGCCATCAGACTGTGAGGGAACAGAAAGTTTCAGCTGCTCTGCTTTTTCTCTCCTACTTCAGAGTACCAGAACCACATGGTTCTCACATGGCCATGCCAAACACAGTTATTTAAAAAATCCAGACTTGTTCACATGAGGTACACGTGCAACTGCAGCAAGATCCACGCTGACTGCAGCATTTGAAAGAATGTCTGAAGGGGCACCTCATCAGGGTATCATAAGGAAAAATATGTTAAGGACAAGGTAATGCCCAGGTGTTATAGGGCAGACACAAGGATGTCTAAAATACTGTAACTTTGAGAGTCAGCTACCTCTGCCTAGCCATGTTTTACTCCAAATGAGCTATGTTGCTTGCAGCAAACAAACTAGTGATGGATACAGTTCTGGGGTGCAGTAGTATTTTAGTAATGCTGAGTTATGGCAGATTGTTACTAGCAGTAATTTCCATTTCTTTCCTGAGGCACACTTCTAAAAGCAGCTACTTTCAGGAAACTGCCTGCAAATAATACTCTCCCTGTCTGGCTGATACCCACTGTCTCTCCTCTGCTCTTTAAAGTGGGTATTTCTCTGATGGAAGGCACTCAGTTAATTTTGGAGTCTAAAAGGTACATGCAGGACAGGGCAAGTTTCTTTAACATGGCCCTGACATTATTCCTCCTGCCCTCCTGGAAGTAAAGTGCCTGAGGAATGCAATGGCCTCTTTTCTGAGCTGGCAAGCAGTGCCATTTGTAGTGTTGATACTTGTCCCAGTGGGACTCAGGCTGAGATTTTTCCATCCTTCCCCTGCCCAGTTCATTTTATCCAGAGTGCCAAAAAGCTGTCAAATGGCGTTTTTGCAACTATCAATCTAGATTGGGCTGGACCTGGTGACATGGAGGTGAAAGGATCTGGAGTCTGTTTTCCTGTCCTGCTAAGCTAGCCAATATCTCCTTGTGCTTATTCAGGGGGTTAGCTCCGATAATGTCAGTATGAATATTTTGCTGCCATTTAGCTAATAGCTACATTTCCCATTGCAAAATCATGTAAAGGGAAATAAGGGGAAAACAACTATCGTGGCAGGAGACAAAGGCACAATTCAGTGGCTGGTTTAAGGTGTGTTTGTGCCATAGCTCGATTCCTGTTTAATGTCAGGTCTGACATAATGTTGTCCAACTGCATTGGGCAAACATCCCTGAAAAGATGTTTTTACAACCCAAATCCTTGAGATTATTGTTTCACCATTTCTCTCCATCTGTTCTTTGGTCTCAGATACCATATGCAGAGCAGATCCTATTCAGAAAGAATGAAAGGACTATAGTATCTCAACAAGAAGCACTTATTAAGTCTTTCTACTTCTCTAGTGTGTTCCATCTGAGGGTCTCAAAGCATTTTACAAGCATTAATTAATTAAACTTTTCATCTCCTCCCTGAGGCTTTTTCTGTGCTGGAGGTGGTTCAGTCCAGTTTGGTAGATGTGGCTGTGGAAATCACAGCTGATTCTCAAACCAGCGGTTAAGAACTGCCTCCGGAAATCTTCAGTTCTTAAAACTGCTGCCCTTTCATCCCACAAATGTGCTTCCCAGTCTTAGTGTGGTGGATGGTTTCTCCTCCTCTGGCCCATCCAGGCTCAGATCTGCAGGTCCCATCTCTGAGCTCTGCCCTGTCCCAGGTGGGTGATGCCACTGGCACAATGCCCAGGAGCTAAACTGACCCTCCACTAGCCCCAAAATTCAGCTGAAGTGTTTAAGTAGCTTAAAGCCACTTTTGGGTTCCATAACCCTCCCTCCCAGTTAGACCAAAGAATCTGGACTAGAAAGAAATTAAAAGAGAAGGGATAAGGATCACTAAGTGTAAATATTTGAAAAGTGACTCTTTAGGCAAGCATTTTAATTTGAAATATTCCAAGTGTTTATGAACAAAATCTAGAAGTTGCTTATCCCATTCCTGAAATCCAGTCATTCTTAGGGCTGAATGTGACAATTATTTAACAGCACAAACACTTGCATAGTTTTTTAAGGAAGGGAGGAATCAGATTATATCCAGCTGAAACTGGAGAGGAAATGGGAGAAAGTAGAAATTAACTACTCAAACTGGGAGGTAGTCATTGGGATTCAGTTCCCATCTTAAAGGAAATATATCAGAGAATCTGTAATCATAATTAGTATGTTATATTATTTGACTTTTTAAAAACAGTGATAATAAAAATAGTAAAAGTAATAAATAAACAACTATGCTAAGTATGCAGCAAGCCTTGGGGCTTTTGTTGGCAAAGGAAACTGTTGAAGTACTTTTGCATTGATATTTATGTAACATCTTTTGTCTTGGGGATCCCAAACTATATCACCAACTGCAGCATTGAAAAGCTTGTGAACAAGGCAAGCCATATGTTGTTTTGTTAACAATATCATTTTGGAAATCATCTGTAGCATTTGTAATTAGAAGTATGTAGTGTAAAGTATTTGATTTCATTAATTGGAGTTCAATGCTGTGCATTCCTCACCTAGAAACCAGAGCAACTGGCACACTATAAATATGCTGGCATATAGAACAGTAGGATGAATTAATAATTTAATAATGTGTACTGCTAACTGTGTCATATGTTTCTTTCTGAGCAATCAAAGTGCTTTACAAAGCTAGCGGTAATAAAGAATGATCCTTTCAGTTAATTAGAAATGTATACTTTGTTCCTGAGATACACAATTATCCATTCATTGAATTGTACAGTTTCCTTGTGTTTAGTGCCTTTTACTGCCTGCCTTTTACAGGTAAAGTAATAGAGGGGATACATTAAAACCTGCACAGTCAGTGGCAAGGCAGGGACAAATTCAAGCCTCTTGATCCTCTCTCTCAACATTGAAAACAGTGTTCCTCTCTCAGTTTCACTGGGCAAGGAACACAGGACTGGAAGAAAGGCTTTTCTAGGATGACCTTCTGGGTCATCCTCTCCTGTCTCCTGCTGTTAGGGGCAACACGTCCTATCGTGGCTTTTGTGACTGTGACAAAGAAAGAATGAGTCACGCTTCTCTGCTGGACACCAGACTGCTCATTGATACAGTTCAGGTTGCCTTTCTGAAAAAAGGCAAGGGTGGTATCTTAATGGAGTTTGCAGTAGGAAAAGGCTGGTCGGGTTTGTGCTGTGGGATTAGAGGAGAATGGCAGCCTTCCAGTATCAGGTGCTGGGAATTGAAAATAAAGTTGCTGCTGAGTAGGGTTTTTCTCACAGGCTTGGCTTCAGCTCCGCGCTTCCCCAGCCATGTCAAACAGGACTTTCTTAAGGCTAGAGGAATCTCTTTAAAACACAACAGAAAATAAATTCAGGAAGCATCCTGTAAGACCATCCTGCAGACTACCTTTTAAACTGGTGCCCGAGTTTAGTTAGGTTGGTCACAGGACTGGAAGGTAGGATTGGAATATCATCCCATTCATTCCCCTTGTTCCCAGCACGGTAGCATTCCCGGTGAATGTTAGCCAAACTGTTCCCAAGGCTTTCTGATGAGAGACCCCACATCCTTCTCTTGGGCCCTCTCTAGGCCTGTTCACCATAACAGCTTCGCCGTGATTATTGGGCCATTTTGTCCCTTCTCCGTGCCCTGTAGAAACTAGCCCTGCCTGAAGAGGTGGACTGGGTGGGTTATCTGTCCGCAAGTCCCTGCGTGTGTTTGGTCCAGTTTCTCTCACCTTTATATCATATCAGTAGATGCGCACAGGCGTCAGCAGGGCCATTAGCGAAGAGTTCAGGGAACACAGTGGGAACGTCCTCTCTCCAAGATCTGGGAAGTCTCAGCTTGTCTGAGCTTCCTGTGCAGAGACTGTTTTCCTCTGTGACTGTACAGTGCTCAACAGGCTGACGGCACATGGGAAGTAGCCAGTTCTGTAGCCAATTTTATTCTTTCTCATTTTACTGTCAAGGGGAGGGGAATTCATAAAATTTGTGAGGATGTCACCCACTTCCCCTCCCCACTGCAGAGCTGCCGATCTATTTTTGTTTCATAATATAAATAGTTACAGAAACAAAGCACCCCAAGCCTTGAAGTAAATCCCAGCACATAGCACCATACATGGCAAATCTATGTGATCATGCTTCTCATCACTGTTGCCTCCATCCTCCCTGCCTGGCTAGTATCCTTTGGTTCCTGTCTTAAGCTCTCTCTGTAAGGTTTCAGAGCATGAGAGGAGCAGCAGTTGGATGGCAGGGACAGGCAAGAAGACGGTGTAGAAGATAGCATGAGGGATGGGAAAGTAAGTGAGTGACAGCAGAAGGGTTGCAGGAACACTGAAGAAGCTGGGAAAAGCATATGCAATCACAGAAGCACTCTCCTATGGAATCTGGATCAGCATTCATTATATCTGCATGCTGACATTTCTCATCTGTCAGCTTACAGCTGTGAAATCCGCTGGCAAGGTGTGCATCACTGTCTTTAGTAGTACATGCATTTGAAAAAACATCAAGCCTTCTAATGGTACTAAATCCCTTGTCCATAAGCTCAGGCTGTAGGGAGACTGAAGAGGGAAACTAGACATTGAAATCTGAATTTGGTTCAATTCACTGGGCTGGAAGGAAGGTTGATGACATCCTGGGATGCCTGGTATACTGAATAGGCAGGGGTCTGAGGGAAGAGAAACGAGAGTAAAAGACTGGATTGCTGCACATGCATTTCTCACCTCTTTATTTCTGAGTCCTGGCCTCTGCAATCTTTACACTTAAATGTAGGTTTTTAAAATACTATTTGTAACGTGTTTAAATTAGTAGTTCTACTGTCATTTTCCCAGCCACATTAGAAACACCTTTCTCTGCCTTGTGTTTCTAACTCTTTCTTAATGCTCATGCAAGCTGGTGAAACTGTTACTCATGCAAGTCATGGGTTAGGACAATCAAAATATATCAAGTCTTTATCTTTCTTTTTATTTCCTTAGTTCTTACCAAACACCAGATGTTAAGTCATGGTGCTTTGTAATCTTCAGCGCTTCATCCCTGTAAGCAATTCCGAGTCAGACCCGGATGGATCCCCAAAGGGGTGACAGGGCGCACTGCTGCTGTGTTCAGAGCGGAGGCTGTTGGGAGCTTTGACTCTGTCTATTTGGTCTAAGGAGAATTTCCTATCTGAATATACTTGACTGAAATAGGCTGGAGGGGATAATCTGGCACTAACCTCTCCTTCTCCCACCCCCCTGGTTGGAGAGTCGATGGGAACTAATAGGTCTTTTCCTGCCTAACATCTCTGATTCACAAAACTTTCTGTGGCTGACATAGTGCCAGGAGGCAGAGGGGTTATTTTGGGGCAGATTCCTTTTCATTTGTTTTGTTTTCCTCTTTCTTTAGCAGTGTGGCAATCCCAGTCCTGGCAG
>NW_009260791.1:2417395-2417860 GCF_000687185.1 Egretta garzetta
CCCAGCTTATTCTCTCCTTTTGGCAAATGGCACTTTGTGAGCTACACAGTCACAGGTTAGAAAGCACTGAAAAAAGTCAAAGGGCAGGCAACTGAGGTACTCCTCCGAGAGAGGCACTTGAAAGGTCAGGAAATGCCTGGGCCGTGGGTTGGAGCCCCTCCTAGCCTAGCTCTGCTTATTGAGCAGGCTTGCCAGCCCATGCAGATAGGGTGATGGGGCTCAGATCTGAAAGAGCATATGAAGGAGGCAGAGGAGGAAAGAGAGGGTAAAGGAAGAGCAGGAAAAGAGATGGGGAGATAGGAAAAGGAGAGTTGTGGTATACAAAGGGGACTAAGAGTGAGGTGAAGGAGGATGTGCACTGTTGGAGCATGACTGAGAAAAAGAGGAACAGGACTGGAGAGCAATTTTACTTCCCTCAGATTGCAAGCCTGGACGATCTCTTGCCAAAGGCCCATGGGCTTCCTT
>NW_009260791.1:2417878-2438214 GCF_000687185.1 Egretta garzetta
CAAAGCCAGGCCCATGTCCTATAGGACTGCAAGCCTGGAAAATCTCTCACCAATGGACCCTGGGCTTCCTCTTCCCCTGGGAAGTACCTACATGTCAAAGCCCAAGTCCTACAGGCATCTGGAGAAGGGATGTAGGCAGCTCCACTTAGAGGACACGCCTCTTACCTTCCCATCAGATGGGAGTTGCCCGTGAAGGGTGAACAGCTGGCCAACAGGAGGGTGCTGTGTCCTGGAGAAAGACAGGTCTTAGTCTTTAGGGAGAGAATTGAGACAGCCACCGTGGAGAGGCTTTTCCTGTGCTTTGCAGAGCTGCCAGCAGCCCGCCCTGCCTCCTGGCTGGTAAAGCATCAGATGAGGTCTTTGGTCAAAGCAGGAGTTCAGGATCTAAAACTCACCTGCACCTGGTGCCGGTAGAAGATGATGCAGCTGTCAGCCAGGCAATAAATAAAGTACTAACTCCTGAGGTGCTCAGGTGTGGAGGGCCTGAGCAGAGGGTGCTCCAAGGGCTCATGGCATCTCTGCCTGCATGTGCCAGCGTGTCTGTCCATCCATGTAAGGGTTTGGTCCTTAACATGTGCAGGATTTGAGCTTTCCAGTACAGGATTTTTCCCCACTGTGCCCCAGGAGGCAGGGTTATAGTGTACTCTCCTCCTTCTGCAGGAGCTGGGAATGGCTCCTGCAAGCTGCAGGGCCAGCCTCTCCCCATCCCAGTCCTGTGGGAGAATGAACAAGCTGCTCCCTTTCCCTTCCGTCGGTGGGGACCCGGAAAGGAGCAGCTGCCTGGCTCCATCAGCTACTGTAGCTGGGCCCAGTCTCATGCTGATGCCAGGGCAGAAATAACCTGCTCAAAATAACATGGCTCCACCCTGCACCATATCCCCTGCTCCTCCTCCCTGTAGCCCACTCTTTACAGTAGCTTCTTCTTAGTTTTCCAAAGTCCCAGTTGTGTGTGCTTGTCTCAGGCAGGGGAAGCGGGTTGCCTGGATACACTCCCTTTGATGAGCAGTACAGTCCCCCTGGAAATCAGGCTGCAGTCCCTCCCCTCCCCTTCCCCAGCATCCCTACTCAGTGTGAAAGATGGATTTGGGTCCCCGGAGGGCTTCTGAATGCAAAAAAGGGGTTGGAGAGAAAGACAAGGCATCACAAATGTCAGCACTCTGCCCTCACCCCAAAGAAACAGCCAGGTGTAGGGACTGCAGAGACAGGCAGGGCCAGGAAGCTATTCCACCCATTGCTGGAGTCCAGCATGAAGCTGGTCCTAACCCAATAAAAGAGGATCCCACACTTGAACTGAGCCAAAAAGCCACTCAGAAAAGTGCATCATGAGCAATGGAGATTAGGACTAATTGATATAGTCCAGCAAGGGCAAGTCCAAGTGAGTTTACCCAGCCATCAGGATAACCATCGCTCTGAAAATGAAGTTGCACAGAATGGGGCAGGGTTGGGAGGGGATAAAACAACTCCCATTCCTCTTGGTATGTGAAGGGATAAAACAATTCCCATTCCTCTTGGTGCGTCTTGCTTCACAGTTTTGCAATTACACAGCCTCCTTGGCACCAGACATCTTCCTTTGGCTGATGCTGCTAGAAAAATTGGCTAATGTGGAAAAGCACTGTGATGTGCTTACAGGTGTCTAAGCTGTAAAAACCATAAGGAAATGTTTAAATTGTTTCAAAAGGCTTTAACCAGGAAGAATATGAGAAAGATGAAAGAGCTTTTATGATCAATATCAGAAAAAATATTAAAATCAGTCTTTTTTGCTTGCTTTATTTCCTGATTTTCTCAATGCAAAAAGCCACACCTGCTCCATTTCTAGATAACAAGTACGTATACTGAAAATCCTTACAAAGGGTAATTTCTCAGCAACATTACAAAGTCTCCGCAAGACAAAATTCTGTAATTGAAAACTACAATCTATATTAGTGAAAGCATTCTCATACTCAAGCCATCTGTCTTCAATGGTGTGACTCCACCTTCCCCGTAAGCCTCTGATGTGGGCCAATTTCAGAGAAAAGGTCACAGAATAATCGGACTAAACTGGCTGGGTCCAGAAGTCCAGTAAAGTAGGTGGCTTTTGTAGCAGAGCCTAAAATAGAACAGATGAAATGTAAAAAACAAATGTATTTCAGGACCAGAAGGAGAAAAAAAATCCCTGAAGTCAGACTCTTTTATGGGGGTTGCCCTGCCAGGAGCACTCAGCCCCCTTGTCTGTACAGGCAGGGCACCAGCAGACGTGCCTCTGCTGACTACGACGCTGCAGGGTCTTGGTGGGAGGTAGGTATCTCTCAGTTACACAGGTCTCACTCAGGGCTCTATCAAGCCAAACAAACATTTCACATTCCCCAAGAAAAGCAATGGCCACCCACTGCAGTTTGGCGAGCACTGGTAGTTCCCAGTGAGAAAGTCTATTTAGCTGGCAGTCATCTGCATTCTGCAGTAGTTTCAGTTTCTTAGTGCATTTAGAGTACATCCCCTGATGCGGTGCCTTAGAGTGCATGGAGCATGACATAATTCATAGATGACAGTAGGGATTTCTGCTCTGAAAGGAATGGTTGCAACCTTTTAGCCACAGTATGATAGAAAAATGCAGTCTTGGACACTGACACGTATGGTAACCTAAATTCATCCTGGGCTTTGATAGCTTCCCTGTGGGGCAAACAGATGTGCCAGTGAAGGCAGGCCCCAGCAATCGAAGAGACTCACACCAGCCCTGCCATTCTCCTTGGTTGCTTCTTTCAACCTCTCATCAGCACCTCAGTCATCTCTTGATGTAATGTTAGAGAGTTACAGTCAGGCAACTGTGGGTTAAGGCATTCAGCTGCATCATATGCAAGTCAAAAAAGCCTAACCACAAAGCTGGGATTCATCCTTGTATACAGAATGCTGTAAGTCATGCCTTCTTGCTGGCCCTTCTATTAATCCCATATGAATATCAAGTAATGAAAGTAGCAAGACAGAACTGCACAGCACCCAGCAAGTGAAAAGCCCTGGAGCAACTGCCACAAATATCCTTCAGATGCTCCTAAGATAGGTGTGGAAGCTTCTCAGGACAAACATCCTGAGGGCAGGACAGGGCGGGGAAAGGGGAAAGAGAAGGTAGTACAGATCTCTGGCAGGGGCAAAGAGGAAACACAGATGGGGGATTTCTTTCTTTAATCTCAGAAATTAGGATTAATCAGTGCATAACAGGAAAATACTGATGGGACTTTTTAACAATGATGGCTCCTCTGCTCCATTTTCCTCTGCATCAGACACACTGAAATCAAGAGACCAGATGCAGATGTCATTGAAAATTGGGGTCTGACTGATGAGGGAAGAAGGAAAAAGGGAGAGATAAGTCTAATCACAGGTTCTTTTTTTTTTTTTTACATTTTTTCTCTCATTCCCATTTCAAAGACCAAGAAAAAAGAGAAAGACACATATAGAGAAAGAGAGTGTGAATCATTTAACATGAATGTTGCCTGAATGAGGGCTGACTTAAGTGTGTGAAACAGGAAGGAAATATATGAATAATGCAGAGCAAGGCTCTGTGCAGACAGAAGACTGTTATTGTGTCCCTGTTTACAGCTTCTGAAAGCACAATCAAAAATATATGGAAAAAGAGTGCAAAAAGCCTGAATGGTCATCTCATGTTGAAAAGGTGTTAAAATACATTGCGGATCACAAAATAACACCTCTCAATCACTGCACTGAATTCGCTCATCTGCTCGCACCAAGACAAAGAAGAGGAGTTGGTGTTGCTTTGAGTTAGAAGTGAGAGGAATTACTTCTGTGCAGGTTAGGCTTGCTCTAAGCTGTGCCCAAGATGCAGTGGCTGCTCTGGTAGACTAAGGCAGAAACACGGGAGAGAGCATACCCTGAGCAGCTCTGCCATCAGAGCAGCTGCCTTCACCACGCTTGGAGAAAGGTTTGTAGAACTACAGAAAGCAGATTTTTTTTAATGAAGGTGATCCCTGAAAGAATTCATACCTGCCCTTCTGCTTATTTACAGCTGGTGCGTGCAAGAAGCTGAACTCATTTCTTATTCCTTTTATGGGAGAAAGTATGGCTAGGAACTAGCACTCTCCCAGGATGCTTGGGACAGCTGGTTTCCATTTGTGGTCCTGCCACTGGCTGGTTTTGGCCAAGCATCATCATTTTTGTGCCACTGGTGAAGCACTTTGAAATCTTCTAACAAAAAGCAGCATGTAAGAGCTGGATATTAATGCTGATTATTCTAAGAAGCCCATCATCATACCGTGTGGTCTCTTGCATTCTGTAATTAAGGCACACTTCTGCCCTAAGGAGGGTATTCTTATTCCTTCCCTTGCTTTATACCACTTCTGGATGGAATTTGCAATAATTTCCGAGGTAGCCTGTTGGATTCCCTCCGCGTATCTGGTCCTTTTCCAAATCACAGTCTGTGAGTTCATCTGAGTAGTGATGGGAGACTCTGGCTGTACTGTGTGCCTCAAGAATGCAGTAGCAGCAGAACTCAGTCATCCATAGCTGCCGAAGATTTCTCAGAAAGCTTTAAGAAAAAAGGCTGACATACTGAATGACTCTTTCTCTAATTTATTGCTGTATTAGACTAGCAAGAGATATAATACAACATTACACAGGTTTATGGAGGTGACTGGAGGATGTTCATATTTTTTGACAATATAGAGAAGCTTACCTGGAGGTCTAAGGAAGGGCATCTTAAAGAAAGACTCCAGGAAGAAATAGAAGGAAGGTAGGGGGCAAAGCCAGGACGCTAGCGCATAAAGCAAGGGAGGTTCAGAAACATTGATGTTAAATTTTGGATTGAAAAGAGACAGAAAGAGGGAAGAGGCAGGGTCTTTGAGGACAAGAGCGTAGGAGACATGAGAGCCTTGGAAGAGAAGGAAACTCTTTGTGGAATTATCGTATTTGCAATAGAAATACTCTTTGCATGCAAATAGGCATTTCTCACATTCAGCCTGTCTGCCTAGCTAACCTAGAATCATACAGAAGGGCAGGCTGTGAAAAGCCCTATTGCACATAGAGGCACGCACAGTTTTAAGTACAGCACTACAAGTAGCCAGCATGGAGAAGCAGTGATGCTGATGCAATGCGGTGATGAAAATAAACGTGCCTGCTACTTCAGGGATGGAAAAGGCACATTCCACCTTCTGCTTCCTAGAAATCTGCTGCAGCCTTTCATCAGCCAAAAGAAGCAGCGGGCCTGAGTCAAAACTAGTTTGTTTCTGGTTCCTCACCTCACGCTTGCCCATTTTCCCTTGGTGCCCAGGAAAAAGGAGAGGCCAGCAGGGACTGTCATCTTTTCAATACACTCTATTTCTATGGTGATATTAAAGTGCCCTCTATTTGCTTTTTATCTTTTCACCTTGAAATGGGAGCTGCAGGTGCTTGTATGCTGTGTAGCTATTGCACATAATGAAAAGTGACAGGGCAGTTCAATCTCTGGGGTCCTTTCAGTCCATAGGCTCCCTGCTGAGAAACCCAGCAAGGTGGGCACTTGGGTTGATATTTTTTCTTAAGTTGTTCTGACATATCTCCTCCATGAATTGCACCGATGCCCCCCAACTCATACCATGCAACCCCCCCTGGATGCATCAACTAGCATTTACTTCTGGTCACTGATAATCTGAGCTCCTGTCAAATCAGTAGCCTAAATATGAAAGGCTCCCTGCTCTGGTGTCCACAGTACTGCATCAGTCCTGGGGAGGCAGATGTTTAATAGGTGATTAGAGGACAGGTGGCACTCTTTTCATCTGGGCTTTGAGCATTTTTCAGGGAGGATGATATGAAGGATGGTGATTAGTGTCTTTTGGAGACAAAGACAACAAGCTTTAGGCCGGAATTAGCAGCTCTAAAATGCAGTGAGACCAGCTATTTCTGCAGACTGTGTGATGCTGCAAAGAAAAATCATGCCAGTAGCAGGCCTGGCGTGGAAGTTGTTTGGGATCTCATGCCGTCTTCCCCTTTCTTCATAGCAATATCCCCACTACCCCTGATTCACTGTGCTCTGAGGAGCTGTAAAGAAGCACTTCCTTCTCAGACATTCAGATAGGCTGCCACAATGTTGTGGTCCTGGAATACATCATACCCTTTTCTCTACTCTTACAATTAATTTACAGTTCATATTAGCGCCCTGTAAAGCACGATGAGGAACAGTGAATCCAGCTTTTGTAAATGAGGGAGAACACCACCAAATCTACCTCTGCGTAAATGAAGAACTGCCTTGAGACTGTCTCCTGTAAAGGAAGATGTATTACACTGAATCCAGGGGCTTGCAGACACTTAAAGTCAAATTGAATCTGTGCCTCTCATTAATGGGAAAGCACAGACAGACTTCTGAGTCAGGAAGGTCTACTATGTGGAGTCCACAATCCTTATGTATTGAACCTGCCCCCGTCTTTCCAGATGTAATGTCGAGCTGAACTGCATGCATCCCTGTGTTAGCTGGTGAACCATATGGCACCCAAGCCTTATATATATGAAGGCCATGCTGAATCATCTCTACATACATGGAGAGCCATATTCTGTCAATTTGCTCTAAAAGCAGATGAACCTTATTCAGTCCAACATACCACCCACTTTAATGAAGGTTGAGATATTGATCTCCCCAGTAAATCAAGGTGAGATCTATAGATCCCTCCCAATAAATGATGGTGGCTGTATTGATTCTCTCCTTTTCCCCCCTGCCCCAAGTGAAAGCAAGACATATTAGTTCCTCCCCATTAAATGAAAGCGAGCTGTATTGAGGCCACCCCCATAAATAAAGGGTGGGCCATGCTGACTTAGACCTTAACCACATAAATGGAGGTGAAATGTATTGATTCCATCTTCTGTAATTGAAGGAGCGCTGTATTATGGTCCTCCTTCCAACATAAATGATGGCAAAGCATATTGATTCCATCATTCTTGAAGTGAAAGGTGAGTTTTGTTGAATATCCCCAAAATAAGGAAGGAAAGCCATACAGAACTTAGCATCTTATCCAGAAATTTATTTTGGTCTGTTATTTACACATTGAGGCTTTTACTGTATTTGGATGGCAGAGGCGTATTACTGCTTAAAAACTCTGGGCACAAAATGAAGTGATAAGGCACCAGGGTTTCAGCGAAGGGATGTGATGGGTAAGCAGAAGGCCTCCCGAGTTCCAGACCTTGTGTTCATGTAGACCACCTGCATTTAGGCAAGTTTCCTGGCTTTTATGTGTCTTGTCTACCTAGTGAGGATAAGGATCTTCCTCTGATATTAGGTGGTAGAACAGAATTGTTCATGACTGTCTACAACGTTCTGTTGGCTAATGGGACCACGTAAGTTCTGGAGACAACTGCAGAAGTGGATGGAGTGTTATAGCGTAAAATGATTAAAAAATAAGGTATTATTGTGTATGCCCTGTGCCTTAAGAGAGGGTAGGCTTGCACACTGCAGATAAATAATTAGCAGCAGCTGCCTGGAGCCTGTGGTGATTTTTGCTCTTTCATTATTCCTGCTCCTTCCTACTCCTTTCTACTAACAGCACTGGTTTTAAATGGCCTTTGCTGACAGGAAAGATACCAAAGGTACCTTACCTCGAAGCCATGCACTAGTTCAGGAATTCAGTCTTTCAGACTGTGACTGTTGCAAGTGAGGCAGCCAAGACAGTGCTGATGTGCAAAGCAAAACGTTCAGATTCAACTGCACCCCTCCAGGAGATCATGTTCAGCCCAGCAGCCTGACAACCCAGGACCGTGCAGGGACAGCTGCTGCTGGTGTAAAAGAGAGGTGCCAACTCCCTACTTCCCCAAGGAAATATACTCATTTTCCCCACAGTACTCCATTGCACAGTTGTTGTCTTTTGTTACCTGTTATGAACATCATAATCCTTGGGGAAGCTATGGAAGACAAGTGAAAAGGACAGAACCAGCGGAGCCTTGCGGAGAGGCCTGCCTATGTCTTTCTTCCCAATCTGTCCCAGCAGTAGCAACAAGATAGGAAAAAAAAGAAAAACAAACAAAGTGACAAGGAACAAAGCAAAGTCAGGCACACAGAGCTTACATGAGGAAGTTAAAGTCAAGAATAAAGCCCTAAACATCCCATGCAATAAATCATACCATCGTCACTTTTTTGCCCAATGTCACAGAAAAGAAACACACCTCTGGTACCATATCTTGTGATGAGCAAGCAGAGTTATGGTGTCTTGTGGTTTGTTGCCATGCATCTGCATGGCACCTCCTCCGTGACATATGGGGGGTACACAAGCAGAGAGGGGAATACAAGATCACAGAATCACAGAATCACAGAATCGTAAGGGTTGGAAGGGACCTCAGGAGATCATCTAGTCCAACCCCCCTGCTAAAGCAGGCTCACCTAGAGCATGCTACACAGGACTTCATCCAGGCGGGCTTTGAATATCTCCAGAGAAGGAGACTCCACAACCTCCCTGGGCAGCCTGTTCCAATGCTCTGCCACCCTCAGAGTGAAGAAGTTCTTCCTCATATTCAACTGAAACCTCTCGTGTTTCAGTTTGCATCCATTGCCCCTAGTCCTGTCGCTGGACACCACTGCAAACAGACTGCTTCCGTCCTCTTGACTTCTGCCCTTAAGATATTTGTATGCGTATAGACAGTTAAAGGCAAGTGTGATTATTCTGTGAATCTGTAGGAGTATACATCCAAGAGGGACCCAGGCATCTTACGTTGGCCATATCCTATGATAGAATCATGAGTAATGCAAGCTTTGATCTTTTCTTTAAGATGAAATATTGAGGTATATTTTACCATGTGTTCCTTAGCACATGACAATTTATCTTAAGATCTTACAGAAACAAGATGTGATAGCTTTTACGTGAGTTAGCTGTTCCTGATAAATCTTGTGTTCTTCCCATGTGGATATTTCCAAGCATACTGCTTTGCCCAGAACAGACTTTGAAAATGCCAGTCAAGTGCCAGCCCTTCCCTAAGCCTGTGAATGGAAAAGCCCAATTTCTTTGCAATTCTCTCATATCACCAGCTGTCTAAAACCCTTTCTGAGAGGATTTATATTGGATTTTGTGCTGATTTTATACAGTTGTCTTATATCTTCCCCATGAGTGGTGAAAGAGATTTGTTCCATACAGCATTGGGGATGCAAATATCATTCCTGTTTCACTGCATCGTTTGAAAGGAGGACCAGACAGTTGCCATGGCAACAGCACATCTGAGCCAGCTGTAGTTGCCATGGAAACAGAAACGATGGGAGCCAGGAAAAATAGTCCCAGAGGAAAAACCATTTTAAAACACACACAAAAATTCCCTTAAACTAAAATAAAATCTTGCTTTGAAATTCTACGGCCTCAGAAACAAGGGACAAAACAGAGGAGAATGCAAACACCCTCTCATGATCTCGGTGTTTTCCTTTACATTTTTGAGAGACAAGGGAGAAGTCATTGGAAGTGATCCAGTGATTGCTAGAAAGGAGGTGAAAGTAAACTCCTCCATACCTTTGGCCCGGCCTGCTGACCCTGTGGGAGTGCGAATGCTCTGCATTGATAACTCTGCGCCATGGAGGCACAAATCAGTACTCCAGTCAGGTATCCCTCTCCTTCGCAGCAGGCTCTCCTTCTATAAAGCTAACCATTCTCCCTACAAGTGATTTCAGATAATGAGATTATATCTTTGCAGACTCTTTAGTCCCTGCAAGAGGCATAGTTTTTATCATTAAATAGGGGCCGAGATGCACTGTTTGAGATGTCCAAGGCTTAAGTCTGGGAACCTCAAGCAACAGCTGGATGCCTGGCAGCACTGAGACCTGCACTCTGGCCTTCAGGGATGGGCCAGTCCATTTGATAGGTACTAAAAGAGAGGAATCCGACATCTCATTGGGGTGTTTTGTTACTGTTTATCTGTAACTCTTTTTTTAGAGTTGTTACAGTTAATCAGAGAGCATGATTAAAATTAGAAGTGAATGATGCTGTAGAAGAGAGGAAGGCAAACAGCTTCAGCATCCACACAGAGATGTGTGGATTTGGGGTCTCCCAAGAATGTAATAGGGCAAACACAAGGGCTGAGACTGGGAGTGGGGGAAGATAAGCTGACGGAAAGTGGAGGGAGAAGCTGACAGGAATAGATGGAGTGATAGGGGAAGGCGAGGCAGGAGAGCCTCAAACTGGGAAATGACAGGGACGAGGGAGGATGCTGGAGCCGAGCATGAGTGGTAAAATGAAAAGCAGTAAGAAGGTGAGCAGGAAATCAGGTGAAGCCTGAGGCAGAGGACAAGGATGGAAGCAGGCAGAGATGAGAGGACAGAGGGGAGCAGTATGGCAGACCACAGGATATGAGGGTGGGCAAGCTGAGGACAACGAAGTTGGCACAGCCGTATGGGACAGGACAGGGAGGGAGATAAAACCTGGCTCAGTAAGTACAGGGGCAAGGAAAGGTGAAGAGAAGCAGGAGGTGTGGAGGCCAGATAGGGCACAAGACGATTTGTAAGGTAACGCACTTTTCTGTTGGTGTTTGTAATATTGCCATACTTCAGCAGATTTCCCTGGCTTTTCTAGAATCACTGCATGTGTAAATTCTTTTGTTAGCTGGTTCACTCATCACATTGTGGTGAGGGCTGCTTAATCCAATATAGTGTTGTACTTAAATTTTCCAAGTATTTCTTTCCTTGCTCTGTACCAACAGCTAATGTTATCAAATCTTTCCATGCTTTCAGGGTGCAGACTTTCTTTATGTTCTTACTGAAAGCAGATTTAGAAAAGCAATTCAGCATCTCAGGTGCTTTTGAGTTGTCACTGCATTTTCTGCCTTCTCATTTTGTGATCACAGTTCCTGCTCTTTTGTTTCAGTCTCACTCCCCTCTTTCTGCCTATAAAAAAGGGAGACGGATGCTGCAGTCTGCACACACCTGTAATTTCTGTTGAAGCCAAGGGAATCTGCATGCATGTAACTATCAGGACGGGAGGACTTGGCTAAGGATTCCTGTTTAAAGGAATAATAAACTGCTCACGTTTACTGAGAAGGAGAAAGAAAAAAGTCTTTATTCAAAATGTAAAAAAATAAATATTTATGCCTTTTGCATAAACAGCAGATGTAACATTTCCAATTAACTGTCGATCTTTCCATTTCTCTGGCTGCTGCTGCTTTCTCTCACAATATCAGAATGAGCAGTCCGCTTGATTTGCCTGAGCTCAGATCTGTCACAAATTTCCACAGTCAGTAAGATGAAATTGTTCCTGAAAATGTTTATTTATCAGAGCCCAACAATTTCATTGCATTTTTTATTCCTTGTATTCAATGTAAGATGAATTCTGTTCTGCTGAAAGATGTGAGATTCACAGCCCAGATAAGAGGACAACAGAGAAGGAGCAGAAGCAGGCACAGTCGAGTGTGCACTCAGCCATGGCAGCACACTTTAGCACAGCCCTAGAAGAAGCCCTCATGACATGGGAGATGCCAGTCTCTGACCCATTTGGCCCCTGGCCTTTCTACCAAGGCTGCCAGCCTGGGGCTGGGTAGCATGGAGTGTAAGAGGTTTTATGATGTAGCCACCTGTTCATAAGGAACCTCCTCCATCACTTCTTCAGTGTCAGCTTTCTCAGGTGTCTGACATTCAATCCTGCTAATGGCAGCCTCCCACTTCCACAACTTCTTTCTCTCTGGGAGAAAGCGTGAACTGTGCAAGCAAGAAAATGAAGCCTTACCAGAGCTGATAAACATCAGTTTTCATTGGCATCATGCTTACAAAGCAGAAGATTTTGGTGGAGCACTGGAAGGAGGGTAAGAACAAAAAGCAACAGCAGAGAAGCAGTAGTAGGTAAAAAACAAGCCAGAAGGCAGGTGCAAGGGGAAGGAAAAGCACTTGTCTGGTGATATGTCAGAAAGCAGGGATCCCTCTGTTCCCTTCTGCTGAGGATGCTTTTGTGTGTTTTCCTGTCCTCTGACCTGTCCCACAACACCATCAAGTTTAGCTCAGCATCTCCTGATTTCCTGGGAATCCAAAAATCAGTTGGGCATTGCTTGAAACCAGGAGCTGCTGTTCAGCTGATCCAGCTTTCACTGGGGACTCAGGTGAAGAGCTCTTGGCCTTCCTGCTTATGGGGAAAGCACTGACCTGGGAGCCGCGCAGCAAGCCCGGGATGGGGCTTTGTGTGGCTGGCTGGGTTAGTGTGGGAGGTCAGCCTTGCTCTTTACCATCCCCAGGAGCTGCATCCTTCTCTTTACCTTCCCCAGGAGCTGCATTCTGACGGTTGCAGCACTGGCAGGTGCTGTTGCTATAGGAACTGGCTCTGCTTTAAAAACCATCTATGTGGCAGTGCAGCGATGGAGGCAGTTGCAGTCCTGGCTGCTTAGGGGTGCACCCTCCTCACACACTTCTGCTATGTGCTGCCTGCTTTTCTCCAGGTTCCTGGCACTTCAGGCTGCATTTTTGCTCCCTCCCCAGGCTCTTCTGTCTGCCATATCCTCCCTGGCTCTGGATTCTTGCTGGTATGAACAGCTGGCCTCTCGCATAGCATGAAAAATCATCAAACGCTAACACAGAAAAAAGGGTCCAAACTCAAAAGTAACTGGAAGTTAATTGCTTAATAAGCACAATTTTCACTTTGTTCTGTGCTGTGCCCAAAAGGCATATATAGTAGTTCTTGTCTATATTCAAGTATAGACTTGACTCAAGCATCTGTGACCAGTGATCAGGTTATCTGCACTGTAAACCCCCAAATAATCACCAGCGTTTGCTTCAGGTGAGCTAACTGAAGCGCATTTTGATTATAAGTAGATGCTAACTATGCTTGGCTCACTCGCTGCAAATCCTTGCGTGTGTCGGATTCCATCAGCAGTGGAGCAGGTTTACTAACATAGCTGAAGTTATTACCAGCTGAGTGCTACCTTCCTCTTCTTCATATCAACCTCTCTAATCAGTTACATCTACAAGAACCTGCGCTAGCGTTGACAGAATGTCCAGGCTTTGCTTTCCCACCAGGAAGGGAGTCAGGGTAGCACCGGTGTTGACTGGCTCTGTCATGCCCTCTCCATGCGGGGACTCACGCTGTCCCTGCTCCCTGGGGAGCTGCACAGGCACACGGCAGCCCTACCAACTTTCTTAAAGTGGATCAATGTGGATTCACAATTTAGAAAGGAGCAGTCTCGAAAGGAGACTGAAAGTCAGTTTTCTTAAACCACAAGCATTTCTTTCTTTTTTTTTTTTGTTCAGCCCCCTTGACTGTGGCTGACTGTTATTTCTCTTGAGTTTTCACTGCTGGCTGAAGAGGCTCTCTGGTTTAATGGCATTCATTAATCATACAACAATGCATCTCTGCAGCATCAGAGCTTAGAATTCAAGTTACATTACTGATGGGCTTTGGCCCGGCTTCTCAGGTTGAGGGTGCTCTAAGGTCAAGTCAGATACTTCAGGCTCTGTCCGCATTTTGGGTGTAATGTAGGACACCCAGGATTTAGGCAGCTGCTTGCTCAGGCAGAGGAACAGACTTTCAGCTGAGCATGCTGAGTGCTCCAGGTCACGACTCACTCTTGGGGCTGAGGCAAAGGGAATTAAGCCACTGTCACACTGCCCGGATTTGAAAGGGATCTGAGAGCTGCAGTGACCCTCCCAAGAATTGTCCTGATCTACAGCAGTTATAGCAGGTCCTTACAAAGCCCAGGATCTCCATCTCTCATGCCCACTAGCTGCTCTTCTAAAAGCGGATGATCTTCCCATGCACCCTTTGTTCTCTGTGTTTTCCCTAGAACAGTTTGTCAGGTTGTTACCAAGGTATCCAGTTTTTCCAGTGCTAAAGGACCCAAAGTCGGTACTGTCTTCTCTTGCCTTCCCTGTGGATGCTGTGATGACCTGCAGGCACCATGAGAAGCAACCTTCCAGTCTATCCTCCCCCTCCTAGCTGGACACAAAAGCAGTTCTAGAGCCTGTGGCTTCCTTAATCACCTTTCCCTAGCTCTTCTGTTGCCAAGATGGTATTCAAAGGAAAATGTCAAGGCCTGATCCCAGCCCACAGACCAGCAGTCAGACAACTCAGTGCTAGACACTTCCAGATTTGCTGTATGATCCTTGTTTCAAGGACTCGGGTAAGCAGCACAGTATGCACCATAGAACTGCAGCATTGATACCTTTCATCTAGTGTGGGAGCAGCTGTTTTTCTCACTTTTTAGGATACGGGATCATTTGTGTTATCACGATCCCGTGCTTTACCATTGCCAGAGCTTGACTTTCCCTGCTGCTCCTGCTTTGGGGAGGAGTCAATTCCCTGTCAGGCAGGCTACTGTGCTAATTCCCAGAAAGTGGCATTTTATTAAGTGACCAGAATTTTGGTGGGACACTCTCTTCAAGACCCCTGATACAGCTGTGAAAGTGCACTAGTGCAGAAGCAGGTGAGATATGCCCTTTTACAGCTCCCATGGAGCCTCAGAGAGACCTTTGAGGAAGGTCTCTTTCGAGAAAGACATCGCCTGTTTGTGCATTACATCATTCCCCTTGCACATAGGCTCCCAGGGCATTTGGATTACCTCATTCTTCCCAGAATTTAGACTACGTTTCAGTAGCCAGGCCCTTGAATTTGCACATTAAGCAGCAAGAGTCACTGAGCTGATTCTCTGGAGCCCTACTGATGCACAGGAGATCCATCCTGCTTTTCCCGTGTCTTCCACATACCCTGTTACTTTCCCCATCTGTGTCAGGCATAATGATTCAGCAAACAGATACACTTCTTCCTGGCTGGTAGTCCAGGCATTTAGCTTGATAGCAACATTGAATATTATATGTCCTTTTATTTATATTGCCCGAGTGCAAATTTGACTACAGGCTGTTCCATTGTCTATTTAATATTTTGTCCAACCTTCTGGCTTCCTTCTAGAGAGGAAGCAGCCTGCAGGTGCTGCAAAGGCTTTTTGTTCCTTTATGACTAGAAGAAACTACTCTATTCCTCTAAGGCTTTTAGTCTGACTTGGTGCTGGCTCGCCCACCTGCCTGCTTTCTCTGGAGAACTGGCAGGTGAACATTTTCAATGATTTACTTTAGAGCTGTTCTATCATCCTGCTATTTATTTCTGCCATAAATTATGCCCAGAGGTTAGGAAGCTCTTATCTTCCCACTCACAAAGGAACTGAGGGAAAATATTCTGCAGGGCACAGAGGCATCTTTGGGTGGTTTGTAAATATTTCCAAAGGCCGATATACTGGGGAGTGAAAAGAGCTGTAGTCCCTACCCGGTTAGTATCGCCTGATACAACCCGCATCTTCTAGGTTAGGCAACAGGGAGCAGTTGTGCTCACACAGCCCCCTCTTCCTACTGTGATTTACATCCAGCGTCTGTGAGATAGACCTGCTAGTGCTTCAAAGCATGAAAAGGAAATAATTAAAAAAAAAAGCCTTGAGAGATGATAACTTACTCCTCACACAGTGGAGCGATTTTCAGTGACTTCTCCAGGATTTGGATCAGACCCTAAAAGCACCAGCCCCAAGAACTGGACTGCAGCCAACTAACTTAAGAGCAGCACAATTCCAAGCAAATGAGTTTTCATTTTTAATTCAGAAGCTAAATAAAATTGAACTGCAGCGCATTTGGATGGGATAGCTCCAAGAAAAATCCAGGGAGCTGAAGGAAGTGATACTTCTGGTGCGTTTGCCTCTTCTCAGCCATACCCTAAGGGGCTAGTTGCTCCACAAAGCAGTATCAATTATCCAGCAATGGACGCTACTGCTCTTATTACTATATGCCTAAATGCTCATTGTAGACCGGGACTCCAGCAAGCTGGACAATAGACAAGTATAGAGCAAACAGATGGTCCTTGCCTCCCAGGGCATATCAAGAGTCTAGATTTACCATTTTATGCTCAGAGTTTGCTGAGGGGTGTTGCACCACACAGAGTGGCATTGTTTTTTTCCTGTTGAAGTCAATTAGGTTCTTGGTGCCCCAAGGAGGTGATAGGGAGGTTTGTGCTGCTTGCTTTGATAAAAGATATAAAACATAAATCCTGGTTTTGCCACCCAAATTCTACTATGTTTTGTTGGAAAATGTCTGCAGAAGCTTATTCAGCATGAGGGTGAACTTGATTGTATTGTACAGGCTTGTTTATAAAATGCAGCATTGCCTGCCTGAAGATCAAGCAGGTACCTTGTGCCAGGGCTCCCTGCCCGGGTCTAGGTAGCAATGGAGAATTAGCCTACACTAACTCAGTGCTTCATGAGTATGTACTTGCCTTAGAAAGATCTCTTTTTCTGTGTCTTCCTCTTTTTTTTTTTTTTTTTCAGTATGCCCTGATTTCCTGCCTTTTCCTCTGCTACCTTTCTCTTTTTTCTTTTTCTTTTTTTTTTTTGTCTTTTCTGGCAGCATCACCTGGTCACCCTCTGCGGATAACAGCAGACTTACAAAAAACACAGTTGTAAATCTCTCCCTATAATTCACTTGGTTTGTGAGGTGCAAAAATAGCTTTAACTGTTCCTAGAAATCCCATAAGAAAAGATTGTCCTTGCTTCCAGCCTCCCCCATAAAAACCTCTGCCAGTGTGAGATAAAAAACCCAGTCATGACCACAGAAAGGAGAGGGAAAGCGACTCGGAAACTTGAGGGCAGTCCTGGCTCTGCTCCAGCAGCTGATGCACATCTTTGACAGGTACAGGGAGAAATCAGACTGAAGGGGTGATCTCAAGCAAACAAACAAATCAACTAAATGAACAAACTGGGTGATAAAGTAGAGCTGAGAATCAGTAGCTAACGAACACATCTCTGTCGCTGGGTGGAAGGGGAGTCAATTACCCACCTTCCAACAAGCTATTGATCGAGCTGCTGCCATGTATCGAATAGGAGCCCCGGCCGCCCTGCGTGTGGCTCTTTGATTTTCTCTCCCTCTGTAGCAGCACGTGGATGGAAGCCAGATGAGCCAGCACAGGACTATCGATCAATCCGCCTCCCTCCTCCTCCTCCTCTTCTTCTTCACCCTGGTTGCCATGACAACCACAGGCAGCAGCAGCAGCACTGTTTACCTGGCCCATTTATTTTCCTTTTCAATATCTTTCCCTTCCCCCCGCTGCTCTCACCTTGGCATGATATTGGCAAAGCACTCAGCAGTTGTAAAAGGGATGAGTTTTTATGACTCTGAGGAGGACAATGCAGTTCTCGGCTCTACTTTATCACCCAGTTTGTTCATTTAGTTGATTTGTCTGTGAGGAATCATTGCCTATAAACAACGGATATCTCAGTCACCAACTAGGTCATGCTCCAGTCATGGAGGAGGACCTGTTATTACAAAATACAGGTCTCCTTCACATGGTTTAAGCGTGCCTGTAGTTAAGACCCACATTTTCTTCTTATGTATTGCCCCAGAGCGGCAACAGAGAACTTATTCTAGGTATGACATCATTTATCAGCTATTGATCTCACACGACCCCTGGGACAGTATAACATAACCATCGGGTGGACTAGACTTTCTTTCAGGTCTTCAGCCACCCCTGTAACTTCCGTTGAGGGCACTGTATCCAACAGGGGCCGGCTGCTGTGGAAGGAGCAGCAGAGCAGGCAAGTGTCGCCTCCCAGTAGAAGGCCTTTGCAGTACGTTCACCACAGCTTCCTGCTGCATAAGCTGAGCGCTCCAGTTCCTGGCTTTGCCCAGTTCTACAGCGCTCTCCATCATCCCCGCAATCTTCCCAAGTGCCAGCAGAGTCGTGTTGCATCTCTTTCCTCATACTGCTTCCACGGCCTAAAATTGCCTTCCCGTTCTTTGGCAGGATGCAGTCGTGCTCCAAAGACCAAGCAGTAGAACAATGAACAATGCTTAGAGTAGCCCATTTCCCCCCTCCTGAATGTTTTATTTGTTGTGCCGAATCATCCATCTGCAGATTCTCAGTGTAGGATTCTCTGCTGAAATGTAAGACAAAGAGGCTTTGTGCAGGGGTATGGAATATAAGATACATAAATAAAAGAGATCTCTTCAAATATAATACAGGTGTCCACCTTGTCTCAAAGGTCTTCCTGGCTTCCTTTTAATTGAAATTCTTCACCCAAGTCTCACATTCCTGATTCTTTCCACAGTAAAGCCATCAAAACCTTACAGGAGACTCCTAGTTTTCCTTATAATTCAGTATGATTGACACAGGATGTAGAAGATCACTTGATGTTATCAAGTGCAGATTACCCCTCCTTGAAGCAGAAAGCTACAGGATAAACTGTGGAATTTGCTACTGCATGATATTAGGGGAGCAAATACTGTATTTCGAAGAGGAAACAGACATCTATAAGAAAGAGAAAGGCACTGGAAATTGGGTGCAGGAAAGTTTCAGCCCCCAATGCTGGGATGCCCAGGAGGACTGGGGTCAGTGAGGAGTCCTGCTTCATCCTTCTATTTTGCCTTTCCTAGAATAGTGCCATGCAGGGCTGTCATCCCTTCCTCTGCACAGTTTGGCAAGTCTCACTCTGTCAGATACGTTACTGAGCTCAAGTAGCCAGTAGTGTCTCTTTTTACAGCAGGAGCTCAGATCCCAGGGTGGCCAGGCGATGGATTCATTCAGAATGAGCAAGCCTTGGACATGCTCTGCAAAATGAGACTGGGGTTGGGGGTCCAACCACCACCACACGTGGCCTCGCTGGGTGACAATTAATTCAGAGCACCACAAGAAAGAGGGATATGTTTGACTTGCTGGAACAGTGGTCTGATGTGACATGGCAGGAAGCATGATACTAATGCAAACCGTTAGTACTTATTAACTAATTAAATTGTTGTTATGCCCCTAAGGCACTTAACACTTTCCAGGCACAGAAGAGAGCCCATTCCTTGCCCTGAGGAGTAGAAGGTCTAAAAAGGCAAACACAGAGGAATGGTGAAAGGAAAACAATTAATGTATAACAGAAGGGGTGTAATGAGAAGAAGCCCATGGTTTCACAGTTAAAATTTATGCCTGGTTTTTCAAAGAAAGAAGGTTTATGTAATCACAAGATCTTTGGCGGGGGGAGCATGTATGACATCATATGTTTGTCAGATGAGTCTATATTTTTTGATGTATCAGTCAACCAAAAGCAAATTGGATGGCTGAGGAGCTGTCTCAGATATACTTAATTTCATTAAAATAAAAAGCCAAGAGAAGACCGTTTTCTTCAGCTCAGAAGAAGGTTGTAATAGGAGTTTGTATTTTCTCAGACTTTAGAAAATTTGCATGGGCTGCAGCCCTTAAAAACACCCAGTTAAAAGAAAAGTCTTTAACTGGTGCTTAGAGTCAATGAAACACAAACCTGCAGGAAATCAGACTACCTTTGTTGCAGAGAGCTGGCCCGAGCAGAGATGCCGCTGCAAAAAGCGGAGCAAAAAGAGGTACCTATTGGAGAGATGGCATGAAGGAGCGTGAGGAGAGTGGCAGGGCTGGCGAGAGCTCACATTATTAGTGAAGGAGACAGGGAGAAACATGCTGGAAAAGATGGATGAGCAGTCTTGCACAGGTGACTTTCATTATAACAAGTTCCTTAAACTCAGTGTTAAGGAGGAAGTAGTGGATAAATTCAAGACAGGAACGAGATGCTATGGTGTGCCGCAGCGATGACCTTTGTAGCTCCATTTGCCATGTACTGCAGGGAGGAGAGGTGCACATCAGACCCGGCATGCGAATGTTACAGTAATAAAGATGAGAGATGCAGAGCCCTCGATACGATGGCTGTAAGAGGAAGATCTTGTGAATACTGAGTGTGAAGAAAAATTAGTCTGCCTGCAGATGGGATGGAGTAAGAAAGGGTGATGAATTGTAACATCTAAGCCACACATGGGCTGGCTCTGGAGTCTACTGTAAGTAAAAGGAGAGCAGGGAAGAGCGAGTGTAAAGGAAGTTTAGGATTTCATTTTTATCCAGAATTTTAATTAACGGCAAGATGTGCAAGAGGGAGCACGCATTTGGGATACCAAATGACAGTCTGACCCAGCCAAGCCCGTCTATTCCACAAAGCATTACAGTTTCAATAAACACGCATTGCTCTGTTGTTTCATCAGACACGCCGCTCTGGTGTGCATCATATGATATGGCAGCCGCTCAGCCAGGCGGGGAGCAGCGCAGGCTATAATTTCCTGGTCATATGTAACTGGGTGGGGAAGCGCCTGATCCTTGGGGTGAGTAATGCTGGAATCGCACCATGTGGCACCGTGCTCTTTGCTGTTCAAGGCACTTTGAGGTGTTGCTCTCGATATTCAGGCAGACATCCCCCAGGGCATCTGAATGCTCTTATACTCTCCCGCACTTACAACACCCTCCTGTAACCTCTTTTGCTGCGCGCCCGGATCACTTTCCCACGTTCCCGGCGTTTTGCCGGGGTTCGCCGCTCCGAAGGGCTGCGGGGATGAGGGAGGGACGTTGGCTTCTCTCTGGCAGGAGGCCAGGGCAGCTCCGTGGTGCTGAGCCCGCAGCGCGGGAGCCCGGCAGCCC
>NW_009260791.1:2438654-2455283 GCF_000687185.1 Egretta garzetta
TCTCGCCCCACCCCCCCCCCCCGCCGCTGCGGGGCGAGGAGAGGCGGCCATGGCCGGGGAGCGGGGGGGCGGCGGGGCCCTCCTGCCTCCTCCCAAGCCATTTATGTTTTACTCATTTCCTGCTCCCAGTAACGAGGCCAGCGATGCTGGGGTGGCGGCGGTGCTGCTGAGAAGGCAGATTGTTACACACACGCACACACACACACGGATGTTTTTGTTTCAGGGAGAATTTTCAGTGCTCGTGAAAGGGAGGGACTAAGCGGAGCTCGCTGGAGCCTGGCACAGGACCAGCAAGCTTCCCGGCAGCCCTTTGCCAAAAAAATCCAGACATACGGCCCCCTCCACCCCGCTTCCTGCAGCCCCTCCTCGCCCGCTCGCTCCCCCCTTGGCTCTTCGGGGGCCTCACTCCGGCTGCATCCGCAGCCCTTGTCCCCTGCAGCCCCCCTCCCCACCATCCCTGGGGTCCCCTCACCACCCCAGACACACCACGGTCCTGACCCGCGGCTCCTTCATCCCAATCTCTCGCTCCTCTGTGGAATTGCTGCAGAAGGGTGGGGAGGCTCTGTGATACAAACATACTGTCCTCGGAGGCGAAAACAACTCGAGGCCAAACAGATTCATTGCACTAGTGATTTAAACTAGGTGAAATGTCGACAGTTACTCAACATCACATTCCCAAACTCGTTACATAAAATAAACAAACCTTCTAGTGATGTTTTGTGTAGCCTCCAGCCCAGCCCCAACCCCACCGTTCTGCTTCATTCCCCAGGGGATGTCAGGAGTGTAGGTCTCCTGGCTTGCGACCACCTTCCCCGATGCATCCACCACAGCTGAGCTCTGGCATTTGTCTTTCTGTTACAATGTACTAACAGGATTCTGCAGGTTTTGTTCAGTTTTGTTTTGTTTTTTAAAATTTGTCGTTAAAGAAAAAAAAAGAACAAAAACTTTTTTTTGGCTGCAGCTATCAGCTCATTTTTGGTTGCTTTCTAATGCCAAGGCCAGCAGGATCCAGGAATTCATCAACTGGTGCCAGCAAGAAAGCACTGACCCAAACAAGGGAGCCAGAACTTGGACTGCAGTCCTTGCCAGGGATCAGCAAGAGGCCAGAGAGACCATGCTGCTGAGTCATCACCGCTCCAGCTGCTACAAGCCTTTTCTGGGGACGCGGCTGTTGCTAAGATTCCTGGGAGCTGACTGATTGCTCCTTCTATAGTCATGTAACACACACACATACACGTCAAAGGAGCAAGGAACAGCGGCTGGGGCCAGCTCAGAGCGAGAACACAGCCTGCCGGCCGTCAGCAGCCAGACTTTGCGGCTGTGTGGGTACGCAGACAGGGCAGGCCCTGCCCCGCAGGAGCTGCTCGACGTAGCTCTGGGCTCCTTTTGCAGGACTCCAGCTACCTCACTGCCCGGGAGCTTCTCCTGTCACCCGCTCATGAAGTATTCCAGAAGGCGAACAGGCCAGGCAGTGGTTCTGTCGAAGTTTTCTTTCTCTTTGTACTTGCACGTTTCATTGTGTTTGCTGTAGATCAGAGAGTCAGAGACATTAAGAGGTAGGGGACATGCTTAGAATCTATGCATTGCATTCCTTGCAGGGCCAGTGTTGAGTCATTCCCTTCATACAGTAAATAAATATGTTCAATCAGCAGGCAAGTAACGCGAGCACTTCCCAGTTCTGAGGCCCAGAACTGAAATTAATGACATTTCTCATTAAGTCCCATCGAGTTTGAGAGTGTTCTGCAGCCTCACACATTGCACAGGGAGGGAACGCTGCTTTGTGTGCATCTTGCATTTTCCTTTGCCCAATTTAATCTTTTTATTCTTCTGCCTTTTATCTGGCTCAGGTATGCACCTCCCTCAGATGCTGCAGTTACCCTTGTTTCCTGCTCCATATTTGACGCTTAACAAACTAGATGTACTCAGCCTTTTAGATCTTTCCACTCACATGTAGGCTGTTAGAGCCTTAGGGTATGGGACCTGTCTTCTCTCTCCGATGTTAGACACATGACTGATTCCAAAGGATGGCCAATCATACTAACATTTAATAATAAAACTAATAATTCCAGAGCCCAGTCTCCCAGCTCCTCTTTATCGAGTGTCTGTTTAGGTGCCAAGCTTAGAATTACATATTGTGAGATGAGGTTTCAGAGCACTTGAGTTTTGTGGTCACTTTTTTCCAGTAGCACCTCAGAGTTCTAACCATGGACCAAGAGTACTATATACCATAATACTGAAAAAGGGTCTCTGCCCCAAAGCGTTCATGATCTAAGTATAAGAGAAGAGAGAAGCAGTGGGGAGAGATAGAAAGGGGGGCCCCAGCAGGCACTGAACTGGTTTTGGCCATCGTGGCGGGAGGTGGTCTTCACAAGCAAGATACCCAACTGAATTTCAGGGCAGATTCAGGTCAGGAGGGAGGGATTATCTGAGACCCTCAAAAAGACAATTTTCAACTCAGTAGTTCCTTTTTGCAGGAGAGAATAGGCACCTGTGGTCACCTCCCAAAAGAAGCTTTACGTATTGCATAAGGTCAGTAACACGTTTAAATCCACTTCCATACAAATCAGCACAGAAACAGGCTCTTGGCATACGAAATCTGTTTATGCAGACAAATGTAGGTATAGCCAAATGCAGTCATGGTTAAACTTAAATGTTTTGAGAAAGCCGGTATGAAATCCTATACATAACGATCTAGAAATAAGTAAATTCTTAATGGCTCAAAGTGGATGTGGGTAATTTTCATCACACCAAGTGTGAGAAAAGCCTGAGAGACACAGGAGAACTGCTTGGGGACTTCACTGGAAGAAGCCACTCTGTACTGACTGTAAAGGGACAGGTTAAATGGGATGAGATGCAATTTTTCTAACTTTAGTTTGTACAGTGTTTTAGGTTTTATAGAAGACAGAGGGGAAGAAAGCACCACACACACTAAGTTTCTAATTACTTGAATATGCAGATTTGGAAGCTGCATTTGGCTTGTAGTAAGGCATTATAGAGCTCTGACAGTGTGCCTGCGTGGATGGTGAAAGCCATGTATGGTGAGGCTCATCCCCTCCACTCCAGGCAGCTACAGGCATGCTGTCCTGAAAAAATTCTGCATCTGAATCGTGCTTTTTTGTTAACCAGGGGTGGTTTTATGCCCCTAGAATGGCTTGCTCTTCATAGTACAGGGAACTTTGTCAGGTATTGCTTGCAGAAGCTCACCATCAACAAAACTATGAAAAAAGTACACCTGGAACTAAAGATGCTATGCAACATCCCCCATTCTCCAATGCAGGGCATTTTGGTATCACAAGACCCCTTAGATGTGTTGTAGAGCATCCGTCACCACTTGCATTTCAAACCCATGTCTGCTATGGCTGGGATGGCCAGTAAAGGATGCCTGGGAGCAGCTTAGGCTGCAGCTGACAGGAAATGTTAACACTTCCCTTTGAAGAAGAGGTCACGCTCCGCTCGGCTCTGAGCTGTACTGTTGTTCAGCCAGTCCTACTGATACCATCTCTGGAGCAATCAGATCTTCCAAGCTACTACTTCGTGTCAGACCTCCCGTATTCAAACAAGCTAGCAGAGTGGCCCATGAAGAGTTGCTGCCCATGCATCTCTCCATCACTGAAATCTTGGGACAGTCCTCAGCAGAGATTTGGGTTTGGTGGTGGTATGGAGGGTGCTGGCAGCACAGACAACCAACCTCCTTCAAACCCGCAGATAGGGAGAGGACTCTTGTGTTCAATCTTCTGGGTCTGCCTACAGTGCTTGCTACAGCTAGCCTCAGCAAAACTGCCTCACCCCAGACACTAGTGATATTTACAGAGCCTGTGAAATGGATCCATTCTGTTTGTAAGAATGTTTGTTCACATGAGATGGTCATGGATTGCTGCTTCCTCTGCCTTCAAAGAAGTCATGTGAAGAGCCCCAGAAGGCTTCAGCCTTCCCCCCAGTACTTTCTACATCAATTCTAGGTCTTGACATTTATTTTCAAGGCCTTCTGTGAAATTATCCAAGAATATCTCAGAAAAGCCTCTTTCTTTGCATGTTGATAGCACTGTTCCTCTGAACCCTGGGATAATGAAAGACAAGGCGTTCTCTACAGCAGGGTCATGGATTTACAGGTCACTCTGCTTGAACATATAAATCTCCTTTCTCTGGCTTTACTGAAGACAGATCTGAAAACAGCAAAGAAAAAACAAGAAGGTGAAAGAAAAAAAGAGATAAAAAGAAAGCATGAGTGAAAAGAGCTGAAGCAGTGAGAGAGAGGGAGTGAGGAAAGAAACAGCTTGAAAATGGCGATTAAACCAGTTATGATGAAGAAAAAGATTTTACCTTTCCTGAGACGTGGGAAAGAAAATCAGCCCAGTGGGATGCCATGCATTGCTCTCATCTCAGATACTCTGGAGGGAGAGTTTATGAGCACACAGAGAAAGGAATTCCATGCAGTACAAACAGAGAAGCTTATATAGGCAATGTCCCTGCTTACACAGCGTAGGCCAGTCTAGCTCTGTGCAGACTTTCAGTCCAATGTATAAACAAAATAAAGTTCTGTGCCACAGGGTTCCCAGCTGTTTTCTAATGTCATTCACAAGAGCATCTGACTTGATGGCAGCAGGGATCCATGTGGCATCGCATCCCAAATTGCAAGACTTTCATATAATGTAATTTTTAGCCTTTCTCCTATTTCCATGCTGCAGCTTTAAAATGACATTTTCTGCAGTGCACTGTAGCGGTATTACTTTTTCCAAGGTCATGCCACAGCTCTCAATGTACCAATACTAAACAACTCCAATATCTACAGATACTGGGCAGATCTCAGGGCCGCTGTGAGATTATATTAATGGGGTCTGGCATGGGGAGAGATATCTCCACTCCCATGCGCATCCTTTTGAAGGCCCACAAACCTTTAGTCCAAGAGACTTAATAGGATTGTAATAGGATTGTAATTCTTGGAAGTGTCATGGCACTGCTTTAGTGTCAGTATCATAAAATTTTTAAAAAGGGCAGTTAATCATTAATTGGGTTGTGATACTAGGACACACTATCGATTAAAATGATAACATAAAAATATAAATAAAACACACATATCCACCAGCATTTTACAGTGCCAATCATTAAGTTAATGGTAGCTCAGTGGCTGCTGCATTCCCTTGTCCAGCCTTCTTCTGACACAGTGCAAGCCTGGCCGTGCTGTTGGTAGCACTTTAGCCTTACCAGCGGCCAAAATACTTCTCCAGATTTTCTTTGCATAAACGATCAGCAGTTTTTATTTCACCTATGGTAGGACCATCTGTTTTAATTTTTGTCATACTATATTAGAATCCACCTAAAACGTCTTCCCCTCTTCCATATATAAAGTAGTCCACTTGAAAAATCGTGGTGCGTCCCCATTCCTCAGCAAGGATTCAATCACAAAATGCTTTGGTGAATTTTAATGTTAGCAAGGTCTGGTTTTACAGACCATATTGCGCTGCATTTAGAGAGAAATTTGAAACTAAACCTTAACTGTTGTTCTGAAATAAATGAGCAAAATATGTTTTTGCGGGCATAGCAACTCACAGGGTTCAGTAACACACAACAGGGCTCTAAGTCAGGAATGTATTAACAAGTGATACCTCACAGTGGAGCGTGAGATACTGTTTGATTGCAGCATCACTGTTGAGCAGAGTACTCAATCACTTGCTCAGCATTAATACGTGTATAGAGAGGTTAAAGAGAATTAATAGAGGGCAGGGAAGCACCCAGCTTAAAACGGGGCAAAAGCAGACTTTGACATTGTAAGTAAGTCAGCTAGCTTCAATATCTGAAAGAACACCAGAATAAATTATCAAACAATCAATTCATAAGCACCTAGAGGATATCAAGGTAATCTAGGACAACTTGGGTTCATTTGTTAAGAACAAATAATGTCAAAGCAATCTAAATCCCTTTTTGACAGTGTAACTGCCTAACAGTGAATGGCAAAATAATAGGTATTTATGTCTGGATTTCAGTAAGGATTTTGCCAATGTCTCATCTGACCTTCATCTAAACATACGGCAGAAATGTGATGTAAATTAAATCATCATGAAATAAGTGCACAATTTGTAGAGACACATTTTTAAGGACGAGTTCTCAGTAAGTAGTTTGCTGTCAAATGGGTGGCTGGCATTTAAAAAGGAGCCTCCATACGGGACTGTGCTGGTCCTACTCAAAGATCAGAATTTGTAAGGTTCTGGTTAATGGAGAAATAGCCAAGTCCTGATTCCGTAAAAGCAAGTGGCATCCCTTTCTTTGTGTCAGCATAGATTAGACAGAGCTCTGTGAGCGCTTGTTAAGATATACTGCCGTAGAACAAGAGCAATCTCTGAGAGCCTTCCAGTCCTACGTGTCTTTACTTTCTATTTATGTAACTATTTGACTGAAACAATACTTTTCTGCTTGATGTTGTTATTAAATGGCAATTTTGTAAGGCTGTTTTCTTTTTAATAGCCCTATATAACTTTTCTTAAAACCTCAGAGGGGGCACATGAGCAGGTTAAGCTGAGGCTGTTGATTTGTCTCGCAAAATGCTGTAGCCCCTCTCCTAGTTTGACCAGAGGGTAAGTCATGCTTTTGTATGCTTGCGGGCCAGGACGGAGCCTGTGCAGGCTTCCAGACTCCTGAGCTACCTGCTTCTGTGCATCTGCTATGGCGAGATTTATGCCTCAAGCTTTGCCTTTCCAACTCTATGTCTCTAGCCCAAGAAAATGTTTAATAAATTGTATATGTGAACTGATTTTGGTATGCAAATATAGTATCTCTGGAAAAGGGAATATAGTTTTGTCTATGGCACTAGATTGTTAATCTTTGTGTATAGCACAAGCATAAGACAGGAGTCTGGGCAGCTGGAGGGAAGATGGGTCAAGAAAGTTTTCAGGTGTAAAGGGATTAAGCGCATGTGAGCCAGCAGCTATCAAGTTTTCTGCGTCAGCCAGTCTTAGGGATGAAAGAGTGACTCTTGCCTTGATGTGTGTTCCAGATTCTTGTTGGCAAAACTTGTAGCCACACACTTATCATTTTGAGTGTCATGCGTCACACAGAGTGGAGACTAAACTGAAGTATGTGCGCTGGAGCTTGCGACAGCAACAGCAATAACAACCAAAAAAACCCAGTCCATATCAAATCCCAGAATCAGAATGATGCAAAGATGAATTCATTTCAAAGGGCTGTGTGGTGTCTGACTCGGGGTCATTTCAAATCAGCAGTCACAGCTGTCATAGTCAGGTTCTATAAAATATAAAAGGAGCAGGAGAAATCCGTGCGTGTACACATACGCACGCACACTTCATGTTACATGTTCATCAGGTATTCAGAGAGGAAAGAGAGTAACATGAGAGTATACATGCAAATATTCTCCCCTGGACACAAGTAAAGAACTGCTATCATCCTTAAATCTGTTTTCCCCTCTCCCTGCCCCAAGTTACTTTCAAATGTTTGATGCATTTCCGTATAGCAATTTTATTATTTTCCCTCCTAAATAGCCTCCCTATGACTCCATGGCTGCAGCTCTTGCTGCGTCATCCTCCTGATGAATAAAGGCACAACTCCTGGCTGTGGAAAAGCCACAAGTCAGAGGCTTTGCAGTTCTGCCACCTTCTTTCCCAGCCAAATTGTGCACAGTCATGGGCATGCAGGGCCTGGTTCTAGCACAGATGCTTCAAGTAGATGGGATCTGTGCCTTCTGCTACTGAAATAGCTGTTGGTTTATTAAAGTATGAAAAATCCGTATCTCAGATAACTATGGTTGGTATTTGTGATGTAACATGAGGTTCCTAAATTCATGTTTACACCTCTTGACAAAGATGTTGTCTTTGGCATGGGACAGAGCTACAAAAGGTTAAGGTACTGCCCTAAGATGAGCGTCATTATTCACTTACTCCAGAGGCCCCTATTAAAACATTCAGAAAAAGTTACTCTGTAAAAATTGTCTCTTGCTACAGAACACAGAGTTATTCTGGGTGACTTTACTGATGGGCGTAATTGCCTACTCTGATAAGCCAGTGTAGGTAAGGGAATGAGCTGGGTGTTGCTCTGCTTTGCATCTCCCATCACATCCATGGCAGCTGGGTGGTGATGGTGGCGAGGGTAGGCAGGGCTTAATCAGGCTAGGGAGGGTTGTGCAGTGAAGCCCAAGGAGGGAGAGGGGGTCAGTCTGTTTTCTGACCATGTTGTGTTCTCTTGAATTTGGTGCTCCTCTATTCTGAAACCTTGTTCAACTTAGTGAACTGGTAGTGTGAGAATACCCAGCTCCCATCCCTCTCCCAGTGTCCTTTAACACTAACCGTCCCACAACTGTCCAGCTGAAGAACATAAAGATCGTAGAGGTCATTTTGTGCTGGTTGTAGCACAAACCATAGATCCTTACCTGGTGTTTCTAGATTAGTCATGTAAGGGATGATGCAGGGCTGAGTGGGAGCATATTTTTAAGCTCTCTGTTGAGTTAAAGAACGCAAACAGCAGAAATTCTCCTGCCTCCTCGGCAAGACCATTGACCTCACTGTTAGACTTTTTTTTTGTGTTTATCTAAATCTGCCTTGTGTCTGATTCAAACAACCAAATATTGATATGCCTTTTTCTTAAAAGTGATACAGTCAAGTACTGTCAGAACTCTTTCCTATATATCTATTTAGAAACTGTAAACAAACTACCTTAAATAAACAGATTAAGCATCCTAATCTGTCATGGAAGGATGTGCTTTATGGTTCTTGCTTTACGGTTCTCATATTATTCCTGTATCTTGCTTCAGAACTCTTTCCAGCTGACCAGCATACTTCCTTCAGATATGTGCATTTGGTTTCCTCTCATCATCTCCCAGGTCCCTGCAGTCCTGGATACACTCCCATTTTGGAAGCTCCTGTGCTAGATATATGACTTTGCACTTGACTGTAGTCAGACACGTGTTGTTCAGATAAGCCCACTTCACAAAGCTCTCCAGATGGATCTGTATAGTTACCATGTCCCATCATTATTTATTTCTCTGCCAATTGTTCTGTCACACAAATGGATTCTCTATTTTTCTTTTAGTTAATTGATAGAGATATTGAGTAGTTTTGCACCCAAAAGAGATGTCTTTGGTGCTCAGTAGAATAACTCACATGTAATGATGATTCCCCATTTACAATTACTTTTTTATGATATATCAGTTGAGTGGGAATTGAATTTGTTTAATAAGGGCAACATTGATTTGTGCAGTGCTATTTTTTATCAAATGCCAGAAAAGACAATGTCAGCTGCCTTACAGAAACCTAAATGTATTATATCAGTACCAATCATCAACCAAATTTTTAAATGCTTCAAAACCAACATTAACGTTTTTGGTGGGACAAGATATTCCATATTATCGTGTTGTTTGGTATCCATCATGCCACCTTCTTTTTATACTTCACTGACTGCTTCCCAGTTTCACAGTACTAATGCCAGGCTGAGCAGCCCAGAAGCCACACAGCATGCTATTTAGCTTTGTAAATATTTGCACACACCAGGTTATTTTCTTCAGTGCGCTAGAATTGTCTTGGTATTCTGAAGTTGTTTAAACAGAAATCAAAATGAAAGATTCAGGGTGGCATAAACCTCGCCTAACATTAGCTTTCTAAACCCTAGGACCTTGTGTAAATTAGGCACCTAGGCGTCTTCCATAGTCTGTGCTAAGAGGGCAGTCTGCCTGTTTGTAAGGTATATTTCTGAGTAGGTGAGATGAAATGCCAGAGGATGAAATGTCCTTTGGGGTGCCATCTTGTTTCTTTGGCTATGAAATGCATGAGGTGAGTGGTTTATTTCATCTTTTGAGTAGCTGGTCAGTTGAGATGCTTGCCAGCCTTAGAAAGTTCCTCATTCCTTCTGTTAATAGTCTTGTTCACAAACACACATAAGAATTTTTACTCATCTGACCAGACCGTGCAGGCTCTAAATACTTCCTTAGCTAGGCATCCAGGTTCTCTTTTTTATCCCATAAACTAGCACAGGTACACTGATAGGTCTTTATTACATACCTCTGCTGAGATATTTTGCTGTCCAGGTGAGGCAAGTGATCATTTAGGGAGAGAGCCTGCAGCCTTTGACTGAAGGAAGGAGATTATATGGCCCTTCATTTGGGACTGTTCATAAAGAACGGCTGCAGACCTGTGGTCTGTATGCATCGCATGGCGTAGGCCAACGTGCAGTCCTACCGGTGGTGGCATCAGGAAGTTAAAGGAGACACAGTGAAAATTATTCCAGTACAGTATAAAGCAAAAGGTAAAGGAATAAAGAATAATTACAAAAAAGCTGAGGTTTCATGGATCACTGTTTCAAAAAAAGACATGTCCTTTTATCGGGATCTAAATTTTTCTGTGTTAACCAAATCCAGTAGCAATGGATTAAAGGGTTTTTACAGTTTTTCAAACCCATATAATAGTATAAGAAATGCCCTCCTGGGTCAGACTAATGGTCCACCTAGCTTAGTTTTCTGCTTCCAGCAGTGCCAACTGGAGACTGTATTTAGGGAAAGCACATGAAAATTTGATAAAAAGAGGTATTGTACAAATCACTGTGGCCCTTATTAACCAAATCTGGTTCTTTATGGGCCACCTTGGGAAGGAAACTGCTGAGGCAGTTGCCCTCCTACTTGCTATTGGTATATCTCCTTGAGGACATTTTGGAAAGCACAGGACAGTCTTTTTTTCATGCAGTTGTTCTTCAAGCTGTTGTTCCTGGAGTCATTAGACTCTGCGCTTTCAGGATTCATTATATGGACACATCCTCATGACAGCAGATGAAAGATGGAAGAATTGACCCCTTAACAATTTCAGAAATCAGACTTAGAAAATGAACAGCAGTGTTAGTATTTGAAAATGTCTTGTTATTTTAGTCCTTGACTTCTGGTGTATGAATGCTTAGCACTGGCTAGTGGCTATGGTTAGTCTCTCTGTGCCTCTGCTTCCTAACTTTAGAATGCAGAGAGTATTCTTCATGGGATATTGTCATTATAAATATTTTAAAAAATATGAGATGTTCAGATACTGAGGAATAGGCTCTACCAAAAATCTGACCTAGAGATATGTGAAATAAAGGGATTTCCAAGAAATGGCCAGAGTGCACCGTAAAGACCTTTAAGCAAACCTGCTTGTTGCCAGGTAATTCAGTGGCTGGCCTGGTGGTAGCCAGCAATTGTGGGTCTGGATTTCTAAGCAGCTTTCCTCTGCCTGTGGCACTATCGCTTCTTTGTCCCCTCCATTCCCACTGTAGCCATCTCACGTTTAATATTTAAACTCTGTGTTCCTTGGGCAGGACCCATTCTTTTCTTCTCTGTTTGCGCATTGGCTAACATAGTGGGGTACTGGTCCATGACCAGGACTACTGGGTACTATGCTAATGATTATAATGGCAGTAATTAATAATGCTTTGTTCTTTGATCTTTGGGCTTGCTGAGGCAGTCAGCTGCTGCAATTGTTTTCTGCCCTAGGGCTGCGTGTGTAGTCAAGTTGCTTTTTTGGCTATCTGGTGGTTTCATCTTGGTGCCCCCTCCTATATGCTGGCCCTGTCTTCAGACTGGCAGACTGGAGTCTCCTAAAATGGTTTTGAGGGCAGTTGGCCAGGCTGCCTTTGGATCTGCTCCTTCCATTTGGAATAGCTCATATTCCCATGTATGCTCTACTGTCAGTGATGCCTCTCTCAATACTCACACCAGCTCCACCATACGGTGTCCAAATTTCTCTGCTATGCTGCTGCCTAGTCATGATATAGCAGTATTTTTTACACTGATAAAATATATGGATTATTCATGCGTTGCTTGTTACTTCCAAGTCCTTATATCCATACACAGCTTCTGTTGGTTCACTGGAGGTTTCAAGGAGAGAAGTCAGAAGCAAGAAATATCTCTGAATGACTGATCTGAACATCTCAGGAAATCCAGGGAGAATATCTCAGTGGATAGAACGGTATGGATTTGTGGGTTTTGTCACAAATCATACATGCTTGTGCATTGTTTTTGGATGCACTACCAGGGAAAGTTGTACATGCAGTCCTGGAAACATCAGTGGAGATTGTTGGAGTTCCCCATGCAGACATGAGGGACACGAGGGACATTCCCCAGAACCTGGGCAAATGGCTTCTCCACTTAGAGCTATAATTCCCCCAATAACAGAAGTGATGAAAATACTAATTGCAGTGAGAATGGGTGGATTATTTGCCTTCCCCCTCTGTTTTGTTTTAGTTTTTCCTTTTTAAAAATTGTTCTACGGCCAGTACTGGTCCCTCAACAACGGAAGAGGCTCTCACCTGACTCACCTGACTCTCCCCAGGTAGCTGAACTGTATCCTGCTGATGCCAGCCATGCTGCCAGGTTCTGAGTGGAGTCAGCAGGACAAGCCAGCTAAAAGTAACTCAGATACCTGAGGTCCTAAAGAGAGGTCAGGGATAGGTGTGGTCTCTTTTCCCCAGCAAGACCTCTAACACTTTCTTCAGAAGTGGAGTGGTGCTGTCAGCTTGGAATATTTCTGCAGCTGTGGTACCACTTAGATCCCCATATACTGGGGTGCCATCAGCAGGCAGAGTGTGAGGAGGTAAGAGTCTGGAAAAATGGGAACTGAAACCCTCTTGCCTTTATTCCAGACTCTGTCAAAATAATTTCCGAGCCACCCAGAACAGCCTGAATACTGCGCAGGTCTAACATCTAAAGAGGAAACTAAGCTAGTGAGTCACTCCAGGATAGTTGGACTAAGGCAGCAGAGTTGGAAACTTCATCCCTTCATCAAAGCCACGGGAGACCAGGGGATGGCCTGGACTGGCAGGATTAGAAATACAAGGGCGTTAGAGAACACGGCAAGAGAGCTAATCCAGCTTTTGGTGACCTGCCTGAACAAACAGCTACGACAGAGAGCTGAGAAATGTGATATTTGTGCTTGTGTGAGAACCAGCCCAGTGGAATGGTTATTATCATCTGCTGAATTGGACAGCGCGTGGTGGAAAGTCAGGACAGATCTCTCCTAACTGGAGAATGTGACTTACCCAAAAAAAGATTGATTGCTTCTCAGGATTTGCTGAGTTTTCCAGGTTATTTAAAATCATTTCAGCTGCAGTAGTGGAGAGGACAAAAACTCTCTTGCAGCAAACCCGACTGCTCATTTTGGAGTTCCAGAGCAGGTCATATCTGACACAAGGCTTCAATTTTCTTGTGAGGTCTTCTGAGGCATTTGCAAGCACCTTGTCGCATCCACGTCCCACTTGCTTGGGGAAAATGTTTCCCACAGTGAGGACAATCAAAGATTTCCTTTCTGAATTCTCATACTCCCATCCCCTCCTCTTGGCAAAGCAATCAATACCTCTAGCAATGGATTCAGCCTTGCAGATGAACTGTGGGAAGAGAGCTGAGGCCCAAACATATCACCCTGCCAGATCCTTGCTGGCTGGACTCCTTAAGTCTACAAAAGAAAGAAGATCAACATAAAACATCTGAAAAGCAGAACTTGGAACAGTCAAATTCTTCTGAATACTAAGCTCCTGAGAGTTTCTTTTCCAAACAAGATGGGCAGTGCAGGGAAGAGCCAGAAACCTTCAGTTCCATTTTATTAGTGCATTAGCAAGAATCACCCATTAGCTCATTCTCATCTTGCTGCTTCACTTAATGGATTTCAGATACACTCTGATGTCTTCCCTGAGAATAATGCTGACCCCTTCTGATCCCTAGCCTGTCCTCCAGATCTTGTCCTTGCAGCTAGGAAAAGAGAGATCTCTTCCTGCAATCTTGGAAGAACTGAAGGATCCAAGTGCATTTAAATGCTGGTAGGCAAATGTTTTTAAAGGGCAGAATAACCCCTGATGCAGGGTCACACCATCGTGTGTAGAGCTGTTCATTCTTGTGCTGTACTGATGTTTCATTCCCATTTTCTTTTGTTTAATGAAGGGTTCACAGTCCTTACCTTTTCATAAAGGGACTGCGGTATTTACTATGAACGTTCAGACTCCCTGCTCATGAGGCAGTTAACGAGCACGTAGTAAACAAGTAAGAGCCTGTGTAAAGAAGAAATGAAGATAATTCTTTATTCACCTCGACCAGAGAGGCCTGAGTCTCTGAAATCTTGGCAACCTCCAAACACAGAGCTCCTCGCTCTACCAGGATGAGACATTAGCTAGTGTATCAAGCAATTACATAGGGTATTTTTTTCTGCAGAGCTGTGACATCATGCCTGGCAGCTCCCCAAGGCACCAGATCCAATTACCTGAGTCACCAGCAAAGGGAAATTGCCAAGGGGCTGTCACTGAATTCAGCTCTAGTGAATGCAAGAGCAGAAAAAGCCAAGTGAAATGGCTGACAGCAGACAGGGGGAGGGAGAGGGAAGAAAAAGAGCAGCAGCAGCAGTTCCTCATCAGAGAGATGGAAGGAGAAGTGGATAAAGGAAAGGACGAAATAAATCCAGGGAGAAGCAGCTAAGAAACTGCCATAGGGGAAACTCTGTAAGGGGAATTTCCAAGTATTGCCTCTGTCCCACTTCAGAGATGATCGGAGCCACTAGATTGACACAGGTCAAATGCTCTTAGAGGGGGTTTTTTTGTATGTAATTTAAAAATTAATCTTCCCTGTCGATGGAACCAATGCCCTTTTCTTTTGTGTTCCCATCTGGAACTTCCTTTCTTAATTTGCTGCGTTTTCCAGCTTTCTGCTAAAGCTTTTTTCAGCAGACCTCCTCAGTGTTCGCCGTTCCCTGCCCTAGGTTATGTTCCCCTTTGCAGCTGCAATATCTTCCTTGCCTGGAGGAGTTTACAAGGAGTACAAGGTTCCTCTGAAGCTGGCACGTGGAGCCTTGTTTTCATAACCAGGCCTCTGGAGGCTTCTGTTAATTACTTCACCAGGATTCTTATATATAGCAGCAAAATGAAATTCCCGCAACACAGGGAAGAAATATAGGCCTCCCTTGCCTAAGGAGCCGGCACTGAAGTAGTGACTTTAACATGCACAAAAGTATACCAGCCATTACCAACATCAAAACCCTGGCATAAATAGGTTCCCTATACAGATCACGTTTGCGAAACGAGAGGTACTCACAGGGAGAATTCCACCTGCGTGCGGCATAACCAGCTACAGTCACAGAAGGAGGTTTTATGTGCTGCACGCAGGCAGTGCACACACAGAGAATTAGACAGAAATGCAAGCGCACACAGATACACCAGGTAAGAGGCATAAAGAGAGTCCATAAACCACAGAAATACGCACTGCTCACAAGAGCAGATTGAAGTACTGTGCACACACAAAAGCTATTAAGATGTAGATGCAGCCTCATTAATCTGGGCTGTTTTACAAACCTTATTCCCTAGCTTTCATAGGGGATTTAGGTGATAAATGAGGCCATTTTGAAATCTGGCAAAATGCCGCCTTCCTCAGAGCATACTACAGAATAAAATTCTTATATAATGTGTGAAGCGCAAGGGGGAGGGGGCATCTCCGGGAAGGAACACATGTCTGGGCATGTGTTTGCATGTAAACTATTAGCTTTATCTCCACTGCACTGCATTTGTGCAAGTATTCTGTGTGTCTGTGCTGGGGGGGTGGGGTATGGATGTACTGCTGGGGCCATGTGAACTGATTTGTGCATCAGATGGGAAGAGAAGGGACCTTTGAATGTGGATCTCATACCTGCGGTGTCCCCAGGTTGGAAAACTTGCAATGGCTGACCTTCAGGGTCTACTACAAAGGTTATGGGTTAAGCAGGAATAAGGGCCTTAATTTATCATGGGTGGGTTGGGGAGTTGTCTAGCAATAAAAATATCTTGTCAGCATCATGACCTTTGCTTTGTGTTTGTGACCTTCTACTACGGGTACCCAAGGGATTCAGAAGAAATGAAGGATATGAGCAGATATATGGGTACGTGTATGATATGACTATCTTGTTCATTAATTGTGGAGCCACATGCTAAAAATATTTACATACATCTTTTCCTTTCCCCTCCTGCATTAATTTCAGAGTTATGGACACTCAGGAACTTAACGATTAGTCTCTATCAAGATTGCCTCTGGCAGTGCAGACCCTCAAGCAGCTTTGAACAGATTCTGCTGACAGAATCTTCCGTAAGCAAGTGATGCTTCTTCTCCTGTAAGCTCACGCCCTTCTCCCTAAATCGTACAGTAGCCCATGTCATCTCTACGTCTTTACAACACCGCATTTGGGTAGGAAACTGCACATACGCCTGTGTGCTGACTGGGCACCAGTACAGGCAGGCTCAATGGTCAGCTGGCTGCTACCAGAGTGTACCACAGTTAAATTCTGCACCCCTTCCCCGCTGTGGAGACACTAATTTGGGTTGCAGTACTTTATCCAGCCATTCATTTTCATTAAACTTACTGCACAAGATTTTTCCTGGAATTTAATTGCCTGAGAATTCTGTGAATTGGTCTGCAATTCATCATGGTGTTAAAAAGGTAACAAAGGAGAGAGCTGTGTAGGCAGCACACTTGCATAAGCTTTCTTTCCTTGGGAAGGCGGTCTAAAGATGAATATTTACTTCTCTCACCAAGCAGAATTTACCTGGCCTAAGACTGAAGTTAGGCAAGATTCAGACCTGTAACACCAGCAGTCTTTGATACCTCCCTGCAGGGGAAAAAAAAAGACAGATTTATCCTATGGGAAAGACAACTTTATCCTATGGGAA
>NW_009260791.1:2455346-2465950 GCF_000687185.1 Egretta garzetta
CCCAGTTTCTGATAACCATTTCCATGTCTGAAATAGCTGACCTCTATAGTACCATAGTCTGTCTTTCACCAGTTTTCTCTGGGCATACTCTCCTACGTGGATTTGTGTATTTGCAAAACACAGAGGCACACCCAAGCTAGCTTTCCTTGGGTTAATTCAGGTTAACCCACTGCTGCTGGAGAAATGTGATCCACAGGTAGCTGCCTCAACAATTACCCTGTTCCCAGGAATTCCCGCTGCCTCTGCAGCAACCCGTCCTGCTGCACTTCCCTTGTCCTCCTCCCCATGTGCGCTAGGTTAAAATTAGGCCTCTTGCCTCTTCCTCAGGCAGAAACGTGTTTGCCTGCAACTGCAATTCCTGTTCTGCAGCTGCTGGGGTGGAAGGCAGAGCGCTGGCTGCGGCAGGGCGAGCACGTTGGGCAGGCCGGTGGCGCCCGCCATCTTCCATGCGCAAAGCGATTGCACAAGGCCTGCACTTGCTGTCTGCGCATGCGTGGGGAGATGGCGTGGGGCACGTACCCTCCGTCTGTGCGTGCCCAGAGTCAGCGGGGGTAAAGCGGCCGCTTGCTTGGCACCACCTGCATCAGGCATGTCGTCAGAGCTGTGGTGGGCAGGGGGCTGCTCCCAGGCAAATGGCCTCATTCCTCCCTTTCACTTGTGCAAAATTTCTCGGTAAAAAAGAGGAACATGTGGAGGAGCAGCCCCGAAGGTAGTTCAAGTGCACAGATCTGTGATATGTTTATATGTGCTGTTTACAGGGTGGACTTAGTCCGCTGTTATATCAACAGCCCGATTCCAGGAGGAACTGCAATATGGTGCAGAGATCCTGCAGCTTGGGCCTGGCTTGGGTGCTGGGAGCAGTCCGGCTGCAGCGGCACCGAGCTTGGCTTACAAGGATTTGCTGCGCTTGCTTTGTCATGTATAGGTTTGGTTTTGTTTTGAATCAGACTGTTCATCACACGTCTCTTCATCTGAATTCAGTGTCCCCAGTATAATGGCATCTGGATCCTGAATAGGTCCTTGAGGTGTCGCTACTGCGACAATAATGCCAATAATGATAATAACAGCAAGGGGAGGATCACAAGTACAGCACAAAGTACTTGCTTCTGGCTTTCAGATGGATCAATACTCTGACCTTCAAAGTCAAGGCATATTTATCTGCTGAAGATCTTCTTAATACTTATTTGGAGTTTTTATGCGATTTTATACTGCCCCTCCGCAACTTCAGCAATTCAGTTTGTGGTACCAGGGCATCTGTGTGGCTCGGTAGGTAGAGGGATTCAAAATTGCCTCTGTAAAAGGTTTCAGAAAGCTTCACGCTCTTTCTAAAATGGCTGCTCTGTAGCACACGTACCTTAGAAGGAGTAAGTGGTGATAGGTGCTTAGAGATTTGTCTGCAGTGACCTGAATGATTCATTGACAACAGGGCTGTGCGTGAGCAGGTGCAGAGAAAGCCAGGCAGCTCAGCCTGCCTGTGAGCCTGCCGTTGGCCGGGAAGCGCTGTGCCGTCCCCCTGCGCCCAAACCCTGCTTGCAAAAGGCTCACAGCGTGGCTGTTCAAGCCTGCTTTATCCTCCCCAGCCCAGGTGTCAGCCAAGCTGGTGGGTGTCACATAAGCAGGACCTCATCTGGGATGCGTCTTGGGCAGCTGTACTGAGCTTCAGCTGGCTGTGATGGCGTGTCGTGATCGGTGTCCCCCGGGTGCCTGATCTGCAGAGGATGCTGGACTCTCTTCCCTGTCTGCTACTTCAGCTCAAGCAGCTTTAGAGACTTGTACTTTACATTTTGGAGACAGGCACTGTAGTCCCGAGGGGGAGACAAAATGGCTGTCATGGGTATTTGCATATATGCCTATTTATACATGGCATTTTAGGCATGGATAATGTACAGTGCAATGCAACCTGTACATGCATAAAGGGAGCCTGCTTTCAGCTTCAGCACGCACAGCAGCACGCACTCAGCCTTTTCTTTACAATAGTGCTGGTCCTCGGCTCTGGCCAGAGTGCAAGCGCATTCCAGCAGGGAGTGAGATTTCACAGCTGAACCCCCTGAGGTGGCCCTATTCTCCTGCCTCCTGTTGTTGCACAATAAGGGATGGGGTGTCTAACCGAGACTTCAGCTCTCATATTGCTGGCGGGGGAGTGGAAACAGCAGCAGCGTGATTTCGTGATTTCTAATGAAATGTACCCCATGACCTGTTCTGTTCAAAGCAGGAAGCCATTCCCCAGGGGCCTCCTCCCATCCCTGTGTCCCTGGGTTAGCAGGGGAGCTCTTTGTGGTAGGCTTGAGACCCCCAAAGTGGATGGATTTTCCACGTTGTCTACACAGCCTGCTTCTTCTTTTTAGAGGATGCAAAACGTGCCAGGGGCTGGGTCTGCAGTGTTCCCAGGAAGACGGCGTACATGGCTGCATGTGTGGTGGTGGAGTGGGGGGTGAGGGGCTGGGGGGTGAGCAGTGGATAGACAGGAATCCTCTTTCTGCCATGCAAAATCTGTCCTCCTTCCTCCTCCCTCCCTGTCGTCCCCCCTTCCCTCATATTTTGGTATCTCCACATCTGTGCAGAATTTCAGGCACTTGGGGCTCCCAGGAGATAGCGTCATTTTTGTGTTAAAGATGCTTATTGAATTTGACAAACGATGATTTATGACAGGGCAACCCGCATGGGGCGCGGTGAGGAGTCTCAGCGCCTCGTCACGGACCGGGAATCTGTTTCATTCCCATCTCAGCTCCTCGCCTGCCTCTCATTGGAGCTCAGAGCAGATCAGACTCGACAGATGCTGGGAATGTATTGCTTAGCTGAGAGAGAGAATGCGAGGAAGACCACGACAGAAACAAAGAGAGCAGAGTGAGGAGCTCATCTCCCAGTGTCTCTCCCTGTAACCCATGACCACACCTCCAAGACCTTGTAGGACACTTAGAAGATAAATAAATTAGCTTTAACTGCCCTGGTAGCCTGGGTTTAAATCCAGCTTCACTGCATGTCGTGACAGTCTAAATCCAGTTTTCAGGCCCCATTTACTGTCTTCTGGGCCAACTGAGGGCTGGATCTTCTGGATGCAGCTTACCCAGATCTGCAGCAGTCCCTCTTTGCTGCTGTCTCCTCTGGCCATTCCACTTCCACTGTGCACCTTTGTCCTCCAGTGTCCTCGCTGTTCTGGTCCTGGAGCCCACACACACCTCTGCCTCTGCACTTCAGTCCTTATGGCAGAGGCCAAGAAAGCTGAGCCAGGCCAGGTCTGGCAGGACTCACAAACTGAGGCTTTGTGCTGCACTGTGCAACTATGGCCGCCCTGCTTCCAGCACCAGTTCAGGTCTTTGAGTGGCTTTGCCACTTTTGCAAAATGCAGAGCCCAACCTGATAAACCCATCCCAGGCAGAACCAGTGGGGTTGTTTCAGGACCACACTTGCTGGAGCTGCAAGGGATGGGAACTACGGTGCAAAGACACCAGAGAGATTTCACACAAACCTTGCTGGATCCAGGAAGGCCTGTTAATCTTGCATCGTCGACCTGGCCAGACCTGGGCTCCCTTAGAGCGAAGCAGGTGTCTTTCCACTGTGCTCTGAGCACGGTGAAGCGCTCTCAGTTCAAGCACTATATAGATGCAGAAAGGCAGCTCATATCTGGCAACGTGCCCAAGCTCATAAACCCTCCCAAACCCAGAGTGCTGGGAAGCGCAACCTGGAGACACTTGAGTGGTCCTGTTGGGAAGAAGCCCAGGTCCAGCAGGGTTGATGCTGGGCCAGAGCTAATAATCCCTGCTGGACTTAGGCTGAGCTTGTGCAGAACGACTGGGTGTCCCTGCATCACATTTCCAGCACATCCTGTGGGCCCCACATTAACAGGGCTTTCCAGTGTCTGAGGTATATCCCAGCCCCCTTATCTTGGGTCATGGAAACTTGACAGTAATGTCTCGGGGAGAGGTGGTGCATGCACCAGTCCTCTGGGTGACAGCAGCGTGTGAGAGGCAGGAGGGTGGGAAGGTCTGGAGGGAGACACTCCTCTGCTGGCAGGGACCTCAGCGTGGTGAGGGGGAGGCTGGGCAGCACATGGCTGCTCCAGATGGAAGCCATTAACCGGGAATGTCTGTGATGTGGTCTGGAGTAGTGTAAACAAGAGCCATGAATTATCCAGCACCTTGTAAGCAGGGCTGGAGAGGATCCCCTGCCATCCTCTCCTTCCCTCCCGCTTTTCCTATCTCCCTCCTTCCTTTCATCTCCTCTGCCTTGATTCCCCATATTGCTGTAGACAGTTTATTTCCATGTGTGGTTAAGTAAGGCTGTGCTTTCTTCAGTCCCGTTTTTAACCCGTTCCGCTATTCCTAGAGAAGGGGGAAGGCTAGAGCTGGGGCGAGAAGAGGGAGGGCTAGAGCTGGAGAGGGGCCAAGGTCTCATGTACCACCTCTGAGCTAAATCAGCCCTCGGGTGAGTGAACACAGCACACCAGCTTGCTGGGTACACCCACCTCCCCAGACACTCCTGCCAGCAGCAGCGCCCTCCCAGCAGCCCTGCCAGCAACTCTGACTGGTCCTGTTGCCTGTTACTGTTCAGTGGGCTGACTCCCAAGGAAGGGGAGCATCATCAGCCTGCTGAGGGTCTAAAACAATATTCTGTCACAGAGCCTAAAACACAGCATAGAACAGCACTAGTGAAGTTCCCTGTCTTCTTCAGGCTCCAGAATAGTGTCTTCCAGGCTGAGTACAAAGATCAGTGGAAAGTGTTGAGGAGAGAGTGGCTGGGCAGAAATGTCCTTTACCTGGCAGGTACTGATGGAGTGGCTTAGCTGACCATACTGGATGTGCCTCCCTATTAACTGCTTCTTCCCCAGACAGCAAAATCAAACCATAGGTTTATGCTTATACACCTCAGTGATCCCAACTAGAAGCTCTAGAAGCTATAAATACTAGGATCTCTTCACTTGCTATTGAAATGTAGCTATTTCTGGCAAGGAAGAAGGAAGTTATTTAACAGAGCATAGCAATGCTATGCAACATTTGAAGTAGCAGGATGCTGCACCCAACCGTCTATGATATGGAAAATTTAGGAAGCAAAATGAAATTGGTCAAATTGGAATACCAGTTAACACCATGGATCTCCATCAGAGCCATGCGTTAATTCAGGGCCGGGAAAAGAATTTCAGTTTTGAAAACAAGATGAGTCTCCTAGCTATACCACATGCCCAGCACAGCACTGGTTTGTGGCATCACTCCTCCTCACCTGCTGACCTCTCAGCGCCCCATCCTGTAGCACCTATTTACCTTGGACTCCTCTGACAAGGTGTCATCCAGTCAGACACCTCTGCGTCTCAGCCCCGATGGGAACACTGTTCTGAGTTAGATGGCTTCAGAGCAAACGTCACGAGTGTCTGCATTTCTAATTCTGCAATAGCAAATTACGAATTTGTTCCATTTCAGCCAGCCAAATGCAGAGTGGCTCCATGGGGGGGAGATCTTCAATGCTTCTGAATAAAGGCACTGTAACCCCCGCGAGTCTCTGCTGTTGGGGTGGATGTCATCTCTCCAGGACGATGGATAGGGCATGGTGGGCTCCCTGCAGCGACACACGTCCCAGGAAGCTACACAGCTTGGTGGCAAAATGGCTTTTGACGGAATCTAATATGGATGGCAGTACCTCAGAAAGCAGATGTCAGGAGGAATAAGCCCCGGCCAGCTGGACTGCTGCATGATTTAGACAGCAGCCTAATGTCTGTTCCTTACCACCTCCAGGAGGGTGTCTCTGCTAATAGGGCTTCTTCCTGTCAACAGCCGTTCTCAGTTTCTTGAACAGTAATGAAGCAAAACTGCTTTGGGGAGGAAAATGTAGACGAGAGTGGGCAACACTCCAGACCTTTCCCAGGATTCGTGTGAGCACATCCAGAAGGTCACATCTACATCTATGCCGTGGGGTAGCCCACAACACAATTCTTCTAGCAATCCCACAGCCTAACCTTTATTAGTGGGGTTACTCTGTCCACTTTGTGGATCTCTGTCCTACTGCCCACCGCAGAGCCAAAGAGTCAGTGGAACGTTGTTACAGTTCTAGTGATTTCTATGAGTTCAATTAGGATGCACTGTTTTACGCCAGGAATGAAAGTGGCCCATTTATTAGATCTGCGCTCTAAAATGGTCTGGATAATCTCTGATCGCTAGCAGTACCTGCCTGGGAAAGGAGTGGTAGTCACATATAGTAAACACAGGGTAGACTTAAACCAGGTTTCAGGTCTTAGGGACAATTCCCCTGGTTCAAGGAGATTTCTTTCCCTGTGTACCACAATGTACCCTTGGCCAGATGGATTACTTGCTCTCTCACTGTCCTCTGAGGCTTCATCAAGTGGGCAGTGTTAAGGCTGGCCTTCATGAACACCCAGTCTGGTAACCCTGTGTTCATGTTTTCAGAGATTTTAAGGACAGAACAGATTATCTACTCTGGCTTTTTACATAATGCAAGCCCTGATTTTAATTCAGCTGGGGCACACCCTATTCATTTTCACTTTCAAAGATAATAAGGATAAAGTATGTCTTTGCACAGTCCTAGTATTTAGAGCTGGAGAAGCCCTAATTGGTCTCATTTCATGTGTCTCCTGGGGACCAACAGAGGATCATTTCCTTTACCAAGTGCATATATAAGCTCTAAATGATTGAAAAGATGGTGTTTCCACTGCTTTCCTGGAAAAAAAATCTCCGTCTGCAGAAAGATCTTGCTTATTTTCTCCACTATTCCTAATATTATCTCTATAAATACAATAAATCAAACATCTGAAAAAGTTTTAATCTCAAAAGAGGCTACCAGCTCTCTTTGTGCCCTGCCTCTTGGGGGTTTGTACAGCTTTTGCCTGCCTCCAAATTCACCTTAGTCTCACTTTGACATATCTTTTCAGGTTTTAAAACCCCAGATTCTTGAGGCCACAGCTTTCTAATTTTCTTGGCCACCTCGAGAAAGCCATGCCTGTCATCCAAGCTGAACCCTCTGCTTCAGAGCACACCCAGCAGTGAGGAGCTTGGACAAGTACCAGGTCTTGGGCGTCTCCACAGCCAGGAAGCTGCTGCCGCCCACTGGGTACATCAGTGCCAGAGATACTGTCTCCATAGCAACGCAGGGCTTTTTGTTTTTCTGATGAACAGTTTGAAAGAATAGAAAAAGCACATCTGGAGTTGTCGCATCAGCTGCACACCCCCCACCCCCCCTGCCTCCTAGAGTCAACAAGAGACAACACCTTGGATTTAGCAGGCTCGGGGCTGAACATCCCAGGAGGCAGAACGAGAGCAAGTGAGGTGTACGAGAGAGGAGAGGTGTAGTGGGGTGTATTATTGATTTAAGGGTGGGGTTGGTTTGGTTACCTTGCTGCTGTCCTATGAGGGGCTTTACACAGGAATAGCTTAACTGCATCAGCCCGCTGTGTGTTCTCTGCCTGCTACGTGTGTTGCTGAATGTTTGAGTAGGAGTGATTTTTGTATCCCTCCTTTGTAAAGCCAGAGTTTCTAAGTGCCCCTAGTTCAACTGCACGTCTTAGAGAGTAGAAAATGATCACCCGACATTTTTTGGCAGTGCTTTCAAAAGGTTGTTAGATATGTCATTATTTTCATTTTCTATGTCTAGCGCTAGCAGCAAGTGCATTGCTGCTGTTGTCTGCTGTGCGAGAAAGCCTCTTTTTGCAGCACTTAACAGCTTATGGGGTATGAGACAGGAAAGCTGTTACTGCCAGGGGACCATACACAGCCAATTCTGGAGTGCATGCAGTTTCTGTAACTTCTTTGACTCCTTATAGATCGTCCTTCAGCTAATTTTTTGCTCTGTTCTCAGAAGGGAGAACAGATGATCCTGTTCCTTCCCTGCCCCACTCCAGCTTCTGTTGCATGCAGCAGTTTTACCAGACAATTTAAAAAAGAGGTGATGCTGGCTGGCTGTGTCCAGCACAGGAAGAGGCAGAGGAATCAGGCTCCTTGCCATCAACCTCTAACTTCAGCAGGCGGGATGTGGGAAAAAGCAAAGCCCAACCCCAGCCAAATAAAGCTGGCCTGCAAAAGACCTTCATTCCTGAGGAATTTTTGAATTAAATACTGGCTACAGCCAGCCAGATTCCACTGAAAATTACTATGTCAACTGGTTTTAAATAACAGTCTTTCATGTATATGTTTTTTATGTTGCTTCCCATTGTCTGTTGATTTCCCCATAGACACTGGGAAATTAAATCTTTTGCTCAACACATTTTTGTTCCTTCTTACTTGGCAAACATGGATTTTTGAGTCTGACTGGAAACAAGATGGCTGGCTATGCATCGCTCACCGTCCGCTCCCCAAATAGCCGGCGGGAGGAGGTGACAGCTGCCCTTGTGCAGCCGACAAAATCAGTGCCTCCTTTGGGTTTTCTGGACGCCTACGATTCATTCCTGTAGCAGTCCCTGCTACTCTTCCTGTTATTTTAGCAGTGCTGCAGGAGTCCCGCTGTACTCCTTATGGAACAAGCCAGTCCTGACTACACTGGGCTTCCTTTGTAAGTAGGCAATTCATTTCTAAACCTTCTCCTAAGAGTGCCAGCTCCAGTGTGCCACAGTAGCCACAGATCGCAGAATTATTTTTGTAACTTACCTACTTCCAGTGTTGGGCCAGGAAATAAGAATTGGTCCCTCCTGGGGACACAGTGCCCTTATTACACTGCATTAGGAGAAGTCAGATTTCTTTGGATAAAAAATGGAACTAAAGCCACCTGAATCCCTCTGTCTGGAAGAAAGTCTGACAGGGACTTGGAAAAGGCAGCTACAGTATTCCCTGAAATTACTGAAAGCAAATGGTAATGAGGAGCAGCTGGAAAGAATGAAATCTTCCACATGCTATATGTGCCATCCATATTGGCCCAGACTGTATGGCTATGGCCTGAAAATAAAGGCAGATCCCTTATAAGCGCCCTTGTGTTCCATACCATTGCTACGGTATGGATTTATTTTTAACGGCACCCAGAAGGGCCATGAGAAAGCACGCAAGGCTGCCTCCCCGCAGGACAACTCTGTTGCTGTTGATGTTACTGCAGCACCTAAGAGTTAGTGGCTCTCCTGCTGCCAGAGCAGGCGACTTCTTCTCAGGGCCAGTAGCACGTGATGCTGTTATTCAAACATTTCTATAATACTGAAGGTCTTGAACACTGTTGGTTGCCTTCCAGCTGTGTCACTGCTTTGATACATAACATTAGGTGAGCGTAATGTCCCTCTAGCTTTTGACTGGCAAAGATAAAATAATCTTTTACAGCCCAGCATTGTATGGAAAGACCTTCAGGGCAAATCTGAAGCCCTCCCTTAAACTTTGCCAGTATAGCTCCTGGCTTGGCCTGGGCCACCTTTGCCTGGAGAAAGCATCTCAGTCATGATCTGCCATTTGATCTGCTGATTCATTTCAGCATCTTGGATGTAAGCGAGCAGGTAAGGAGGAAGAGCAAGGGAGGGTTTACTGCATGACCTCTAGTGTCATAATCTGGCAGAAGTGGGCTTTTCTAATAGTTTCTAATCTCTGATTTAATTTTATTTTTTTTTTCCCCAAACTACTTGATACCTGAACTGTTCCCTAGGGTGTGGAGTAAAGTAATCTGTAGCTACCATATCATGCTTGGAGAGACACACAAACCTAGGAATGTCATTTGTTTGAGTTTGTCTCACTTGCTATGCCAAGTATTTGTAAACATGTAGGAAGTAAACCAAACCATAGTGGGTTCACTACCTTTAAATCATTAGAGTTGGTACCTAATTCACAGAGACACCACAGCAAAAGGTGAGCTGAGAAACAGTTTAAAGGAAGAGAGGTTCATGGTATTCTCTTCATAGCAAGGAAGAAGGATATCGATACTTGCCAGAAGGACACAAAGTGGGAGGCGAGAGCCATTCAGAGGAGTGAATGGACAGTACAATAAAACCAAACCTTCCTCATGGGGTGAGAGGGTAGCTGGTCTTTCAAATCCAAAAGCAGTTTCTGTTTCTGCCAGGAATTAAGCGTATGTCTTATATTCAGTTATGCCTTTGAGTGCATAGCCTGGGCTCTGAGGAGGAGGAGGGAGACCATGGTTATAGTCATTAGATTGGTTTTGCTTTACAGTGTAGTAGGGGTGGCATTAGCTGGTCATCTTTAGAGTTTGTCCTTTCTTCTTAACATCCTGACCTGCAGGAAAGAGCTAGGCAGCAGCTACTGAGTGTAAAGGAGTTGGCACCAGGGGACAGCAAGGGCTGGTGGGTCCCTGGGGACGGGGTGCAAGGAGCTGCAGGGACCCCCATGGGGTGGCAGGACGGGGCCTGCCAGCACAGGCTCGTCCCACCACCCCAGCCAGGAGCTCTGGAGCCCACCCAGCCCTGGTCATCATGCACCTCCCTGGGGATGGGGACAGGCCAAGGCTGGTCTGTGATGTCAGCTCTCCCATGGGGAGTTAGAGACCAGAATCCTATGGTGTCACTGATGCAAGGACCAGTGGCCCTGAGTGGGCTGAAATGGGGTCCTGGGCTGTGGGCATGGTGGGGGGAGCTCCAGGTGAGGGTATTGGGGCCCTGGCAGTCAGGATTAAAACACCATGAGCTGTTTAAAAACAGCATCAGAAACCTCCTGCCATTTTCCCGGTTTGGGGTGACCAGGTGG
>NW_009260791.1:2465981-2468137 GCF_000687185.1 Egretta garzetta
GCTCTTCCTTTAATCTGAGCTTGGTCTGAGGTAGTTAACCACATTTAAATCTTTTATCCACCAGTTTTGTGTGAATTCATTGTCAATCTAGAAGGAATTTGGCCTCTTCTAAGTGATTTCCATCTGTAAATAAAATGTGCTCCTGGCACCCTTCCAGTAGAGAGAGCTACTGGTGATGCCTATGTCACACCAAGCAACATCATACAGAGATGCTCAAAATTAGATAGGAAAGCTAATTTGGGTCAGGAAAGAAATGTAGCTGTGTTAGGTACATACATTTAAAAGAGAGAGTAAGGAGCCCAGTGAGAGAGCTACATTAACGCGACTGCATTGCTTTGGGTACTAGGGTTGACTTGGACGTCTGTTAACTGCACTATATAGTTGACACCCCTTAGAGGCTTCAGTTTGCATTTCTAGCTGCGTACATCCCTTGGGTGCTTTAAAGTGCTTCTGATGCAGAAGAAATATTCCCTTTCACTTCCACAGTGCCACAGCTCTGGTCCTGTGTGAGGACACTGGGGACTGACACAGACTCTTTACCAGCAGCACCCCAATGAATCACTCTATGGAAACAGTCGGAAATGGTGCGTGTGACATTTGCAAAGCTTCCAAAGATGTAGCTCTAACGATATTCAGCCCCAGCCGCACACATATCTGCGAGGTTTCCACTGTCTTCTGCCCAGGGTGCCGTGTGTGTGAAATTGTTCAGACTCCTGTTTTGACTAGAGGAGGCCTAGCCAGTTGCAAACTAAGAATAGCCAAAATATAACTGTCAGCATTAATATATATATATACATAAAAAATTAACTGCTAGTAAAAGAATGTAAAAAATGGAGCATGTCAGTAAAATATTTTGGCATTTCATTGGTATAAATACCCAGACTCCCTAAGCACTTTCAATGCATAATCTAGATTTACTGCCTTTTCAAGATGGCTGAAGTGGTAGATTCTTTAAAGCTTGACATGACTGACCATAAGCATGAATTGTACAAATCCAGAGTTACAATTTTACGGCCTGTGTGAACACTTTTAAATGTGTGCTTTAGAGATTTATTGAGGTTCTCTATGTTTGAAGTGTTTTTTGTGAAGAAAATCGGAGTGTCAGTTAAAAATGTGAAAATGACCAATAAATTCTCTTCGGTTTTGGGAGGTCGAAGGAAAAAATCTGTTGGTTTGCATCTCAAATAAAAGCCCCCCCCAATGGAAAATCAAATTTTCCCCTCATCTTCTCTCCTGTCTTTTAAAGTTGATTCAACTTAGTGAAGGTTACCAGGCCAAGAACTTTAGACATGGAGGATGAAAAATGTCTAAGCTTCACGTAGCCAGGGAAATAGAAGTAGCGACAGGACAAGCTTCCCCTGTGTGCTGTTCCCCAGCCAATGTGTTGGTGCTTTCATGCAGTTCTCAGCTTCCTAGACTACTGCATAAAGTCAGCTAGTAATTGGATGGAAACCCTGTGCCTCATTGCAAGAGAGCGTATAACAGCCGTCACCTTTCAGCATCAAGAAGACCTGAACTGGTGACTTAAACAGAAGCCACATCTACGTCCTTCTAGAGCAAGGAACCATATTTCAGACTTGACTCAGCTCATCACCTCCCACCCTCATTGCCTCAGATTCCCACTGAGACTGACTGCAGAATGATGAAAATAGCAAGACAAGGCATTTCGTGTTGTATTTCTGATCTGTAAGGAAAAGCAAAGACTGGGAAATGTCAGGAGTAAAGCCAGCCCTAGGAGATATCCTCTTCCCAGACAAAAGAGATTTGGAAGCACAACCATCTTTATTTTAATGCCTTTCTGAATAAAACCTCTGAATCTCTTGATGCATGGGCCACCACTAATGTGATCAAATCATACTTAGGCTGTCTGTGGATTTCTAAAGCACCTATCACTGCTGCAGCTAGGTGACAGATTACAAGAATTAGAAGAGACATCGCTGCAGTTCCATTTATACCATATTCTCTGTCCCCCCTAAGGCATTTTAAGATGGATTCTCTGGTCTCTGCTAAATTTGCTTTGCACTGGTTATGGAGCATAGAGAGAACTCAAACAGGCAGTGAGTCCCACAGGAAAATTCCCTCAATACAGGGGAGGTCTGTGCTAGTTGTATAGCTGTCTCTTCTCTGCTGGCTGTCCCTCCTCCCTCTAATCTCAG
>NW_009260791.1:2468191-2474518 GCF_000687185.1 Egretta garzetta
CTCTGCTGGCTGTCCTCATCCCTCTAATCTCCGCAGGAACAGGATGAAACAAAGTGCTATATTACAACAGATCTTTCTCTGGTATAAGCTCCATTATCTTGTTTGTGCTGCTGGTGTAAACTGGGGTATGTGAGTTATTGTTATAGCTTCCAGTTGGAAAAGGCGGCTAAGATCTGGACATCTGCCTCTCCAGCATGCCTTAGTCAAGGGTCAAGGTCTCTCTTATTCTAACCATTTTGCAGGGTAGCCACAGGGCAAGATGCCCACTGTCTGATTGGCAAATGACTTCATAGAGAAGGATTACTGCGTGCAGGGGGACCATGTATTGGTCTCAGCCTAAGCTTAGGCCGAGCTGTTACGCCACTGGAGAACATGACAAGATGTTCTCATAGCTGAAGGTTTTCCTGGCTCATGAGATCTTTTTGCCTCTGAGGATGGCAAAACAGGACTATGGGCTTCCCAACCTCAACCTGCTCCCAGGAAAACCAATCATTATTTCTTTTCTTCTTTTCTCTTGCCTATGTTTTCACATAAAGTAATCTCAGACTTTTTTTACTGACTGTTGTTGATAATCTCCTCCTGCCCCCACAAACCTCTCTAAACCAAGCCAGCCAGCCTAGTCATTGGAGAGGGTTTCAGGTTCCAGTTTTACCTGGATTGATAATCTGCCTGCTATGCAGTGAAGGTGCAGTTTACATTTCTCGGGTTTTATTAGTTTTTCAGTTCTTTCCCACCTTGCTCCTCCTGGGCCCTGCAGCTGGTTAGCCAAAACTCATCCTGTACTTACTGCAGCCCAGAGGACCTCAGGACATTCCTTCTGGGCTTCTCAAGTCCAGCTCCTTGCTTGCACAGACAGCCATTTCATACAACCAGTTGAGTAAATGTGTCTAACTGCCTCTTAAAACCAGCTTGGTTTTTGGCCTTACCAAACTCATTGTGAGGCCTTCACAGAGCATCAATGCTCTCAGCATTAGAAACCTGACAATCCCTAGCCTAAATGTATGCATGGCTAGTTTATACCCATTTGTTCTTGTGCCAGCATTGTCCTTTATCTTTAAATAGCTCTTTCCTCCTCCCCATGTGTTCACCCCCTGAAGTATTTATTTATAGATTGCAATTATATCCCCCTTTGCTAGGCTAAACAAGCCAGGCTCCTTAGTTAATTAAGCTCTGGCGAATGATGCAAGGCCAAGCATTGTGGATGCCCAAAATCTGCCTCAGTCAGGGCTACATTAACAGATCATCAGGAGCCAAAAAAGACACACCTAATTTTTACCGGAGCTGATGCTAACTGCCCTCCTACTTAATGGGAAGCTTCTTAGTTCAAGCTGTGATCAAGTCTTCACTAGCCAGTCTTCCATTTTATCTTCAAGGTAAGGCAGATGTGGGCTGCCTTTGATGCACCCTGTTCCATCCTGCTTGACATATCCAAGCAGCTGGGTAATCCATACTACATTAATCACATTGGGGTTGATTTTTAAAATAGAATTAAGAAGTGAAAAATATGGGAACCTTGGTTGCTTGCTTGTTCAAAACATGTCCAGACAGAAAATGAGGGAATGTGTGAGTCCTGCATCAGCTCTGGGAGATGGGCTGGAGGAGTTAACAGGGCTTTTCCATCTCTAGCCTGTAGGACTGTTGTAATACATCATTTCTATAGCACCATAAATTAGACAGCACTTCACAAGCACACAGGCCGTTCTTGCTTCCATGAAGTCTATAGCAGGACTCTCAGGATGTGAATACCATGCCTACAGGACTACGTGACAATGCTGCCCCATTGTCTCATTTGGAGTGGGAGTAAAAAAGCTGGGGAAGGCAGAGGGCTTTTTTCCCAACTCCCCTGTATCACAGCTGGACTTCTCGTCTCTCCATGGCCTGTTTTAGTGTTGCCCGGGTGGAGAATAGGCTTCTTGGGGCTTTGATTCAGTCTGGCTGTCTTCCAGCAATATCCACAGTACTCCCTCCCCTCCCATATGCTCTCCATTAACATCCTCCTGTCTGCTGAATAAGGAAAGAATAACTCTCCCAGCCCCAGCCAGAGCCCCTGAGCCAGGGGAGTTCATCAGTCAGACTGGTTTCTCCTGAACCCAGAATAGGCCTCGTTAATGGGCCAGGAGGGGATTTTATTTTGCCTTTCAGCTAGTGGCTGCCCTGAGCCAGGAGTAGAGTCAAGTTACTGTGTCCGGGAATCTCAGCTATTCCAAGAGTAGGAGCAAGTGAGCTGCTGACTCAGGAGGTTTCCTAGTATTTTCAATCAGGGCTCAGTCCTGTCAGAGCAAACTGAACTGTTGGTCTTGCTTTCTTCTAGCCCCAGGACAGGGATTAACAAAAGTCACAGCCGACTGGAACAGGCTGGGGAATGGAACTGGAACAGGACTGTGGATCACACCCTTTCCTGGCAGGGACACAGGTCCTTGCAAAGGCTCGTATTAGTCCTTTACCCTTTTTTACTCTTCTTCTTGGAGGGCTGTTTAGTATAGTACAGACATCCACAATCTATGAGGCAGCTCAGTGTTATTTGCACCATTTTCTAAAAGGGAAGATAAAATCAGAGGGAGAAACAGACTTAGGAGGCAAAATGTTTCATTGCAGATCCGTGTCAACAGGGAGACTGTTGTTCAGGAATCCATGCCTCCCTGCACCCTCCTGTCACCCAGAGGCCACCTTGCTTCTGCTTTGTGCAGGGACATGGGAGGATCCCTCCTGTGTAGTTAAATCTTCCATTGGGCTTCTCAGAGCCTGGAATGGAGTCCTGGCCCATGTATGGGACAAGTGGTTAGAAGTCACGCGGAGTTCAGGATTCTTGTCCTCATTTCAAGTCTGCCTACATGCTCTTATCTCTTCAAAAGGAACCAATTTCTACAGGCTAGCAGCGAAGATGACGCTACTAAAGCAGTCCCCTGCACTCACCCCTTGTGAAGCAACACATACTCCTTTGCACAGAGAATGAAGTCATTGGAGAGCATATGTTTGCACGTCTGCACCCCTCCATCTCCCAGCACCACTGTGACTCCAGCCAGCCTGTTATAACGTGTCTCCTCTCAGCCCCTGCAAAGTTCTGTCAACACAGAGCCTCAGCTCTCTTCTTCCAGGTCGTGTTAGTCCTTTCTTCTTTACTGCCTCTCTCCATGGGCTGTTTTGCTGTCCTAGTCCCTTCCTCAAACTCACTTCAGCAATGAATAACCAGCCTAGTATGTAAGGGGCAGCTGGGTACAAGCTGGTATTTATAAAATAGAAGGTTTCTATCTGCCTGCAGCTATTGGCATGTTTATCCCAGCCACAACCCCTAAGACTAGGATCTGATATAGAGGCAAGGACAGGTGAGAGGTTCTCTTACTTTCATTCAGTCTTGAAGATAAGAAGGTGCCCATTTTGAATGGCTAAGGAGCTCTTGGATTGTGGCCCAAATGCTACCTCTGTCTGCAGTATGGCCAGATGGGTAGGATGGCTTTCTTAGCCAGCATCTCACAGAGATCTCCCTGCGTAAGGAGAATTTTCAGCTACTTTTTCAAAGGACTTAATATCCCTTTAGAGGTGCCCAACATTACAATGGTGACAAGCTGCAGACTAAGGCTTTGGCCCACTTATCTTTGGCGTGCTGTTTACTTTAGATCATGAGCTCTGTAGAGGTCCACAGATGGTGCCCAGGAGTTGTGATGGGTACAGAGAAGCAGCCAGGGAAGAAGAGCATGGCCTGGGGCATTTTCTTTTCTGGAAAGCTGACAAGTGCTGATTTTTCTCCATCACTTCTTAACACACCATTTGGATTAGGATGGGAGTCCCATCTACAGAGTCTGTCCATTGAACAATGACCCCAAGAAATCTAGGTGTCTTCCTCCGAAAATCTTTGAATCAGAGGGGACTGAACTGTTTCCTTCCAGCTAACCAGGGCATGAATTAACTATGTGGGACTGGAACAGGGTAAAAACAAACTGCAGAGAGCAATGCCTGTAGGAATAGATTTCATTTGGCCTGCTTGCTACCTGTGAGACAGGGATCCCTGTAAAAACGGCAGGACAAACCTTCTCTGATAAATATGACCAGGTGAAATACCTTGTTACTTAGTCTGTCATCTAGTTCTGTGAGTCACATGCGGTATCTCTAGAAAGTTGGTAACACCCCAGAAGTCACTAACCTAATACATGTTTAACTGAGGTCCTGTCTCATATTTAATAGCAACTCCAACTGGGCTTGCATGACAGTCTAGAGGAGGGTGGGGATTGCCAACATGGGCCTGAATAGAGCATTAATAACCCTTTAGTATCCAGGATGCCTAAGAAAAAAGTCAGCAGAGCATTTGTATTTGTAGCCAAGGCTTATTTGCAAAAAGTGATAGAAATGTGATAAACAAGACACCGTGCTACAGTTGTATTGGCTAAAAAGCAGGAATCCAGGCTGAGGGCAAAGGATGGACACAGAGAGATGGTGGGGATGCCCTGAGCAGGATGGCTCCCATCTGAGGGCAACATTCAGAAGATGCTGTGAGCTCCAAATGTCCAGCTTCAGAGACAAAGGCTGTCTTGAGGGTGTCTGGATAAACACAGCTATCAGGATGCTTTATCTCCTCGGAGGGAGGGAGCCCAAATGCTGCAGTATTGCAGGCAGCCAGAGTAACATGTGCTGTGTGACATGAAATATTTAAGCACACATGGGCTTTGTGGCGTTTCCTGCCAATCTGCAAAGTATCAGTGTGGTGACTTGTTCTGCCAGGAGCTGGGTTTAAGGAGAGGAGTTCCCCGGTGGGCATAACCTAGCTGCTGTCCTACATGGGGCATGTGGCTGAAAGGCAGGACTTGGCTATGGGGAAACCCTGAAATGTCACAGTGTCCCTTCCGAAAAAATAAATAAATGTATCTGCCCCATCTCTCTGTCTTCCAGAGTCTCCTGTTCCTCCTCTTTCTCTAGCTATACACCAGAGGAAACAGAAACACTTCCCAAGTTCCCCAACTTGCCCCAGCTGTGCAGAGCAGGGGCTGTGACAGGGGAGGAGTACGGCATGTAAGGGCTATGTCCTGTGCCCACGGACTGCCCTTCCCTCTGGATGACTTCTCCCCCATGCGCCGAGGTGACTCCTGGTGAGGCAGTCATCCAGTCGCTTCAGGTGATGCACATGTGCCCACTTGACTCTCTCCTGGAAAACCTCATGCCTTCCTTAAGGGTTACTCACACCCACCCATATACATACACATGTAAACAGCGTGATACCGCATTAACACAGTTGAGACCTATGATAATGGCAATGAAACATGAAAGCTTCTCCCCTCATCCTTGTTTTTCTGGTTTGAAAGAGCAGGGTGTGAGTCCCTGAGTGGATGGGAGAGGGGTAGGTGCTCCTTCTGACAACTTAGCAGCCCTGCTCCAGCACCGCCTGGCCCGGCACTGGCAGGGCAGCTGCACTGCAGCTGCTTGTATGCAACTTGAGAGCTTCAGGTCACTCCTGACCCGAGGTGGCATTTAGTGTCGCTGGTAATTGTTACTTCCTTACACAAAGCAAACAACAAGTCCTGCTGCACCAGCACCGTCACCTGCTGTGGTTTACCCAGGGGGAAAGGAGTGGGCAGTGGTGGCCCGGCTGATGCAAGAGGGCGCTCCGTGCTGCTCCGTGCCTTCTGGGGAGACGAGGGACATTCCAAATCTTTCAGAGGGCACATTAGCCAGTTTTCCTCTCCCGTATGTGTAGACTCCACCCTTAACATGGGAACGGTCTCTCTGCTGGTCTTGTGGAAGGAGGTAAATGGGAGTTCGTATAGGTGTGCGACTTGAAGTGCACAGGACAGGGACATGCTGATGACCCTTCCCTCCCAGGCCAACTGGGTGTGGGGGTGTGTGTGGAAGGGGCTGGGAATGGGGAGGGGGAATTACCCACTGAAGAAGACCAGGAACTGTAAGGGCACAAACTAGTGCCCCAAGCTTTTTGCAAATGGCTTCCTCCGCTCTGAACACCACGAGCTTGCGAAGCCAACGGAGGTAAATGCCATTTGCAGAAGAGAGGGGATTTTTTCGCCTTGTTGCAGGCAGGACCAGCTGCGTTCCAAACCCATGACTGCAGCAGCCATGACCCCTCTGAAGGGAAATCTGAGCCCGCAAGCAGTTGCGCTGGGGAGGGCTCTGCTCTCACGTTTCTCTGTTTTGTTTTGGAGCCTCTGATAAGTAGTGGGCTTGCTTTTTTCCTTCCTTTCTTTTCTTTCTTTCTTTCTTTCTTTCTTTCTTTCTCTCTCTCTCTCTCTCTCTCTCTTTTTTTTTTCTGAACGTATTTCCACAGCCTCAAGGAAGGAATTTAAAAAAAAAAAAAAAAAAGGTTTGGGAAGGGAACAAAATTTTTTT
>NW_009260791.1:2474606-2500854 GCF_000687185.1 Egretta garzetta
TCCCTGCCTGGATTGCCAAGGGTTTCAACAAACCTTGCCTCAGCGCGCAGTTTGTTTTGAGCTTGGGTGGGTTTTTTTGTCTCCTAGGGTGTGTGTGCGCGTGTGTCTGCGTGTGTGTGTGCGTCCAGGACTTTTTCCTGCCGGTGGTTAAGCTCCATCCCAGGAATGCGCTGAGGACCCACTTATGAGAGCAGAGCGCCCTCTGCTAGGTGGAAAGGGGGGAAGAGCAGGCAAAGGTGCAGCTCTGCGGTGGAGAAGCAAGTTTCTTGCTGCTGCGGGGAAGGCGTGGGTCCTCCTCAGACACCTGCACAGGGAGCAGGGTGCATGGAGACATCAGAGCCCTCACGGTGACTCAAGGGGAGGGCTGGTAGCTCTGATGGAAGTTGTACAACAGCGGTTAAGCCTCTGATCCTAACTCTCCTGCTTGGACTTCTCAGCACACGTACCCGGTGTAACTGGCTCCCCTACCAGCTCTACAGAGATGGGGTGGGGAGAAACCACTGCTAAAGAGAACTGTTGAAATGGCTTGAAAATCCCTTACTGGGGAAAATCACGATTGGATCTCATCTAAGTCCCTTATGGAGGACTGTATTCTGGAGACCTTCTCCATCGTACAAACACTTAATCCTATGACCCCAAATGCAAACATAGGCCATCAGGGAATGCATATACTCAGTTTCCTGGGAGGAAGATCCTGTGACCAAGGTTATAAGGCAGGACATTATTTCCTCGTCCTCCTGTGACATGATCAGATACCCCCGTCCTGCGAGGCTGTGAAAGCTAGCATATGTGTCCCTTGAGACATGCACAGCTAATAGCATGTCAGTGGAGGAACTAAGGTCCTCATGGAGTGTCTGGAACAGAGAAGGCTACCAGAGCAATCTGTCCAGTCAGTGGCATGTGTCTGGCTGCAGTCTCAGCAGCCTGCAAGAAAGAGGGTGACAAGGAATGAACTATGGGTTGATTGCATTCTTCTGGTAGGCCAAATTCAGAATGCAATGCTTTGGCTGGGCTCTCTGGATTAAGAAACTATGAAATAGCTTCAGTATTGTTGATAGATGAGGAGTGACCACATAAGAAGAAAAGAACACCTATAACATACATTTTCAAGAACTCAAATGTCCATTATGATCTTGACCTTTTCCAGTGTCTTGTAAAAAACATCAGCATCAGTCAATTGACCCAAATCCACTGCCTCATGCTGAAAAAAGTGAAATTTGTCCTTGCAGACTTTCACTCCATCATCTCTTCAGATTCTATAACATTGCTGTGACAGCTCCAGGTGAGGTTTTACTCAGTGAATGAACGGACAAGGAACTTAAGCATCTCCGTTGCACTGACCAGTGCATTGTGGATGGCATGCTCCCAGCTCCACGAGGCTTGATTTCATGCATGGCTGCAGGATGCCCCTTCACATAAGGCATATGTCCACTGAAACACACCAAACACCTTTTGATATACTCATTATATGGATGGGAGGCCACTGGAACAAAGAACTATTGATGCAAGTTTAAAAGATGAAGGCTAGTATCAGTGTACCCACTTCGGCAGCCCGTGAGATTTCTCCTTTGAAAGTAAAGCCAAAAACCTTTAGGCCACTTCAGCTAGACAGATCAAAGATCTTCAGTGTGAACAAGCTGAGATAGTTTGGCATATAACATTAGTCTTTATACTTACTCTGAGATTTCCAGAGATTCTGACTAGCAATGTCTTTTTTGATGCAACGATATGTTGTCGTTAAGTGTTGCGGTGGCACCTAGGAAATCACAAATTGGGTCTCATTCTGCTGGATGAGATCCACAATAAAAAGATGATTTCCCCTGCAAGAGATCCAAAGGTTCATCTAGACTAGCTAACACATTAAATACTCTGGTGTGCATGCTGTGTTTTCAAAACACATTACTTAGTGTTATTTTGTTTCTAATATTGAAGAGATCTGACAATGTCACTCGGCTGTGTCACTCTCACAAGCCGCGGAAGATGCAGAGATTATGTTTAGCCAGCTTTCTGCACTGTCTAATTTTGTGCTGGCAGGCTGAATTCCTGAGCTATGTTAGATGAGTCTCAGAGCTGCCTCAATTTATGCTGGCCAAACCATTTCCTTCTGCAGCATTTCACAGGTGCGGGATCAGCAGAGCAGTTCATGTTCCACTCCCTGACCGCCCCTGCTCAGTATCTACCACAGTTTATCCCTGAATTCCCAGCAAGGGGGACAAATGCTGCCACCAAGCTTAAAAAAGCTTTATTGATCTGACAGCACTGAGAGAGACTCGGCAACAATACAAACTGCAGCTACATCCCTCCACCACACTGCTTGCATATGAATTTGGAGAACTAAAATTTTCACTAGCACTCCCAGTTTTTTGCTAGTATTTTAGTTGCATCAGGCCACATAGTAGGATGGAAGGTTGTATGTAGTTCCTTCCCAGAGATCCAATCTCTTTTGATTTTGTGTTTGGCAAAGTAGATAATTTTTATTGTTACCTGATAGAGAACAAGATTTACAGAATCCCAGATTTTCCTCAAAAACAAGCCTCTTGGCTTATCAGCAAGCAGATGCTCTGCGAGTCAGTTAAGCTGGATCAGGGGTGAGAAGTTTCTCACTTGTTTCCAGTCTGGAAAACATTTCAGAGAGAACAATGGGATCTCGGGCTGAAATTTTGGATCTGAAAGGGAAATTTTGGATCAAAAGCTTCAGCTGAAAGAAACCATCCCATCTCCCTGTAGGTTTTTCCTGGTGTAAAGGTACAATCTAGCTGCCACATCATTGTTGAGTCTCGAGTTTAAATGGACACTCAGATAAATAAAAGCCACACCTGCTGCAGGCCACTACCCATCTCTATTTGATTATGATGTTTTCTTACAGAATATTTTTGATGGCTGTAGCTAATCTTGAATCTTAAGGGCGATAATTGGACAAATCAGTTTAGCTGGGCAGCCGATTCTGTGCAAACCTAAGCAGAATAGTAATGTGTGACTAATACACAACAGCACTCTGCAGGAGATAAAGTTGCTTGTGTAACATGTGCAACACAAACCCAAGACACTGGGGGAAGAAAAGACAAAGATATTTAACAGTATATTTGTGCTACTCCTTCACTCTAAAGTGTGCCCTTTTCTGCAGAACACAGTGCTGTAGGGACAATGTAGCATGACCTTCGCTCTCTGCCGTCAGGTAGCCCGAGATCCCATTGTTCTCTCTGAAATGTTTTCCAGACTGGAAACAAGTGAGAAACTTCTCACCCCTGATCCAGCTTAACTGACTCGCAGAGCATCTGCTTGCTGATAAGCCAAGAGGCTTGTTTTTGAGGAAAATCTGGGATTCTGTAAATCTTGTTCTCTATCAGGTAACAATAGTTGCTTGTCATGCCAAAAAACTCCACTGTTTTTTTGTGCAAATACAAAATCATTAGGTGTTCCCAGCTCCCTGGCCTTAATTCTCAGCCTGCACATGTTGGTATTTATACGGTATGCCTCTTAAGCTGAAAAAAAAGACTCAAAAAAGGATTTCTTGGGGCTGAGGGGGAGAGAGAGAGGCATAGATACTTTGCACTGGCATGGCCACTGGATGCTGAACACTTGGCCAACAGACTTGGAGCCACTGACGAACATCCTAGAAGACCACCAGTTTTAAACATCAGCCTCCTCCAGAAATGTTGCGTAACTATGCTCAGGTCCGTGTATCATGTGCAGTAACTTTGATGGATCCAAGAGGTATTAAAACTGTCCTGCAGCTCCATACACATTGCAAATGTGGGCCAATAAGAGATGTCAGAGTTGCCACATGGGTAGGAACCAATTGTCAGGTATTGCCAGTCCCTCAGCCACCGATGCAGTGAGTCCAGCGTAAAACATACCACGTGCCCTGCCCACCAACCCACCAGCCTCTGGAGCAGGATGGTGGAGGAATGCCTTACAACAGCTAAAATGATTATACTCCTGCTACTAGCTCTTTTCAGGAAAGAAGTAACAGAGTCGAAGAAGTGGAGTTGAAAGCAGGCTCCAGGTACAGCCAGTGGGTGCAGGGCTCAGTCTGCCGCTGGCAGCGGCCATGGGAGTGACCTTGGGCACCCACCCAGCCCTATACAGCCGGAGTGTCCTTGCCTCCCATGGGAGTAGCGCCTTAGAGTAGGTCTTTCTTCAGTGAGCTCGAACTGTAAAATGATGGGCATGGACTGCTCCCCCCCACCTCAGGCCTTAGTGTTCAGAAGTAAGATCTTGCAGGTTTGGTGTACATTTCTATGAAAACATACCTCAGTGCTTAGGAACAGTCAAGAAAAGCTAATTACATTTTATAAATGATTAGGAAAGGAACAGAAAACCCCAAGGTGTTATGCCCCTGCACGGGCAAACTACCCAACATCTCAAATGCTCTCTGCTGCTCTGATTCTTCGTCTCAAACCCCCACGTATTCTGTTTGTGAAGGAGGCACTGACTGCAATCACAAGTAAATTCTAGAAGATTTGCAGACGTCAGAAGGCACAGACCCACTGGGGTAATCAGTTAAAGCCTAGCAGTCGGTTGTGTATTGAGGATGACTACAGAGCAGTCATACCAACTCCATCATGTCGGCAGTCGTGTTGACCTCTGATGAGGCACTGGAGCCACCTGAACTCAAATTCAAAGTTTTTTTTCCAGGTGGTTATTCTGCTGGGAAACACACAGAGACTTACCAGATGGTAACCAGCTGCTGCTTTTCCTTTCCACTGAAGGCTGGTTTTCCCAGAGGGGCCACCATTTTCCCATTCTCCAAGTTTCTTGGTGGTATAGTCTATATTGGCAGTTGCATGTGGCAAAATATACCTCCTGTGGCTCTGCTCATCTGTATTTTTTTACATTTTACAAATTCTATTTACGTATAAATATTAATATATACAAGGCTTTCATTCATTAAGAGTTGCTGATTTATTTTTTTTTAATATTGGTTTAGAAAAAGCAGTTTAGTATCTGAGCCATTTAAAATCTGTTATGGTTTCCACCCTTTTAGCACATTTTTTCCCATGGAGCTATTTAACACAATTCTTATTACCCATAACTTTTTGAGCAACATGAGCTGTAGTTTCTTATGAATTTACTTCTTTTGCAAAGATCCCTGTGTCAGAACTGCTAAGTCTGGTAGGGGTTGTCTGCAGGGCACTTCCTTCAGTCTTTCTTTGTCCATCTGCTCTCCCTCAAAAAGGGATAACAGAAGTTAATGAGTTCTCTTGATTTCCCCATTCTCACTTTTTGTCTCCGTCTCTGCAAATAAGTTCAGCATCGTCAGCATGCAGAGTGAGACAGCTTTGGTCACCAGCTCCAGAGGACCAACCTCTTCTGCCCCTAACCAAAAGGACCAGACTGTATAGGGACCTGCTGTGTAGTGGAACATCAACTTTATTTCTACATTCAATAACTTAGACAATTAGAGCTCCCCAGTGTTGGGCCTCCCCAGACCTAGAGCCACTCTGAGATGTCTTCCAATATTTCTCCTACAATCTTTCACAGTCTGACCTGCCTCCTTGCTTCATTTTTATGGCTCTTCCTTCTTTTCCTCCTCGATTTCCCCTTCCACACACTTCTGTGTCGGCTTCTGCTCTTTTAAGTGACTGATTGAAAAGAAAGAGGTGAACCGGTATTAATTTAGTAAAGTGAACCTTCACTGTCAGGTATCTTAAAGCTGCTGAGAGAACCTTAAGGGAACAGCCTGAGGTGGGAACAGTAAGGACAGCAAAGGTCACAATTCTTCTGACTGTTATCTGCACGGTGAATATTACTACTGCCACACATGCTACAGTGCTAAAATGCATTAAGCAGCTAGATAAGGAGTAGATATTAGTATTTATTTTCCCCCACATATCAGCTCAGCAGCATTGATGGCACCAAGTCAAGACTTTGCTGACCATTGGGTTTTAATGATTCCTAATTTGCTTCCTACTTAACCATAGTTCTGTAATTTGTGCCTTGGGAACCCCATGTAACCTCTGATTCAAGATTAACTGGGCTAAGGCCTCTCTTGCATCTGAGCATGGACGCTTTTAGTACAGCACTGATCTATGTGGAGGAATAAAGGCCAGATCTAGCAAAGTAATTTGCTTATCTTTGAAAACATTAGGAAGCTAAGAGGTGAAGAGATTTGCAAAATTGACCCATTGCTTCTAGCCTTAAAACTAGACCACAGCATATATTTAAACCCATTAATATGTGCTGAGGGATGGGAATATTTGGGCATGATTAATAAGACTTTCAGCTGATGAGTCACATGTCAGAACTGACAGGAAATCTAAGGGGAATTTGGGGTCCAATGACAAGTGGTTTAGCCTGCAGCAGCTGACAGCCTCCAAGGAGTTTGCTGCTGACTGCTCAGGCTCTTAGAACTTGGACATGATTGCTACAGGCACTAAGGAAGAGGCACTTTCAAGAGAATGAAAAGTTCTGTAGTTTGACTTGGGTTTCCAGGGAAAACTAGGTCTCCAAAGAAGAAGGATCAGAGAGAAGGAAAAGACAAGAGTCCCTGAGGATGGTGGAAAAGGTCTGAAGGCACAGATACGCTGTCTTTGCAAATCTCACCCTGGCTTCAGGGGGAGGACAGTGCTGAGCTGATGCTTCTCACACAGGCTTACAAGCATGAATGAAAATGTCATTCAGTTCTGAGATCCCTGCACTCTCACAGCAAGTTTGTCAAACAGAAAAATGAGACTGACTTCTCGTTTGACTCAACAGGGCTTCTAAGCACACAAGGTGTTATTTCATCTACCTTTTACTTAGGTAAATAATGGACTGACCAAAACCATATGTCCCTTCACTTTATAAAGTGAATAAGGGTATGTTTATTTGGTGTTGAGCCAAATTAAGAAAAGGAAGACAAGCCAGGACAGTAAGTGGAGTCACTCACTCACCTATAGTCCACGACCCCTGTCTGGTTCCGGTCTAACTTGCGCACTAGTTCCCCAATTTGGACTCGATCCAGTGGGATGCTTGATTGCTAAGAGGATAAGATGAATGTTAGCAAACCTGGATATTTTCAAGCAGAAAAATCCTCTATATCATTCTGGGACCCATCATCTTTTAATAGGTGAGCAGATGGCCTGGTGCATGGAAGAAGGGATGGAAAAAATCCACAGAGTGGTGCTGGGGAGGCAATTTTACTCTTTTAGGGTTAAAATAACAATTTTTTGCATTTTTTTTTTGTAAAATAGCATCATTGCTGGCTGACCATTGCTACTCATCCCGATAACCACGGTGGTTTTGGCAGGAAGAGAACTGTCTACTCAGTGTGTACAGGCAAGGGTTTAAATGCCTCTTTTTCACTTTCCCATAGCACTAAGACATAATTATCTATCAAGATCCCGTATATCATATACAAAGAGCTGACCTCTGTGATTTTACAAGGCTCCTGTGATACTCTAGAGTTGATCATTATCACTGATGCCATCTGCAGTATTTGCTGGATGTCATAGCATTTCTGTTGGGTCTCAACTTTTGTTCAGGGCTCAACTTTTGCAATGGGTGAATTTAGCCTTGTAGTCTGAAAAATGTCACCAGCACGGCTGGCTGGTGGCTGTGCTGCAGCAGAGGGGTTTCCCCAGAGCAGCACCCTGCCAGAAGAGCATCCTGGCTGTGCTTTCAGAGGCACACCTGCATCATGGCTCTCCGGAAGGCTGCCACAGGGATCTTCATGTTTCCATCCTTGTCAATATTCCTAAAAAAGTCCCAGAGTCGTAGGTTGTGCTCTTTCAAGTAGTTCTAAGAGAAGCAGAGATAAAACATAGGCATAACCATGAAACAGCCACTGACACCTGCCTCCAGCTCTCTCCTTATTCTTCCATCTGTCACCCTGCCTTTACTTAGCCTTTCACTGAGATATATGAGCCCATAACTCCTTGTGCAGCCACCCTACTGTCAGAACAAAATCCTTTTGTTCACGTTGATCCCATTCTTCTCAGTTATACCTCCTTCTCCCCCTACCTTGATATGAGACTCAGTAGTAAACCTGTTTCTTCTGATAATTGCATATGGTTATTTGGTCCTCATCCCAACAGGCACTACTTCGCTAGGCTGTCTAATCCAGACAGCCCTTTTGCCCAGATATCCGATCACTTTAGTTGCTCTTCTCTGAATTCCCGTCTGTTTAAATGAGGACACATCTGAACACCGTAACTGCTGTTAAAAACTGCAAAGCATACTAGTGTGAGCGTCACTAGCTGTGAAGCACAGCAGCACTATCTGATGTGAGCTAACAGCCCAGCCTTTTGCTTAAGTTCATCTGAATCCAACTCTACAGCTAAGTCTCACCCAATTAGCTAAAAATCGGCACAGCAGCTAAGAAACACAGTGGAGTTGGTAGTGCAAAAAGTGTTATTTCACCCAGCAATGCTCAAGTGCTTGCATTGCCTTCCAGCAAGGAGGACAGCACCATCTGCTGCTATCCATAGAAATTACAGACCTTGAAAAGCTAAGTAATTTCTATTTAGGACATTATTTTCTTGTGATACCATGTCCTACTTTTATGAAGCACATTAATTTTGATGCTGAAGCACGACTGTCAGCAAAGGGTTCTATGAAAGTCAGCTACTGCGGTGGGCTTGTGATGAGGATGGACACTCGTTTGGATCTGACCCAAAATCAATCAGTTTGCTTGACACAGAGAGCAAACATCTATTCAGATTATTTTTTTCCCCAGTGCTCTCAGATCCCAAGGCATTAGCTACTCCTGGAGATCAAAGGATTTGCTTCGTTTGCCTGTGTAGACTGAGATAAGTGGGCATTGTGACAGTCTTTGTGAATACACTTTTCTGAAGGAACTTGGCTGAATTTCCCACTTGGAAGAAAGCTTACTCCCTCCAGCCTCCATCCCTCCAAGTGCTTGGAGCATTAGTACTGTGTACAGAGGAGCTATGGACCCAAATTCAGTAGCTCACCTGAATCACTTTCATGGGATTTGGATGCTGCTTGGGGATCTTGGTGATACAGCCTTCGACCTCACCATGGATGACATCTAGTTCAGGACGTGTTTGACACACCAAATCCAGCAACTTGATGAAAGTTTCGTTCACCAACACATTCTGGTACATAGGAGGAAGGAGAGTGCAGTCAGCGTGGACACCCAAAGAACAACAAAGACTTGTTTGTGTTAACAAATCCATCTGAATTCAACATTCACCATTCTCTCCTAAGGGTGGTGCCTTCTCCCATCTCTACTCTTAACCTTCAGGAATCCCATGGAGGCCTGACACTAAACAAGTGTTGTTCTTCTTTCTCTTTTCCTATGCCTGAGACAGAAAAAGGATCTACTAATTTATGTAGAAATTAACTTAGTGCAAGCTAGATGTTCATCAGGTAAATGTCTACACTGAAGACCTCTTATGTTTAGGTTATTCAAGTGATTCATATTCATCCCTGAGATAGTTCTACATGGGTGTCCTCTCCATTTGGTTAAGATTCAGACTGCAAGTTGAACAGTTAATGGCCAAAAGGTGCCATAGAGTTCTGCAAAAACTAAAAAAAAAATATCCAAGGCCTAAAAGGGTTAGTATCTCCAGCAATGTGGCTTTATAGCCCAGACAAGAAAAATGCATCTATCTGACAAGGTTCTGGGTGTCTCTAGATGAAAATAACTTTTAGTGAAGCTTTATTGCATTGTGTAACCCTAATAGGAAGCTTCAGTCAGCAGTACAAGGCCTGATGTTTGTTTTTCCATGAGGATTTCAAACAGGGTAGTGACAGCTCAGTGTTTCAGAGCTCATACTGTGAGTTTTCTGGTTTAGTACTTATAGAATGGGTAGCAGCACAGTGTCCTGATTTAGGGTTTTGTGATACTAGAAAGTAAACTATGGATGCAAATATTGATGTCACTGTAATTTAGTCTTTTAAATTTAAGTTATGACAAATGTGCCTTTGCCTTGACTGATCTTTTGAAACCATGATTATGATACCCATGATGGCAGAGGAATTGTTCATGTTAGCTATACATTTAATTGTTGGAAATTTCAAGGCAGTTCAGGAAATCAATGAAAGTTGCTGTTTTCTATCATTGTAGGAGGTTTCCAAGGCATCAAGTACCGTATTTTTTTCCTAAAGTGTATTTACAAAGTCTCTCAATGCATTCTTACAGCTGCTTTTTTAGATGCTTAAGGTCTACTGTTCTTAAGATCCATCTAGAAGCTTATGACCTACAGTGCAGTGAGCTCTTGACTGTTATTACTCAAAGACAGTCTTCAACAAGTCTGGGTCTGGCTGGGTTTACTAGCTTCCATTCAGCACCAATGGTTTTATGGATGCAGAGTGACTCTCTGAGGAAGCCATTCAGACTTCCCTGCATGATGCACACTAGCAGAGTGTCCTAGTCCTGGGAACACGGCACAGGAGAGCTCGAGCTGGCTCTGCTGGCTGCCAGCTCTCTCCAAGGCTTGCCAGGCTGGGCTTGATCCCATGAGAAAGCCAGAGGACCGCCAGCACAGCCTCGGAAGCAGCATAGCCAAAGAACCGTGTCTGGCCTAACAAACTGTGCTGGGGTTGAGCGGCACCTGGAGGGAGCCAGCTTGTGCATTTCTGCATCTTTGACCCAGACAGTTCCCAGTCCAGAAAAACAGCACATGGACAGCTGAAAAGCAATGGTATTTCTTTCGTACTATGATGGTGAAGATGGGTATGTGCTGGCTATTTTGATTCACGACTTCTATTAAATGTTTGATAGTATCTGCAAGTTGAAGCCGTACAAAGAGTAGATTATTAAAAGAATGTGGAGAACAGTCATGCTTAGAAATGTTGCCAGAAGCAATAAACCGTTGTTAAAAATGTACCTTTCTATTATGTCACCTTTGCTGGTGCTATCAAACCCATTGAAAGGTTTCTAGATACGATCCTTATTCAAAATTCCACTTACAGGCACACTAATTATTAATTCTTTGAAAGTCAAGATAAATATTTATCCCTGGGAAAAAGGGCAGAAGAAGCTTTTTTTTATGTCTTCCCTTAAGTTTCAATAAAAGATTAAAACCTTTACTAACTTCTCAAAGGTTTAAGGCAGCATAAGATCTTTGGAGCTGTATATTTGCAAATACACTGAATTGAAATGCAAGACTCCCTACATCACAGGTAGAATGAAGTCTGTCAGACAGATTAGATGTTTGCCCACAAGCATTTGATTGGGATACTAAAATGTCATTGTAAATTTATGCCATTGACCATTTATCTTGTGAAATGCCAGGTAATTTAGACTTTTTGAAGGGTGAGGTGAAGAGAGCATCTGTTAACCCTAAAAAGCAGAAATGCATAGTGAGATTTAGGTTGGATTGAAGATTCTTAATGTTAATTAACTCCTTGCCTCAAAATTTCTTGTGTGCCTTCTTTTGAATAAATGCATTTCAATAATTTGTTTAATTTCTCAAAATTTAACTAAAATACATTACTCTTTCCAAGTGTATGAATTGTTTACATTATTAGTAATAAAACTAACAGAACCACCTATAGCACAATGGAGTCCTTTACCCCCCCACAGCCCGTTTCAGTTTTCCTTTCCAGAATGAGGTCTGACTCTGAGCAGACTTGGCAAATAATTCTCTTTGATCTTAAGTTATGCAGGAAAGATTGTCTGCCCTAGAGGAGTGCCTGTTCTTCAGATGATCTCTGTTGAAAGCCCTCAATACTCTCAGGAAAGTCCATAGATGCATATTATTTATTCTGCTTTGGTTTAGTTTCTTCCTTTCATACAGTAACCACAGGACAAGGAAACACATGCAGATGTAATTTAAATACAACCCATTATGTGAGTCTCCAAAACTGCCCATGAACTTTTTTTTAGCTTGCTTCAAGAGTGAACATATTATTTATGTTCCAAGTCCCAAACCTAATCTTTGTGAAAACGCTCTTTCCTTTAATCACGGTGCTCCCAAAGGTGGATGGAGGGTCCTGAGGCCCCTGACACATTCTGTAACTGCTCCCATGAAGCACCAATGCATGGATGGGAGGGCCAGGAGTGGACCAATGCATGCCCAGGTCTCTCCCCAGCGTTGGTCTGCAATGCAACCCCCATTCAGGAGCTATGAATCATTTCTGGGTCTCCCATTTTAGAAGCAGCACATGAGGTTACAACAATATGTGTCGTGCTCCTGATTTGCTATGGAGTAGCATATTAAGATTTGGTCTCTCCGATTTTTTTTCCTTCCACACCAGCCTTTTAATGTTTTGTTTTGTTTTGTTTAGTTTTTTAAAAATAAAATTGCCTTGCTGTTAATGCCTTGAAGCATCCATCTTCTACTCCTTGTTCATACGGACAGGGTATCAAAGCACTTCACAGTATTTAGCATCTTAGGCTACCCTGGAGGGAGACAGCTCAGGGGATGAGGAGAATTCGTCCTCCAGTGGGAATTCACTCCTTGTTCTTGTTTTGCCATTGCAAAATGGAAGGGAGTGAAAGGTGGTGATACTACAGGCACCTCTCTCCAGAGCTAGACCAAAGACCTGTAATTTCCACATGAGTCCTAGAAGGGCTGCTACATAGTAGCCTATTTTTATTAATGGTGGTGCATAAATGAAACAAACATCTCAAAACATTTTTGGAACGGGGCAGCTCTGTGATCCACCTGTTTCTTAAAAATGTATAGTATATGGTCCTGGAGGCTTTCCAGCACATAAGCTCTTACTGAGATGTTGATCTCCTCCATCATGGATTTGGGGTTCTTTCTGACAGATGTGACTAGTGCAGTGGCACCTTCCATGGTCAGGGGATTATTGGCCATCTGTGGAAGAAGAGACATAGACCCAGACATGGTGAGAATGAGGATTTAACACCTGGCAGAAGGCATGCTATAACCTCAAGGATGACCCTTCCCAGAACTGCCTAGGTTCTCACTTGACTGAGACCGGACATGACAGGAGTCAACCGCTTTGGGGTGATAAAGGGTGTGGGGTTATGTCAAGCCAGTCCCTGGGGGATTTTTTGAGGGAACAGTGCAATTCAGTTGCCCTGGAAGAAATTCACGTGATAGAATTTCCTTCTGCTCTGCTCACCTTCAACCCAGAGCAATACTCATTTCCTCCAGTTCTAGCTCAGAGAGCTCACCTCTGTCTTCTGTCCCTCTTGACTCAGACCTTTCTACTCCCCCTGTTTATTCCTTCAGCCATGCCTGGGCTTTATTTTACCTTCAGGATTTTGAGTTTTTCATTGACTTCAAGGCCCCTGCAGAGCTTCTTGGCTCCCTCGTTGTTGATCTGGTTGTTGCTGATGTCCAGGTGAACCAGCACGTGATTGACTTTGAGAGCTTCTCCCAGGGCCAGTGCTCCCTCATTGCCAATGCCATTCCAAGAAAGGTTGAGTATTTTCAGTGCCTCATTGCCCTCGGGGAGAGAAGAGGGATCTTAGCTACTGCATGACCATCTTCTGTACCACTCTACCCTTTCTTGCCTAGTTGAGACAGGAGCATCCCTCAAGTCACACACAGGCATCCTCAATGAATCCAACATCTCTGCAATGTCACCAGGGTCTCTCCATCCATGTAAGTCACCAGACCTACTCACTGCTTTCATCCTTCTCTTGGTGCTGACTGCCACTCTCAGTAGGATGAGCCTCACCAGAGCTACTGAATCCTGCTCAGACATCAGGGATTTGAGTTCCCAAACAGTGTTTCAAACAGCTTCTAGTAATAATCACTGTGAAGGGTGTCACAAAACAGGGGCATTCCTACCCTGAGACCTGTGCCCAGTGCTACTGTCCCCTGCCGCCTCAGGTGGTTCCAGCTCAGATCCAGAATCTCCAGTGTTGTGTTGCTGGCTAAGAAAGAGAAACTGAGATGTTAGCTCATGAAGGGTGGTCTGGACACAGCTGCTGACCCACACTTAGGGACTAAGAGAAAGTTTGCTGGGCTTTTAGCAACAGCCTTCACTGACTGTAGTAGGAGGAACTTGTACCTACAGTGTCTTTACTGTCCACAGTACCCAAAGAACAGAGAATGGGCTGTTGATCACAAGCAGAAAGGGAACACGGGTTTTCTTCTGGCTTAATCAAAGAATAAGTTGTGAAGGAGGAAGGCAGAGAGAGGGAGGATTTCTTATATTAATAGACACTGTCTGTGTTTCTCACTGTGAAAAATGCCTGGATTCTCCTTGCCACATCTAAAATATCAAGACTCAGTCTGCGTATATTTGATTAGCAAAGAGGAATTCAGCTTCATATGGTAGCTGTGCCCAGCTGTATATGTGCCAGTGCCAATTCACATGCATAGCACACCTCACGGTGTAAGTTCTACTTAAAGCAGGGTACGTGTGAATTCATTTGTGTCTACTGCGACACTGGGAGGGGTAAGACTTGCTGCCAACACTTGCTTCTCATTCTCAGAGAGAATTTCTTATCCAGATTTTCCATGGATGGGAGGTTGGATGGAGGCAGATGGTGAGTTTAGCTGACTTAAAAATATTCCTTTAAGAAACAAAACAGAAAAGTAATAGGTTCTGCAGTAATCTCTGCTGCTCCTGCCTTGAGTGAGCTGGAAGGAGAGAAGAGCTATAAGAACTTGAAGTTTGGAGAGGGGTTTTTCTTGTCTAGGAAGGTCCCAAGTTTTAGCACTGATCTCTGCATTGCCTGCAGGCTTGTCCAAGGCAGGGGCACAGTGCCTTGTCCCTCACTGCAGTTTTAATTGATCCATCTTTTAAAGACGTGGACTGTAATTAGAAAGATGTTCATATCAGTGGAAATACTGAACCAGGAGAAGGAAAGTGTTAATTAAACTAAAGGCATTGTGTTACTGAAATGCTCAAGGAACGCTGGATGCTCACAGCACAGGCTTGTGGCCGTTATGGTAGCAGGCGTGTTGGATGTTCTGCGGGAAGAAGAGCCATCAGATATTCATGCCAGTCTTTCCCAGTGCACTAATAGCACATGAGATTACTGAAGGACTGTAAGTGTTTTGTTTGCTTTCCCCCTCCAGGGCCACTAGCACACTCTGGATCTCTCTCTGTCTGAACAGATAAATTAGACAGCTTAATTTTATTTCTTCCTAATCTGTTTCCCTTGCTGCTTGCTGTGCAATGGCACAAACCATTAGGGTTTGGGCTATATAAGAAAAATTAAAATCACTCCTGAACTTTGCAATCAAAACCTGAAAACAAACAACAGTTCTGATCCTATTAGGTTTTAGTAAAATGCAATTTTCTGCTTTATACTCCCTGAGGGACTTCTCTTTCCAGCTCTCTTCTCTCTGACACCGACTCCTGTTGCTGTGGTTTCTCATCCTGCATTTCTGTTCTGATACATTAGCTATAGTTGCTAGAGTCAGCTGTGGTGATGAGGGTGAGCCTGTGGGCCAGCCAGGAAGCTCTAAACCTGGGTGCCCTGTTTTTTGTACTACCCACCAGGTCATGGGGCATTGTTGCTGGAGAAGGAAATACATGTTCACTGTGCAGACGCCATCAAGTCCCCCAGTGCCTGTACTCCTGGCTTTGCACAAGTTATAAATTAAGTTACCGAGCATCTGTCCCAGGATCTGTCCGCCCTTCTCATGGAACTCATTGTGGCTGAGATCCAGTTCCTTCACTCTGTAATTGCCCTGCAGAGAGACAAATGTGCAGAGACAGTGAGATCTTCCAGCCAGCTGTGACCAGCTGCCATGCCAAGGCCCCCACATAAGGATGAAACAGATGGATATCAGACACACAGAAATCCTCAGTGCATGGGAGATCATCAGCACGGAGATTGCAGCACTGCGTGTCCCAAAACAAAGCTTTGTTAGGCATATAACATCACAGTGATTGCTTTCCCAAAACAGCAGAAGCAATAGGACTTTGTGTTGTGCAAACTTCCCACACACAGCTCATGTCTGGCCTGCAATACATCCTGCAATTCTGTTCCTGCCCCTGTTTCACTCCCACCATTGCACCCTGAAGAAGAGCACTTTCTGATATCAGGTCAAGGCCTTGCTTCAGGGAAGCTTCTGGTGGTGCCAAATGATGCAGAGGCTTTGAGATGGGAACTAACCAGAGAAGTCAAGTGTCTTCTTTTTACTGGACAACTGCAAAATGATATGAAGTCGGGTTACTTATGCTTCTTGAAATTTTTTTTTGTCACCCAGATGTTGTTCTGTTACACAGTCCTGAAGGTTTGTTTCTCAGCCAGACTCACATGGCTGTCCTGAGAAAATGTTAATGCAGTCCATCCTGCTCTGTGTCCTCCCAGCCTCTCTCATTTCTGAAGTAAGGGAGAGGCACTTAGTGGAATTATGCCAGGAAATCATATGGGCATTGCCAAGTGAAATCATGCCAAGTGAGTAGCAGCTTCAAGACGAGGAGAGTCTGTTACACTGCCAGGGCTGCAAATGACCTTGGATTTCAAGTAACTCACCATTAATGCCTCAGCAAAGTATGGTGCAGCCTCCTCTCCAAAGTTGTTTCCTGGGGAGGAGAAGTATGTTAACAGCATGCTGATCTCTCCCTTGGTACTGTGCTGGAGTCTGCCTCCAGCTAATCACAGCCCATATCAGGCTGTAAGAAGATAGTCACTATTCCACTTTGCTCCATAGAGTAGAATTACCCCAAGATGTGGGAGACACTCCAGCAATTATCTAAGTTTCTCGTAAGGGACTGGTTTTCAGAGGTGCTGGAGGTTGAGCAGGCCAAATATTTAATCACATCACTATAAATCTAGGTTTCCACTGTTACTCTGGGTTCCTGTCAGAGACATAGCTGAGAGATTGATTTTGCCCATAGTCTAATATTCTCAGGATGAGAGAATAGAATGAAACACATGTTATTTTACTTCCACTACCATCACTGTTTGGGTGCATACAGCCCACCTGAGAGCTGAAGAGCATGGAGGTAGGACATGTTATCCAAAAGCAAACTGGCAATGGCCTCAGCTCCTGCTGTGTCTAGGTGGTTATTGGAGAGGTTCTGCAAGGAAAGAAGGGGGGATAAGAAGGATGAGTCCAAAGAATGAGTTCCAAAGAATTAGCTTTATTGTCTTCTTAATGCCCAATATATCATGGGAACAATGCAAGACGAGCAATATGAGAAATGTCAGCCAGACAGTAATTAACGTGTGAGTTGCAGGTATCTGTAACCCTGTATCCTTCCTAACAGGAATAAAAGTCCTAGAGCCATCAGTTTCACATGGGTCTTCGTCTTCAGTGAACCAAGAGGTATTTGGCCAAGAATCTTTTCTTCCAGTGAAACAGAGATCCCATAGCCTACCAAAATGCATTTTGTATACCTCAGTTTCAGATTGAAGGAGCACTCCTACCAGTTCATATCTGAAAGTTTTGCATTATTCCCTTAATCTATTTAGAATAGTTTCGCCATGTCATATTGGAGAATGAAAGTTCCTGACCAAAACATTTTTCCATTAGCTAAGCATGAACTAGAAAGACTTAGTTATGGCAATTATTGTCACATCTGCTAATGAAGAAAATAGTTCCAGACTTAACAGACTGCGATCACGTGCGCACTTCTGCTTTTCAGAAGCTTGTACTTTTTAAAAGTAGAGTAGCATAAAATATTGTGACTTTCAGAATGTGAATATTTTTGCACAGGAACAACGGTTATTTGGTTAGAATTGTAATGGAATGAATTGGTTTTCTTTCAGATGATTGAACTTGGTGAGCAATAATTTTGGCTACAAACTACGTCAGATTGGTTACCAGTTTTTGAAGGGAAGAATTCTCTCGTAGCATTTCTGCTATGCATATGGCTCCTTCTGCCAGAATACAGTTGTCTTCCAACTCTAGATGGGTGATGGTTGCGTTGGACTGGGAAGACACAAAGGTAAACAATGACACACAAAAAAATGCTGAAATGTTAATGAAGGGGATAGTTTCCTCAGTTCAACAGACACCAGACATTTCACCCAAACCTCAGAAAGCATTTCAGGTCCTGAGCAGGACAGGGATCAGGGGATGTGACACAGCCATGGCAGCGGGAGTCGGCATACAAAAGAGAAGCTTTTTTGGAGAGGTTTTGAGTGGGTAGGACTTTCTGCCAGCCTGAAGACCCAGGTTCAGATCCAAGGTCCAATTCAGGCATCCTGGGCCTGTTCATTGGTGAGTGTAGCACATCGCTACACAGGACCCAGAGTGGGGGATACCAATCCCTCCAGCCCTACCTCTGGCCCTGTAGGGGTTAGGAGCACTGGGGACTTGTGTCCCATGGAAGAACATCAGTTTGCTCTTGGGATTAACTCTAGCAAAGGCCAGCAGTTGGCATGCAAGACTTTCCTGTGCAGGGGATTAGAAACATTAGGGATGCTCAGAGCTCCTATGGGGAAGATACATAACTTTTTCTCCCACACTGTGTCCTCAGTGATGGCTTCCAGGCCTGAGAGAGGCCTAAAATACCTATTGTTCTTGAGAACAGCGGCCCCACTCTTACTGGCTACTCACCACCAGAGCAATAGCAATGGCTTTGGCACCTTTTGGTCCTAGACCATGGTGGTTCAGGTTTATATAAGGCTTCGTCAGGTTCTGAATAAAGTGTGAGACAGGCACCACCTCCATCAGCCTGCATGCTTCCAAGTACAGCTCTGCGCCCGTAATGCCCGCAAAGGCCTTCTCAGGATCTACAGAGAAAAAGTATATTGATGAGTGGTGCATTCAGTGTCCTCCCTCCTTTTTTAAATAAATTAAGTAACTTAATAAAATTAAGTAACACTATGCAACAACAGTAGGGTTTTACTCTTAAAGGCTATTGTTCCCTGGTTCTCCTCGTCCCTTTATCCCAGACCTCCAAGAGTTAATGTATCCTGCTTGCTTCTCCATTTGGCATCCAGTGATTTGCTGTAGCTCCTTACCAGTCTGCAATGTGACTAAACCTTTCTTGGTTTAATTGAGAATTCTTGACATCAGGCAAAAACATTTTCATCTTTTTTTTTTTTTAAAAATCTTAATTGAAGCACACAGCTGATATTGCCAGGAGAGCTAGGGCAGCTCAGAACATTTTGGCTTACAACCAGCAGAAAGAATCCCAGCATTCTCATCTTGGCCATTGGGTGTTGTTGACACAGCTGCAGGGAGACATATCAGTGCAGCTGACGGCTGTATTTCCACAAAAACCTGTCATTTGGAATTCCTTCATCAAAACCCATACTTAGAGCTCATATTTCTCCATGTTGTTATATGCATTCAATGGTCTGACCTCAAGACAAATCCCCCTCTCTCCAAAGCCATTTTCCAGTTCAATCTGAGGCCTCTGACAAAAGTCTTTTTTTCTTGCATTCTTATGGTTTTTTATTTTCCTTCCATTTATAACAAGTTAAAAAGTTCTCATCCTAAATTATGGACAAATCCTACTGTTACAAAAATGAGTGCAAGACTTGTTTAGCTAGAGGACTGACTTCACTAGGCAGTAGATAAGAGGAGAGCCACCAGAAAAGTCTAGGACAGTTGTGGCAAACCTATGGCATGCAGACCACAATTGCTCTGCAGTATTTCATCAGGAGCACACAAGCAGGGCTTCGGTTCCATCCCTGGCTTCAGCCAACTGCTCCTGCTGCCCAGGCAGCAGGCTGGTCTGGTAATGTTGGTTATTAAGGACTAGAGGAGAGAAGGAGGAACAAAGGAATAGTTATGGTGTATAGAGAGCAGTTGAAGGGAGATGCTTGATGTCAAAGGGAGAGCTCTTGGAAGGAAATTCATCCCCCTGCCAGATTAGGTGTGGTTGTCAGGACCCTGGCAGGGTTGTGTCCCCGGTCTCCATGTTGGATATGTATCAGTTGGTAGGTACAGCTCTGTAAGGGGAAAGGCTAGGAAGGGCAGATGGTCAGAAAACATTCACCTTCAACCTCCAGGTCAGTGTCAGAGCCTTGCATGGCCTTCTCTGCTGTGGCATCTGCCAGTGACACAGACTCCGGACAATCATTGGTATTGGACGTCTCTTCATTCTGGTCTGCCATGAAACCAAACAGATTAATTTTGTCAATGCAAGCCCAGCACAGACGTGACTCCCTGGATGTGACCGAGCTCCTGTCACTCTCACTGAAGCCTGCGCCCCTCTTCAACATGCTGCGGATGCCCTCCGTCCCCAGCCCCACTTCGTGCCCACCGCTCCCTGTGCATTGTACGCATGCGGTGCTGACCCTGGTGTGGGAATGGGCCCATTCCAGGGCTGCAGATCTGCAGACTGGCCATGGCTTGGCAGCTTTTGGAAAGAGCCCTCCCCAAATTCAGCATGCAGCCCATGTGCAGGGGACTCTCAGTTCTCCTGCATTAGGTCTTCGCTCCTCATGAGCTGCCTTTCTCTCCTTCCTCAATTTCTGAGCCCACCAGGCAACAGCAAATTTCCCCTCTCCATCCCAGTTTCGCACAAACCTACAAGACAAACCCATGCCAGTTCCTCCTAGCTGTCCTGAACTGACTCACACTTCCCCAGGCATGGGCAGGAGACAGTTGGCTGACTCTGCTATCAGACTGGGAATGCTTTATAGTACTCTTCAAGCATGGCAGAAGAGAAAGCGTTTGGATGCTATTGTACATTGGGGCTGAGTGTAACCAGACCCACTGGAAGTGATACAGCTTCTCTTGCCTACAATTCAGAATTTATTTTATAGTTAGAGAGAAGGCGAATTTGGAAAATTCCTTTTTAAGAGGAATAAATGCATACAAAAATAACAAAGAGTAATTTTGCCAAAATAATTTCTGGCTAATAACAAAATACATACTTTTTTCCAACTGTTAATCTTTCTTTTCATTGCCTGTCACTGCTTTTACTACCTTCTTCTCTTACTCCTTGTTTCCCTTTTGAGCTCCAGGCTATTGACCTGTAATTTTGTACCCTTCTTGAATGTCACTTAGCATCAATGTGTGACGTGGAGCTTGCAGTTTGGCTGTTCATGCAGACTTGTGTGAGGGAAACACTGGCCAGCTGGCACCCACATCACCACATTTCAACCAGCCCTGCAGCTGCAGCTCCTTCATTAAGACTATTTCCTTCTGCCAGACTTTATTTGTTCAAATGATGGGTTTACTTGCGTTACTTTAGTGTGAGAAAGACAAAAGAAAGGGTAAAAATAGGTCTAAATCCCATGCAAAATGCTCACGAGACAAGTAGAACGAAAGATTTGGGAAATTATGATAGTACCCACTGATCCTCTTTGCTTAATGGCCCTACAATGCTGGACATCCTGATAAAAATAAAGTTGCCACTCCGGAGAACAGACTGTCTATGCTATATAAAACCCACCCAGAGTGCATTATCTCCCGATAACATGGCCGTCATGTGCCCAGTACATCAGCCATCCTGCAGTTCATGGACTGAGCCTTCTGAGGTAGATTCAGAAGTGTTCCCTGCACCCGTGTGGAGCTGCAGAATTTGGCACTGGTACAGAAAATAATACTGTTATTCAAGCAGAAATTTGAAAAGCACTGAATCATGATTATTGGTTTTAAAAACAGTGCAGCAGAAAGCGGTGGGCCTCCTTTATCACCCTCTCCTTTCCCCAGGCATTGGGGCTGCAGACACAGTGTTCTGGTCGGCCTGCCTCATGCACGGCTTGTACCAGTCATGAACCAGGAGTTCACTCCATGTGGGACTTAGGAGGGACGCATCCAGATAACTTCAAATCCCTTCTCCTGCACTAGGTTAACAATGACCGTTCTCTGGGTACGTTGCTTTATGCTGTCCCCTCCTTTGTGTTCTACAAATATTCGATAAATCACACTGTCAGTTTATACTTCAGGAGCTCTGTGGAGCAGCAAAAATGTTCATCATCTTTTGCCTCGCATTGCAATGAGGTCCTAGTTCGTGACAGTAAACTAATGAAGTATTCATTCTTAGAATCGCTACTAATAGTGACGGACATAAAGGTCAGATGAAGATTTTAATAAATTGTTCTCCTTCTCTCCCAGGATAAAATCTAATTGCTATATACTAAGGAATTTCAGCTGTGAAAGAAAGCTACCAAGGTTGTCCTCACTTCTTTCATTCTCAATGTCTGCCATAAGAAACTTACCAGAATAACAGCGGAGCTGGGGCAACTCATAAAATGAAACAAAGCATTTTGTGGTATGCAGACAAAATTATACTAATTTAAACACTCAAATATAAGCATATTTTTGCAGTCTGTAAGGAATCAGTTCTTTCAGTAATGTGTCAAACTACATGGTTATACTAACTCGGGAGTGTTAAGTGTTGAAGGAATCTGTGAGGAAACAGCTATGAGACATATGATTTTGTACCTAAGGAAAATCTAAGCAAAGTATTTAGGAATTAATATCCTAAATGTCTTTTATTGAAAAATCAAGAAATTAGGTTTAATGTGGTTTGGAAAAAACTGTCTGCTTTAGCTTGGTCAAGGGTATTGAATCTTTATCTCCTATTTTAAGTCATACCACTGTGGATATCAAAAGACTTCTAGAGAAATCATAAACAAATGTTAGCTATTTGTGGAAAAAAGGAAATAAATGATAGATTTTTTTTCTCCCTCCTAATATAAATAATTTAGAAAAAAGCAAAACCACCAGACATTTTGGCAACATTTTGCCTCTGGAATTGGATAGGATTAACAGTTACACCATTCTCCTCGCTGCTACTGTCAGTCAAATTCAGCTAGCATTCTACCCACAGTTATTTAATCCAATATGTAAGGGAAAATGGCAACCAACTATTAACTGACCAGGAACTTCCTAGTGATAATATTTTTGAAGTTAATACTGTCAAAACCCCATGAGAAATACTAATATTAAGATAATTGTTTGGGCCTGATAGCAGGTAATTAATTATGTCAGATCCCACTTAAAGAGTGAAAGTTTCAAGAGTTCATAGCCAAGAACAAAAACCTTGTTTGCAGAAAAGCTATCTAAAAGGGACTAATCCCAAATAGGCAATAAATTATTGTTGCTGGATCAAAAAAATGCCCAGACCTACCTTTACAGAAAATAAGAAAGGATATTTAGACAAACGTCACTTTGAAACAATGGAAAATACTCTGATAAAGGATTTCATCAATTAGAACATCCATTAGGGAAAATTATTATGTAACACTTCAAGAATTGTATTATACTCTATTTAAATACAGAAACACAAGAACCAAAGAGAGAAGTTGTCCCACATATCTGACTACCTTACAGTAATTGCATTATGAAGGAAAATAAGAAATTAATTTGTAATGACTAAGTGAGAGGCCGAAGGAGGCTTTGAACTTTGAGAGAAACTGTTGTGCTAAGCTAGGAAGTTAGGCCAAAATGCTGCGAGCAGGCCCAGAGCCTGACTTTGCTGTGTACAAGCACAGCCTGATGGCAGCATGTTCAAAAAACTCTTCTGTCCCTCATGCCCTGCCTGCCCTTCTGGGCGATGAAGGGCTCAAACAGGATCTGGTCTCACATGGTGCTGAGCTCCAACATATCCTGTGGGAATTAGGGGCAGCTGGGTGGAGTTGCCTGCAAGCTGGTACTGGCAAGCCCTCTTCTGGTACATTTTACTTTTTCTGAGCTGCTCCTGGGTGGCAGCTCCCGTCTCAGGGCACTGGCACCCCGTTTCACACAGAATCACACAGAATCACAGAATGGCAAGGGTTGGAAGGGACCTCGGGAGATCACCTAGTCCAACCCCCCTGCTAAAGCAGGTTCACCTAGAGCAGGTTGCACAGGACATCGTCCAGGTGGGCTTTGAATATCTCCAGAGAAAGAGACTCCACAGCCCCTCCGGGCAGCCTGTTCCAGTGCTGTCACCCTCAAAGTAAAGAAGTTCTTCCTCATATTCAACTGAAACCTCTTATGTTTCAGTGTGTGCCCATTGCCCCATGTCCTGTCACTGGGCACCACTGAGAAGAGTCTCCTCATTGCTGCCTGGCCTGGGGAAAGGAAGCCTTCCCACCTGGTGATCAGCCTGCAGCAACCTCAGTCCCTCTTGAATGCTGGAGATTTTCCTTCGGCCATTTCTGACTATTTCTGAAGTGAGTTTGCTAGCAACTAAACACCACACCTGCGTCCTTCTCAGACTTGTTCTCCATGTCACCACCAGTGAGCAGCGGGTTCATTTGCTTTTCCTCTTCTGTAAATGAAGAGTTCACAGCCATCTCATAGATCCTGTAAGTTCCTACACACAAAAAGTGCAGCCACTTGGCTACAGTTAAAAAATCTCCAGGAGCAATGGTGCCACTTGTAAGATCTGTGTTCTTGATTTATACTGCTTGTGAACAGGAGAATCCCGCTGCAGAGGCTGGCTGGGTGTCACAAGAAAGCCCTGTGGCCACCCCATCCCCCTGTCCTGCCACCGCCACCCTTCTGTGACCTCATCTGCACCTTCCAACTCCGAGGGGTTACATTCAGTGCTGGAAACCCCGTTGCTCTGGGATCCCATCGACTCCCAGAGAACAGATGAGATCTTGGCTGTGAGACTCCCCCAGATGTGTCAGAAAGTCGTGCCAGGTTGCCAGTAAGGGTTCTTCTCTCGAGTTCGTATTCCAGTCCGTACTATTTCATGAGAAAGCCAGACTGCAGCAGTTACAGTCTTAAAGGAGATGAGGATTAAAGGAGTGTATTCGCCTTACTGATCTTGAACAGATTCAGACTTCTCTACTGCCAAATTCCCCATCCATTCAGTAATAAAGCATGGCTTGTAAACATGTCAGCACTTAATGGGGCCTCGAATCAAGTACTCATTCAACCCACCAACTATTGTTGGTGCCAAAATTGGTTCAGTACTTACTATTTTACATAATTTATACCGAGGACTCTTTCCTAAGGGCCTAAACCCAGAACTGTAACAGAAAAGGCTTTCTGATAAAGGTTGAGCAGAACAAATATATACACTTTCCATTATGGGTGATGGCCAGTGAACATAATGTCCTGTAAAGATTTTGAAGTTTATGTAGCCTACACAGTGTAATACAGGCTATACAGAGAGGAAAAAAGAGTTCATTTCCCCAAGGATAGGGTGTTTCTAGTGGTTTTGTTCCCCTAGGTTCTACATAAACCTCTCAAGTAGTCCAGTCATTAGAAGCCATGGTAGGGTTATATTTGGATATAGAACAAAATGCCGCAAAAGCCAGTGGTTTGACCCTAAAGCAGATGACCATTGTCAGCTTTGATTTTATTGCCAAAGTTTGTAAATATTTTTTCTAGTGTAGGCAAAACAACTGTGGCTGTCTGGATACTTGCTTGTTTGTGGCACCAACTAACATTCTCTGATTTCAGTCTGATTATCCCAGTGTGGGTTGGGTCTGAAGATACTTTCTTAGATCTTTCCTTTTAAAGAACAGCCTTGTTTTAAATGCCCCAGTCATCAGCCCTTAACGTTGCAGATCTTTCCTCTGGAGAACACCCTCCATTTTCTGACTAGAAACCAGTGACGGTTCCAGAAGTTTGCTTACTGCAGCAGGAGATGGGAGACCACAGTCCAGTTTCATGCTTTGCCAGAGACATCTGTGGGACTTGAGACAAGTCACTGCCGTCTATTGTCCATGGTGTTCTGTAACTGGAGATTTGAAAACGAGACTGGTGGGATTATTATTTATATACGTTAAAACATCAGCTCAGATCCTAGCTGTGGACACCCATTGTGCTAATCACCATACCCAAATGGGGCAAGAGGCGGGGTTGTCCCTGAAAAAGTGTTTTACCCATGAGACAGCAAGCTGATCACCATCAGGGGAGAAGTTAGGCAGCGCTTATCAGTGCAAAAGGCAGGGATGACATGATTCTTGACTTCATTGCAAGTGCCCATCTCAGAGATTGGAGGAAGGCTACTGAGATCACACATTAGAAGTGTGTATTTGGTGTAAAAACCTGTAGCAGTGCTCAGTTTGATGTGTTTGCCTTTAGGTGTTGTACACATTGGAATGTGGAATGAAGCAATACATTAAAAATGTGGACTTCAACCAGGATTTCTCTTTTCATATGAAACTGTCTGGTTTCAACATGTGACAGGCCTCAACTTCCAAAGGCCACGGTGTGCTCACAGCTGGGTGAGAGGGGGTGGTTTTGCAGAGCTGTGATGAGCTGTGAGCAGCACACCCAGGGAGGGCATACTCCCGCACTGGTACATCACCCATCCCCAATGGCGTTTGTCCACATAGAGCTTGCGCGTGCTGCAAAACTTTGACTGTCATCACCTGTGTTTGCAAAGCCTGTGTAATTATTAACTCATCTGGAGCAAATGGGAAGCTCGGTGGCTTTCCAGGGCAAAAAAGAATGCATGGAAATTGTCCTTTCTGTTTGGATTTCTCGAGAACAGGGGGTGAAACCTTTTGTTTGAAAACACAAATTTCGGGGGGGGGTGCCCAGGAAGCTGCCGTCACCCTGCTTAGGGTCACAACGCCTGACCCGCCCGAGCACAGCGGTGCTGTCGGGCCCCG
>NW_009260791.1:2501628-2532178 GCF_000687185.1 Egretta garzetta
CGGTTGCCGACTGTTGTGCTGCGGTGGCAGATTGCGGCCTGCGTGGGGGCCCGAGCGCGGCAGGTTTGGGAAGGACTCTGGAGATGGGCTGCTCTGAGGTCCGTGAGTGCCCAAGCACCCGCGGGTGACTCATGGATGGACTCTTGCTTTGCGTGCATCACTATTTCACTTCGTTTCCTAGATCCTGCTGCTACTTACAGTCGCTGGTGTAAAGCCACTCACTCTCCTGCCTGAACCTGTCCCCAGGCCTGTAGCAGCCACTGGCACACTGTGGTCATAGTGAGCAGCGAGCTGACTCCTCTCAAATTCAGCTCCTATCCTGTAGTAACCGGCTCTTGTAACAGCTGTGCCTGGCTAGTGGTGTGTGAAAATACTACTTTGGTGTGTCTGACCTTTGTGAACTTAATTACAAAACTGCAGAGAGGAGTATGGCTCTTAAAGCTCCATTTCTGACACATACGGAAAGCTTTGACATGAAAGACACAGTAAAAGCATACATAGATGTTGCTGACTCCTGTATGTTACTGCTCTGGATGGCTGACTGTCACAGGGATACAGTAGAGAAAAAGTGATTTGTAGACAACAGAAATTGCTAGTCAACAGTAGGGACTAGTGTCTGTGCAGAATTCATAGCAAAACGTAAATGCCGACAGACACAAGAGAAGAGAATCCCTGCCTTTTTCTACTTTACCCCGCCAATATTAGTATATCCAAGTGTTGAAGTAATAGTAGGGTTTTTAAATTTCTTTTTTTTACCACAGATGTCAATCGTCAGGTGATCTGTAATTCTTACCAGGACTACTTCTGTGCATATATTCTCTCTAATAAGGCTTCTAACTGCACATGTTGGTCTTTCCGTGTCTTTATTTTTCATCTTTTAATAACAGAACAGTTTTTCTTCTACATGCATTCCTGTGATACGTTTGGTCCTCTTAGCTGAGCACTACTTTGTTACTCAGTCCCTGGAACTTGCTCCAAGTGGTCATCTACAAGAGCTCAGCTTCTCAGCCCATGCACCCCATCAGCTAACTTCTACAGACTGTGCCTTTACATGTGTTGCCGAGAGGTGATAGTTTCCACAAGGCCTTTTAGCTTGGCTGACTGGCTGTGGTGCTGCGTAAGTTAGAATTGCATTCCTTAAAGTTTGTAAAGCCATTGTCATCCTGTACAGTGTGTCAGTGACTTTGACTAATGTAACTAAAATTGGACCACAGCCTTGCGTTCAGGAAGAGGCAGGGTAAGTTGTTCAGACTGTAACTGGTTTTCTTCAGATAAGTCATTTGTTTGGGTTGCTGCACTGAATGGTTGTATCAGACAGAGTTACAGCAAATGCACAGGAAAAAGAGTAAGTTAGAAAGGATTTTCACCTGTCTTATGTTGGCTTTGTTTTGGCAGATGCTTTCTTCACCTGTCGAAAGAATGTGCTTCTGGCGAAGAGCACGTCCACCCAGATAGAAGGCGTCTTTGGTGCAACCAGAGGAAGATTGGTCCCAGAGGAGCAAGAAGCCCTTCTCCAGCAGTGGCTGGAAGAAGGAGCAGGGAATTTGCCAGCAAGTGAGAGTGTTCCATCAGTGGGGAAAGTATCAGTTACGCTCACTAGTGACTGGTTAGAAGGTTCAGAGCTATTGATGACTAGCCTCAGTGACCTGAATTCAGCTCCAGAAGTCACCCAGTGTGCTGGTCAGCAGCTCACAGAGCTACATGCCTTGGCTTCTAAAGAACCACAAGATGATGCAGTGACTGAGCTGGCAAAATTACCAGCAGAGGAAGCAGTGGCTGTAGCAGAGAGTGCCCCTTGGGCAGCTGTGGTGCCACAGACGGATCACCAGATAGCTGGCTATGCCGCTATCGATGTAGAAGTGCAGAATGAAGACCCAGCTGTGCTGGCCTGGAGTTTAGTGCGTGATGCAGGAACAGTGCCAACAGAGCCCCCAGCCTGGCCCATTCAGGATACAGTACAATTCTGTCCTCTCCCGACAGAGGTACCCTACCATGGTCAGTAGTAACAGCTCTGAATCTAATGTTCAGTTTGGGATTTGCATTTGTAGTGAATGAGGTCAGGTTATTGTGTCTGGGCTTGCTGTCAGTAAGACATTGATTGTATCTGTCCATGCAGAATTGACAGGATCTGCTACTGAAAACTATAAAGTGAGTTTTTGCTGGGGGTGGGGGGGCAAAGGGGCTGGTCACAGCTAGTAGTCTCTGTGCTATTAGACTGTCTGGTCTGAACATCAATATATGTTCATTTCCCAGGAACTGTTCACCAGTGCTGGCTTTATAATATAAAAAGCCTTCAAAAGCTGGTTGAGTGTTTCAGTGTGCTTGACTCTGGTCTTCTGTTATACCATCCCCACTGACAGCTATCCAAAGACATCCAAAAAGAGCACCTGAAAACCAGAGTGGGTGAGGGCTTGCTCAGAGGCTAGAATACCCTAGCTTAGAGAATGAGAATGGCTATTTTCTGGGTCCCAGGGGAGCAAAAGTATCAGCAGGGTATCCAGTATGGCTGTAACTTGGCTTTTTGTCTCTTGCATATAGAGATTTTATGGAGAGACTGGGAGGATCTTTCTGTCCAGCCCTGTGTGCTAGAGCAGGTCTCGAAAAACACTCCTCTCTTTGAATTTCGAGTCATGTCTTACAACATCCTTGCTCAGGACCTGGTGGAGCAGGGCCTTGATCTGTATCAACACTGTCATCCAGACATCCTGAACTGGAACTACCGCCTGCCAAACCTTTTGCAGGAGATCCAGCATTGGGATCCTGATGTGAGTATGACTGAGCCCTTCCTGCGTCAGTGTCACCAGAATTTGAATTACTTGTTTGATCTAACAGCATTAAAAAATAAAATAAAAAAAAAGAGTCGGGGGGAAAGTCCTAGGAAGATGCTGCCTGCTGGGTAACTGAACACTGATTCCTCTGAGAGTGTTTGAGGCCTTGTGCATATGGGTTTTTTTAGTGTCTGTCTGTCTTTGATTGTGTTACTGTAGAAACTAGTCATACTTTGATAGCAGGGCTTAACTTCTTTAAACAGCAGAAGTAGAGAAAGAAGAGATAAGGTGTGTTTGGGGAGGAAAGGACCAGGTTTATAGGGCAACACAGGAGGGGAAGCCTGTATAGAAGAGGACTTAATGACTTACTTTATTCCTTGAGTCCTCTTTGTGTGATGATGGATATTCTGCCTCATCACTGGAAAACTGAATGATAATAATGTGACCCAGAAAGTTATTGCTCTCTATCTGGAAAGTACAGGACAGAGTTGCAGTGATGACCTTTCTGGTTGCAGGGTTGGTATGTAAGTGTACTTTTCCGCTTTTTTCCTTCCCCAAAACAAGGTAACTAGCAAATACTGGTGGAGCGAGTGAGGTATCTGCCTTCCTTCCAGGTTCTGTGTCTCCAGGAGGTGCAAGAGAACCATTACTGGGAGCAGCTGGAACCAATGTTCAAGGAGATGGGTATGTCCTGCTTTTATGTGTCTGTACCTCCAGCTCATGGGACTGGCCAAGCAGTGGTTCCTGCTTAATGTCTTCAAAGCACTTGATCTTGAGAGAGCTCTTCTTGTTTGTCAGGTGGCTGCTGGCCCTACTTCTCAACTGTCTGCCTAGACCTTTACCCTTTCTTTTGTAATTGATCTTTCTCAGAGTTGACAGAGCAGAGTAACAAAACTGAGTGGCTCCTAAAAGGACAAGGAGAGAGAAAATACCCTCAATGATAAATGATAAACTATGATTATTGGAACAGAATTGGGTATAATGCTGTACCCATGTGTAGGAGGAACCTCTTCTGCTACACAGACTTGGTGAGCTCCCCAGCTGTTGGGGGGAGCCTGAGGTAGCAAATGGATAAACCTTTTAATAGGTGATGGTTTCTTTTCAGGCTTTGCGTGCTTCTATAAACGGAGAACGGGGACGAAGACAGATGGCTGTGCCGTGTGCTATAAGCACAGCAGGTTCCAGCTGATCAGCCTCAGCCCCATCGAATACTTCCGGCCTGGCATGGATATCCTCAATCGGGATAACGTGGGCTTGGTGCTGCTGCTACAGCCTCTGCTCCCAGAGGGCCTAGATCTGAAGGCAATCAGTCCTTTGTGTGTGGCTAACACTCATGTGTTATTCAATCCCCGGCGGGGAGATATCAAACTGGCCCAGATGGCCTTGCTCCTAGCAGAGATTGACAAGATTGCAAAAACTACTGAAGGCAGCTACTATCCTGTCATCTTGTGTGGAGACCTGAACTCTGTACCTGATTCTCCGCTCTACAAATTCATCCGTAATGGTGAACTTTCCTACCATGGGATGCCAGCGTGGAAGGTAGGTGCCCACCAGAACTGGGATTGAGTAGCTCTTTCTTGCATGCTGCTGGAGAAATGCATGGCTGCATTCTTTCTCTTGTGAGGAGATAGTCCGAATATTGAATTCAATTATGCAGCATTCTTCTTCGATGCCTTGAGCGCTGCTGGGAAAAGAAGCAAACAAACGTGTGTGTGTTGTTCCCACCACTCCTCTTTTCACTTGAGGCAGACCAGTGATAATAGACCACTTAATTTCAGGTCCTGGTTCTCCCTTGCTATGGGACTTTTGTGCCTGGGTGACTGGAAGTGTAGGAGAGTACAACTCCCCAAGACTACTGAAACTTTATGTGGATGTTTGATCTAAAAACATTTTGAAATGGGCACCTATGCTACAGTCTCTTGTAGTTACCCGTTACTGTGTATCTGTGATCAAATACATCATTGTATCCATCCCCCACAGCTGAAGGCTTATTCTATCTGCACCATGTTCTAAATAGCTTAGCTCATGCCTTTCTGTGAGGGTATTCTCCTGTCTTGCTCTTGGCAAGGGTATATATGTACATTGTCTGTAGCTTGCAAAAGTTCTGCTCTGTGTTGCTGATGTTTCTTGCCCTGTTTCTGGCCTCCTTGCAGGTGTCTGGCCAGGAAGACTTTTCCCAACAGTTGTATGCACGGAAACTGCTGGCCCCACTGTGGCCGAGCTCACTGGGTGTAACGGACAGCTGCCAATATGTAACGCTGTGCCAGCCAAAGAAACTAGGTGAGCTCCAGTGTGCACTGAGAACATGAGTTTGCTGAAGATGGACAGTTTGCGAGCCTTGCTGTCTCTCAGAGTAGCTTGGGCATGTGTTGCATGAGGCACTCAGCAAAGATTCTCTTTTTCTATCCATTTCCTTGGTATATGAATGAAATTTAATTTTTCTGGAGTCTATTGCTGTAGCCCAATTTCTCCCATTTTTTTTCTCTAGTCAGGAGCTGACTGTTGCCCTACCAGTTACCATTGTCCTATGTATCTCTTTCATGTTCCCAGACTTATGCTTTTGTGCAGTTGTAAACCATGTTCAGCAGCCACAGCTTTCAGCTGCAGGTGTTTGTGGGAGCGGTTTTGGGCAGTATTTGCACACTAGTATTAGGAAATCATTCCTAAGAGACCAGTTACAATCATGACTGTTCTCTACTGTCCTTAGAGAGGATTAAAAAAAAAAAAGGAGTCTGCACTAAATAGCTTCTGTTGGAATCTTAAATGTAGAACTTGCGTTGAACCTGATCTCCAAAATTGTTTTTTCTTTTTCGGCCGACATTTCCTTGAGTTGCACAGTAACTGATCTACTTAAAAGTCCCTTGAACTTGTGGTGACTGAGAGACAACATTCTTAGTTTGTTTTGTCAAGGTGCTGACCATGACCGTTGCACTAGCTAAGGGGACAGCAATAACTGTGCTCTGTTCTTCTACGTTTATGCATCTGTTCTATTCTGCATTTAGGTTATTAAGTGATTCCCATTCTCATGGTGTCAGAGTGCTTGGGCACAAAAACCTCTCACAAACTAAAGAGCTCTAAGAGGTTTAAAGGTCTAAAGAGTATGCAGATGTTCCCTGTAGATGTGGCTTTGCTGCAGTTATTTTCTTTTTTAACTTGTATTTTTCTCTGCAGGCAGACGCAAGTACAGCCGGGACTTCCTGCTCCAGTTTCGTTTTTGCGATGTTGCCTGTGAACGACCACCACACCTGATCCTCTTGGAAGGTGTGACAGATGCTAAACCAGGTATTAATGTGAGATTTTTTTCAGCTTGTGACTCTCGTAGCTTGATTTTGTTGAAAATGTGAGGTGGAGGTAATGCCTGGTGAGAAAAGGGGAAGGCAGAAGGGTGCCTTCTGTGGCTGTGTGATTATTAATGGATTCCATGAGAGCTCAGAGGAGTACAATCTTACCACCCTTATAAACACTGACTGTGTTCCTTGAAATGCACTGAGATTCAGTCTCTTTTGAAGGCTGTTTCTTATGAAGTGAAATATTTTTTTTTCTTTTTTTTCTGCTTCAAGATTGTTGGTGGGAAGAACAAACCTGAAGACTGTAATGTCACAATGACCACAACATAGATGTCTCTGGATGCTGGTACCCAGTAGACACTGCCTCATCTCTGGGCCTTGTGGCATGGCTGGTTTTGCTCTCTCCATTTCTGTTCTGCCTTTCTAGACACCCTTTGAGTAAGCTGTAGGCTAAGTCAAATGAACTGTCTTTGAGAGCAAAGGTTGAAGTACCCTGAGCTTTGATAATACTAAAAGCTTTAAGGATGTGTCCTTAGCAGGGCAGAATATAACTTCTCAGTTGTTTGCACTGATCTGCTCTCAGGATGTTCCTGTTAGTCTTAGAGCTGGGGTTTCCTTTGAATATTTTTCTTTAAGGTGCCTGTGACTGGAAGCTATCTGCTCTTCTTGGGCAAAAAGATCGTTTGGTCTCAGGAGAAGCTTCTCAGACTTGTGATGAGCAGCCTGTTCCAGGATCTGTGTAGATCTGGCTGGAATCTTTTTGCTCCTTTGCAGACCGCCCTGCACACTGGCCCAAGCCTGCTGCCTCAGTGAAAGACCTTGATCCCCAGCCGTTTGTCCCAAGGTAATTTGGTGCACCTTCAATGGCCCCACTCTTCAAGCCCAGTCTCGTTTTCCTGAGCACTGAAAATCTGTCTGAAGTACAGACAGAAATAAATGTGAGGGTGGAAGAGAGTAAGGAGGACTACCTGGAAGAGACAGATCCACCCAGGGTTGTCCCAGCAGCTGGGTGCTGTTCTATCCCCATTGTGTTGGTGAGGTTGAGAATGAAGGGCATAGGCAGGACTGGGCATTGGAGACAAAGGAAGTTGGTAGTCCACTTTGTCTTTGGTGTAAGTGGAGTGAGTATTTCTGAAAGACTGTCTTTTGTGTGTTCACAAAGTAGAAAAAGTTGCATCAGCAAGGGAACATGCAACTTCAGCTGTGACTGCAGTACTGAACACACTGCATCATTCTTTTTGCTTCCTTGGTAAATGGTGGCTGTTCATGTGCAGGTCTTCAGGCGTTATCCAACATGGCCTCAACCTGACCTCTGTCTACAGCCACTTCCTGCCACAGAGGGGACGCCCAGAGGTCACAACGATGCCCATGGGGCTTGGAGCCACTGTTGATTATATCTTCTATTCGGCAGAGCCTGTGGAGAATGGGAACAGGGGGGGTGAGTATGGCAGTGTTGGGCTTATCCCTGCGACACTGGGAGAGGGCTGTGAGGCATGCCAGAATGCAGCTTGGTGTTGGGCAGTGCATTTCGTTAAGCTGGGGTGGATCTACAAGGTGTGACTTTGACTGAAATGATGCACAAAGGAGAAGCAACACTTGGCTCAGGTATCAAGAGAAGACACTGTTTATCTTTGCCATGGAAAAACTGAAGCTACTTAGCTTAGGTTCATGTAGGCTTTTTGAGGAAGCTAGAATGGAATGGATTCTCTTCTTTTGTACAAGTATCTTTCTTGTGCTGCTGATAACAGGCAGTGCTGGGTCCTAAGTTCAAGGCTTGGACTTCTAGTCTGACTGAGACCACACACACTGGCATTAGAAGGTGGTGACTCTGGTTACCTTATAATGGCACCGCCTCTCTGCTACCTGAAATGGGAGTTACGCTGATGAAAGACGCATGTAAACGCATCCAGGAACTGTCTTGGAACTGGTTTGGATCATGTCTGAATCAACTTTGGGGAGGAGGTCAGAAATGAAGAGATGAATTCTTCCTCAGGGGAGAGTCTGAAGCTATTGCTAGGACTTAGTACCATGAAAGGAACTTTCTTAATCTACAGCACCAGTCTCTGACTGATGTTTCTTTCCATTTTCTTTGTCAGGTCGCAGGCTGTACCAGGATGGAGCCCTGAAGCTGCTTGGCCGCCTTTCCCTTCTCTCTGAAGATGTTCTGTTGCTGGCAGATGGCTTACCAAATCCCTTTTGTTCATCTGATCATCTCTGCCTGCTGGCTAGCTTTGGCTTGGAGATCTCCAGCCTCAGAGAGGGTTAGTGTTGGTTCCATTTCCCTAAAGAAAAGCTGTTCTGAATACAGCAGTTGAGACTCTGGATTTCACAACCTGCTTGCAAAAAAGCTCTTCTCCTTGTCATGCCCTAAAAGTCCCTTTCTCCCCTCACACCCTCACAAAAAGCAGGGATGGGAGAGTTGGAGTGCTTTTTGCATTGGTATTTGGTGGGTGTCTGCAAACCTGAGCTGTATTCCCAATAGGCTTCCAGTTATATTCAGGCATTACCATCTCTTAAAGGGATCCTTGTTCCACTGCTTTGTTTAGCAGATGTTTTAGTGCTGCAGGAACCAAGATAGCTCCCATGTTCATTTGTCCCTGTGTGAAATCTTCAAGGAGCTGGGAAAGAGAGGGGCAATGCTGCCTACTTCTGGTTAGTTAATCGCTACCAAGGAGCAAGGGATGTACACACCAATATTCTTTCACACCAAAACAATGTTTCTTTTAATTTCTCCATGATAGTTTATGAAATATGGTCCTTCCAGGACTACTTGTCGTGTTGCCTTTGAGACTGTTGGCTCTGCTAACTGCTTGAAAATGGCTTTTGCTTAATAATGTGTAAGGGCTGCCTCGCTGCAGAAGTGTTTGTGTAGTTGAACAGTTTCTACAAGAAGCTGCCTGCTGTGACTAATGGACCAGGGAATGGGATTGCCCAGAATGGAGCCAGGGGTTCTACAGAGCCACCCACAGGAGCTCTAGAACTGCAGCAAAAGCCTAGAGGCCTCAGGGAAGGCTCCTTTCCTTTCTAGCAGTCTCAGAACAGTGCCTGGTTTGGCACTTGTAGGAAAAATATTTACGATCCTCCCAGTGAATATTGGGTGGAAAAAATCATCCTGTAAGGCATGACAACCCCAGGAAGCTATAGCTCTGGGAGGTCCCAAAAGAGAGACGAAAATGGAAGGAGTGTGAGAGGCAGCAGAGCCATCAGATGGAAGAGCTGATAACTTGTCACTTGCCCAATTCTTATTCCATTCAGCCTGTTGGAGGTCAGATGGTAGCCAACCTGTAGCGTCCTCTTGTGTGAAGTTCATGCTACTGCCTTCTTCTGGAGCAGCCATGTTTAGGTAGAACCTGTAGGTCTTACTTCTGTCTCTTGACAGGTGTTGGGAGGGAAGGGAAGGCTGCGTAACTTGGAGCCAGATTGTCGATCGCTTGGATCGCAGTGTGCATTTGGTGTCCTGTCAGCATCCTTTTTCAGCAGTGGCTTGGCCAGTACAAAAACAATAGAACTGTACCCGTTCCTAGGGCAGGTTCCCCAGTTTAGCCTGACATTTGGTGCTCAGTTTTTCCATGAGAGATGAGAGCAATATTGGCAGAAATATTATCAATCTTCTGTTCACAAATGAGGCAGGGAAATCTGCTCCCACCTCAGGTTTTTGTGGGAAGGTACAGAGAGACTTGAAATTTTGTTCTCTCTTCCTGGGTTATATTGGGAGACTTTTAAATGTTACTTTCTTTGTTGAAAAATAAAATTTTTATTATCTAAGAAAGAAACCCATAAAGTAACTGCAGCACCTTGTGCTCCTGGCAGCTGAACCCTCTGAGGACTTGCTCAACAAGGCTTTGCTGGCTGGGATGTGAAAGAGGAGAGGATAAAGTAGCTACACAAGATAGTAGTGGTGAGGGTTGAAGAGAGGGAAGAAGTGGGCCTAGCTGTTGTTTCCTAGCACATCCTCAGATTCCAAAGGTGGTTTATTTGGCATCAGGCTGGTCCTGCAAAATGGCTTGCATTCAGGAACCCTTCCCCTTCTCGCAAAGAAAGCAAGTACTGCTGATCTTTTACAGCTTACTTCTGTAAACCGTACAGAAAGAAGGGGGTGTGTGGGGATTGTGTTGTGTGCCTGTATGATTGTGTAAGGACTGCATATTCCCTTCTTGCCCCTGTCAGATGGTGTGGTATTGCCTGGTGATGTGTGGATGGCTTTTGCTACCCCAGTTCCCAGGGACAACACATAGGAGCCTGTGTAAATGAACAGCAATCTGGGGGTGAATAAGTTTGCAGCTTTTTTTGCCCTTAGATTTGCAGGTAATGGTTCTGGCATGGCACTGATGTTTGTACATGGAGAGGGATGCAGAGCTGTGTATTTCTATGGCTCTGTTTATCTGACAGTTGCACTAATTTCTGTAAGTACTCTTATTCTGATGTTGTAATTGGTTGTATTTGAAAAGGGAGTGGAGGAAAGGGAAATTGGTGAACTGAGAGCTTTATTTTCTGCCAGGCTTGAAAAGAAGTTGCCAGAAAGCAGCCTGATTGCAGATAACTCCCACCAGCTGGTAACACTGTAATAGGAAACTTGGAAGACACTACAGGTTTAAAAACAACCAACCAAAAGCAAAACAAAAACCACTGTGACGCATAGTGTTGGCACTTACAACTTTGGCTATCTGCTTCAGTTGTAATTGCTGGCTGGGTCTGATGGGCCGTTGGTGGGGGGGGGAGGGTGTGTGTGTGTGTGTGTTTGTGTGAAAGCAGCCCTGCTGCCCCACCTATTGAGACCCATGAGGTGTGCACAGTACACGGTCAGATGAACTGGTTGCCCCTGCACTGGCCAAAGCACCTTGCCAATCCTGTGATGTAACTGAGGCGTAGGCACAGTGCTTCAACATCACAAGTGCTGCTTCCATTTTATTTAAACCAAAGACTTGACTTTTCTTTTGGGTAACTTGCATGAAGGCATCTCTCAGGGAGGCTTTAAGGTTCCAGCTATGTTTTGCTGGAAAACCTAATGTTCCACAGGTCAAGCTAATGCTTTCTCTTTCAATACATGAAATAGCATGGTATGAACTTGGAATGGCTAAGTTGTTGAACACTGGAGCTGGAGTCACGTGCTGAGGAACCCCAGGACAATGCCTGCAAGTCCTCGGATTCTTCTTTCTGAAGGTTAGAAGCTCCCAGAGGAACCTGCAGCTCCCGAAGCCCTGGCTTACACACACTTCCTTGGGCATTGATAGGTGAAACTATTGCAGAAATGCTGGACCATTGTTACTGACTGCATACAGACACAAAAAGGCAGAGTTGAAGAGTTGATTACTGTGGTTGTTTTGACCACTGTCCCTGAAGCTCTGGTATAGAACCCTACAGAGTTGGCCTGTTTCAGGAAAATAAAAAAATCTGTGTTCTAGAGCAACTTGAAGTTAACATCAAATGGATCTGGAGACCTGTGAATGCCTCTGGCAGTGGGGGACTATAGAAGTTTGGAAGTGGGGTGGGTGGAAAGGGTCCCTACCTCTAAAATAGCAGCTAGTACATAGTAGTTGTAGAGAAAAAATGTGTTCTGTGGTGCTTTAAGAATGTAACACGTTGATACAATAAGAGGTGTGGTAATGAGCAACACATGGTGGGATGCAGAACTTAGATTCCAGATGTAGCTCTTAACACTGTTTCCTGACCTAAATGCATGAATAGTTGTCATTAGTACAGCTTTCTGATGAATTACAGAGGGTTCTGTAAATAGTTATGAAAGTGGAGCAACAGGAATACCTGCTATACTCAGAAAGGGAAGGTATCATAGAGGTAGGATCATCTACATCATCTCAGTAGTCATGTAGAGCTCAGGGAGACTGGTACTTCAGGGCAGGGTTGCCAGAGACCACTGGCAGTGTGTGTACATACCCTGTTACCAGTCTCCTAAGCTGCAGGAACATGCAGCTGTAGAGGCAAACACATATTTCAGGAAGTATCTTTGCTAGACAACAGCTTAGATTACAGCCTAGCAGCTGTGGTGCATTTAGTTATGCTATTTAGATAGAAGTTGGACTTCCTTCACTTTCTCAGAGTTTTAAGTTCATCACTTCAGGAGGATGCCCTTTATAATCAGTTTTCCCAGTTACATGGGATGGGAGGAGTGGTAAACAATATAATTGATCTGGTTTCTTTCCTTTTCTTAGTAAATTAAACTTGGCTGCTGCTTGAGGTCTTCTTTCTTCATGCCTTTTCCTTATGATGTGTCTCTCCAGCAGCTGTTTTCCCATGACTGCCATATCCAGTTATCTTTCTGAATTACTGATGTTTATTTTTTCTGCAGCTGTATTTCTTCAATTAAAAGCTATGGGTGGAATTCTTTAGGGCTAAGTCTTACTACAAATTCAACATTTAAGTAGTGTCAAGCCATAAGGTAGTGGGTTCCCTCACCCCTGAAGAGTTAAGTGGGAGGGGTGGGAGCTCTGAAACCAACACTTAGATGGGAATAACTCTTGTTATATATATAAAAAAAAAAAAAAAATTTAAGATGGATCATTGGTGCCCTGTATGACACCTGCTTTGTGAAGTATAGGAGAGCTCTGAAATACATTTTACCTTAGTTCTTCTCTGAGGCATCTCTTAGAGGCTCTAAGAACAGTTCAGCATCTCGGAGCAAATCTCTTTTAAGAGTGGATCAAGGTATACGTCCTGCTCCTAATGATATTTGAGAGTGGTGTGGGCAGTCTGCAAAGCAGGGTGTTGCTGCAGTGCAGTTTCTCCTCCCATTGCCACCACCTCACTAATGAACATTTATTGGATGTACTGTTAGCCTGTATGACACCTGCTTTGTGAAGTATAGGAGAGCTCTGAAATACATTTTACCTTAGTTCTTCTCTGAGGCATCTCTTAGAGGCTCTAAGAACAGTTCAGCATCTCGGAGCAAATCTCTTTTAAGAGTGGATCAAGGTATACGTCCTGCTCCTAATGATATTTGAGAGTGGTGTGGGCAGTCTGCAAAGCAGGGTGTTGCTGCAGTGCAGTTTCTCCTCCCATTGCCACCACCTCACTAATGAACATTTATTGGATGTACTGTTAGGAATTTGCAGACATATCCATGGTTCATCCAAGTGCAGATGAAGCCTTTTGTGGCTCATCTAAAGGAGGAGCACGCAAGCCTTACTGGGATACCGTCTCCTTTCAGTAGGCTTCCTGTTGTGCAAGTTAATTGAATTGCTGGCTACAGCCTGTTCCTTACCAGGCTGCAGCTGTGTGGCCTGTAGTGCTTTTCATAGCACCATCACACTGAAATGCACAAGCTGCGTGATCGTTGCCATTGAATGTACTGCGTCCTGCTTCAAAGTATGATACTGAGTTTCTCTTGAGAGCTCACCTGCTATAATGATAACCAAGATGACTGATTTAACAGCTGGCATGCCTCAAGCTCCTTCCCTTTGTCAGCTGTACAAGTTTGGCTTCTCCTGTCAAGACAAGTTATCCTCCAACTTCCACTGAAAATGTCATTCCTGTCTTGAAGCTATTTTTCCTTTTATTTATTTTTAAATTTATTTAATTTATTTCAGATCTAGACTGCACATTCTTATGCTCTAAGGGAATAGGAATGCTGTATAGTAGAGCTGGAAAATTTTTCCTAACTTTGGTTAGACAAACACAGCAGCTTTCAAGGTGCGGAGGTGGCAAATGGGAGAACGACTAGACTACGCACTGGCATGTGCTGCAACAAAAGATGCATTTGTTCCATCCAGTCTTTTCTTTTATACAGAAAAAGATCTGACTTCAAGCCTTAGCAATGTTCTTTATTTTTTTAGTCTTTTCTTTCTGGATGGAAAACCTTCTACAGCAGTCTTAAGTTTATTCAGTTATTGGCCACTTCCAGGAGCTGCTCCTGAACTGGGGGTGGATGAATGCAGTAGTTACTCTAAAGCTATTCCTCTCCTCCCTTCCTCCCCCAAAGAGAGGTTGGAGATAGGATGGCAGTCACTCTTTGCCAAAATAAAAATACAATCCAGGAAAGCCAACTCAGCTGAGTTAGGTCTGTAATGGCCTGCTATCTACAGCAAGTCATATGCCTTTGCCTTCTATAACCTTGCAGTCTCTGCATGAATGGTGCTCTTAAGGCTCAGTCTTCCTCTCTCATGAATGGATTTCTATATGCTTTTAGGCATGTGAGAGCCTTAAGTTTTGCAGTCTTGGGCTTCTCAGCCTAATAGCTGTTTGGGTTTCTTTTTCTTAATTTTTAATTACTGCTTCACTGGGTTGTGTATCTTTTCCACAAGAAAGGTTTTCCCTGAGGTTCAAGTAGTGTAATCTCTTAACTGACTTAAAAACCTAGAATGGCAGGAACTATCAGTAGCAGGGGGAAAGCCTGATCCAAGAGGAAGCAGAAAGTCTTATTTTTAATCTCAGCTGTGGCCAAGTTACTTGTTTGCCATTCTCACTCCACTGTCTAGCAATCACCCTGACCTGTACGTCTATAGGGGGTTTAGGAGTTACCCGACCTTTAGCAAAATTTGTAAGATATGGGGCAGAGGGTATTTTGAAGCAAGCATCTGAAGTAGAGATTTATAGAAGTCACAGCATTTTAGTCTTCCTTTTTTGCTAATATTATTAATCTTTAAGTATTTAATAAGGGGATCAAGAAGCCTTTGACTGCTGCTGAAGTCTATTGTCAACTCCTGGGCTCAAGCACAGGCTATGTAGGCTTGTGAAGTGGCTACTTTCTTCTTTTGTGTCTTCGTAACATCTACTAGGTGTTGTGCAGTTCCTTCTCCTCAGGGCAGAAGTTGTTCATATAATTAATTTAGCTAAGAGGGATTATTGCATGTGCCATTCTCTTTGGAGTAACAGGTTAGGGGATGTTTATTCCTTTCCTCTACACACTGTAGGCTTAACTACGTCCTGGCCCTGGTCCCAGCTATTACTCATTTCCCTAGAGAGAAGGGGTATGTTATGCCTGAAAGATGATAGCCTGAATAAAGTTGGATCCCCCTTGCTGGGGAAATGCACTGAATCTTGCAGCTGACTGTCCTTTATTAACCCAGCATTTGTCTTGAGAGTCCTGGTGAGATCATTAGTCTGGAAGGCCACTAAACTTCAGACCTTAAGCAGAATTGCTTTTCAGGACAGGAGGGGAGACTGGATCATATGTTGAAGAGCAGAGCAGTGCAAGCAGAGGCTTGTGTTAACCCTTCGAGTATTGTTTTAAGACTGAAATTTCTGTTTCTGCATCCACTGACTTTTTTTTTTTCCATCCAGCCTGACTGATGGCAGTTCAAGAGGAAAAGATGAGTTTTAGCCTTTACTACATAACCATGTACATACTTCTTGCTCTTTCGCAGCTGCCTCTATGTGTACAGACATACTCACCTGTTCAGACGGTTGGAGAATGACGGTTCTTCCATGTCCATAATATTGCAAGTACAGAGCATCTATACATAATCTGTCTGATACCATCATTCAAGGCTATACCTTTGACTTCTCAGCTGACTGACAATGAGAAAGCTTAAGTGAGAAAGAAAGACAGTACAGACATCTTGTTTTCTCTGCACAAGCTGAGAGCAGTACAGAGGGAATTTTATTGTCTAAGTGTCAAAGGAAGCAGGAAGAAGTATCAACATGAGGGCTATGGGAAGTGCAGTAAGAACTAAATCTAAATACAAGTTCTGTGTTGGCTACATAAGAACACAGAACCACACTGATTAATTACAAAAAGACATACATGATATTGTTCTTAAAGAAACCTTCAATTTCTTAGTTCTGAGCTGTACCGGTGATAAAGATGTAAATGTTTTTGGAGCACCCTATCAGTGCTAGAGTAGTATACTGATGTGCATGGAAGGGGACCACTCTGGTCCCACTAGCACCATCTCAACCCTGACCTGAAGGGAAACTCTGCTCTGCAGAGATTACAGGGGATTCAGTAGCCTTCTGGGCCTAAACTGAGTTGCTCTTGAGCAGAGAGGGCCAGGGCACCACTGAGGGAGAGTGGTTGTGTTACAAGTAAACACCTGCTAAGAAAACAGACAAAAAATATTAAATTCCTTAAGGAGTTCAACTTGGCTATAGAGGAGTTCACCTTGCTCTGGCAGAGCAAACACTAAGTCAGAATAGCACTTGCTTTTCTTAGGTTAAGTTACAAATCCATAAAGCAGGTCTTAACATTGACAGGACGACAGTGCAAGACCATTGGAATATGCGGTATTATTTCAGCCAGACTTGCACACATCTACATGTGCAAGTATGGGGACATGGGGTACCTCCTGCTTATATCTGGTGCCTGATCATCAGGACCACTTGAAATACTTCACTTAAAAGGAGCAAGTGGCTAAAGCAACCACCTGAAGTGATTAGCAAGAGCCACTAGAGCAAGGTCAAGCCCATCTAATTCAGACGCTTGCCCTTTGGCAATAGGAGCATTCTTCTGTTCATTATGGTTTCTTAAACTCCACGATTTTAAGGACAGTATTGTTCCATTCTATACAACACCACACGTGAGTCTACCTTAAAGGGCAGGCACCTGATAAGGCTTTCACCTGAAATACTTAAAAAAAAATCTTCACGTTAAAGCAGATCTGATAACAGCAATACAGCTACCTCATGAACAGAAACTATGTTTCAACCACAGTTCTGGAGTCATTCTGGTAGATCCAAGCATACTATGCACTGACTCATACAGTGGCACACAGGTAAAATAGTCAACTGAAAAAAAAAGCACTCCACTCCCAGCTAAAACACTTGCTAACATACCTTAAATTCCTAAAGACTCATTTAGCTTATCATATTAGAGTTAAAAAAAAGGCTAGTGTGTCACAGACTGATGGACACCCAACCCCACTCTTTAGAATATGAAGTTTATATCAGAGTGACACTGTAGCAGGAAGTTTTTGCTTTCTGCTTAATCCATTCATCCATTAAAAAAAGTGCAGTTGGCCAGTTATCAAGGGACTTGTCTCCATAAAAGTATTAGAAGAAACTCTTATTTCAAGGTTTGCATTACATTTAAAATAGTTTTGCTAGTAGTAGGTCAGCATTTGTTCAAGTCTTTCAAAGCTCACCTAGACTTCACATACAACATAGGCAGTGTCTGTCCATTCCTAGTGTACGGTTGCAGTTCTCTTCCAGAGAGTTCAGGAGACTTGTACTGCAGAACAGACACCACATGAGACCTACTAAACAGTGAAATTTACACCCCAGAGCTACATGAGTGATCATATTAATATGTAACATTAAATAATTAATAGGACTTCTCAAGATCCATCGTTTTTGTTCCACAGGCACTAAGGAATATGAGTTACAGTCTAGTTCCTTATTTTCATTCCTTCTCTGTAGCTCTAAAGACTGCAGAAGTGAAAAAGACTCATCTTCAGCCTTTTTTTCCTTATGGTTAAAGGCAACAGACCAGAAGCCAGAGCAGGTGGATGAGGAAGGAGAGAAGTGGAAGTGCAAAAGTTTATCTTTCACTGTACCTTCAGGTTTCTTATGGCATAAAACTGGATTGCACTAATCCTCTCTGTCACAGGGGGATGCTGTCTTGTTTGTTTGTGAGAAAGCTAAGCTTTGAATTGTGATTCATCTTGTTACAAAGATGGGGGGAGCAAGAGCAAGAAGGGGAGAATCGTTTGGTCATTTTCCAGTTTCTTGCACCATCTGCTAAACTGGAGATACAGAAACAGTAAGGGACAGGAATTCTACCACATAGAGAAGCATAGTAGAAGGCTTGAAATAGTAACCCTAGTAGAGGGCTCACGTCTGTTCCTGTGGCCATCTTGAGAAGTCGTCAACATTAGATACATAAGAAGAATTAAATGTCTCCTAATGTATATAATTGTGCAACTAAACCTTGAAAGAGGATATTCTTGTCTGGCTACAGCTGAGGATTAAGAGACCTTGAACTCCACCTGTTATTCATTCCTTAAACATCCACTTCCGTTGGTTTTCTAAGCTATTGGCCTCAGTTATGTCCTGCAGGAAAGCACTTAATTACCAGGCCAAACAAAGCATTTTGTTGTAAGCCATTCTACCCTGGTGATCTAACACTGCTGAGCATCCCTTTGGCCCTGCTCTCAAGAAAGCATCATTAGCTTGCAGCTGACGCCTCACTTGCCCCATCTGTTTTGAAGTCTTCCTCCCCCCCAATACACTTCCCATCCTTTCCATCTAAAAAGGCTCAAGTCTGTCCAGCTATTGAATGTGCTCTGTATGAAGCTACTAGTTATTCTCAGGAGCTTTACAGTCACTTTGAATTAACCAACCAACCAAAGTCATGGTGAGGATTCATTTTAGTTTTATCTAAGTGGCTTTTATAATTTTTTCTCTGCATTTCATCCACTTTAATAAAACCTGACACTCGGTCTCCCTTGCTGACTGCTGCTTGTATTTATCATACGATTCACAGTGGCATCTGAACTTCCGTCTGCTGCATAGCAAACATTATGCAAAGGCAGTTTGTGGCTTCCAAGTGGCCCATATTATTTACAGGTAACTGTGGCACCTTTACAGCCAACGTCATCGTTAGCATCCAGACACTAAATATGTTAATTTACAGCCACACAGAATTGACCAGAGGACACATTCAAATGGGTGCTTGGCTTGCTACTGCTGTCTAATTTCAAATTGTTGCATGTAGCTGGAGTGCAAGGCAGGGGACAAGTGTTGCACTGCACTGTGGAAACTGGCATCCTCTTCTCAATTAACCTTATCTTGGATCAGCGGCAAGTTCTGCCACCTCACTATGGATTGTCCTCCTGGTCCTACAGCATAGCAGAAAAGTACAGACTACAAAGAGAGCTTGGAAAGACAGATTGCAGTAGCATGGATATAGCGCCTTGAAAATTGCATCACAGGTAGGGATGTACAATTAGGAACCTGTAAGGCCTGAGTTAAATCGCTTGTGGGTGGTGTTTCAAGGATTAACATTGCTTTAACTTGACAGAAGAGCTGATTTGTTTGGGGATAAGAACCCATCCTCTGCCACCAAAATAGCACTGCTTACATGAGGGTATGGCACTGCAATACTGCAACATAAAAACTGCTGGAGTTAAGCTCCATCATGTTTCTAACAAGTTCACATGAAACAAGCCCAGTTCTAACAAAATTAAATATGTAGTATTTCAGAAAGTTTAGCTCCTTGTCAGTGCTGTGATAAAACAAGACTCAGTTTCTCTCAAGGATGCTCCCGCTCCCAAGCTCAATTTTTGCACCCCCTAGATGCAAGTATCCAGATCACCTCAAGGCCATACTCTTCTGACTTCTGGCAACCCCACTGTTTCCAGGCCCTAGGACTTGGAGAGGTCTGACAACACTCCAGATTTCTGCCAAGCATTACACTGCTTAATCAGTAGTACAACACTTCCCTGACAAAAAGTGTAGGAAGAGTCAAGGCTGCAAGCGGGTAGAAAGGCCCAGCCCCACCCTTTGGGGAAGGCTAGCATAAGTGGTGCTGTTAAATACTGCAGCTCTCCAAAGAGCCTGAACACAAGCACAGCTCTGGGACTGGGGTGGGGAACTACTTTCAGGAGGCTCCAGGCTGATCTGTCAGGAAAGCAGCTGCAATCTCCTCAAGCAGGGCTTCCCACCAACAGGTGTCTCTAACTCTAGCACTAACACTACAGTGAGGAAGGAGCAAGACCCTTGTGGAAAGGAAAAATGCTTGTAAAACCTGTTGACATCATTAAATCCTTTAACTATTTACTCTTAAAACTCGTACCTCAGTGACTGAAGTGCCTTCCACAAGCTTTCACAGTAGCAGTCACTAGAAGTTAATAGTGAGAAGGCTGATGAAGAGGTGACTCAAAGTTCAGGCTTCTCACTAGCTTCTGCCTGCATCTGCCTCCACTGCTGGGACGATTGAGGTCTCTGTGCCTGTTTTCATATGGCAATGACATAGGCATATCCTGACCCACTCAACCACCAAAGGACTTAACTGCAACAGGTCACCAGCATCGCAGTGGGTAAAGAGGATCATCATCCCCCTGTCTACTCCTCAGAGACAATGAAATGCTTTGAAATAGGCAGGACTAAACATTCAAGATGTGGTTTCTCCAGATGAGAGGCCCTTGTATGATCAATAAGGCTGAGCAAATTCAGCCCCATCTCTCACAAGAGCAATGCTAAACAAAGTGTTCATAATGATAAAACAGGTGTTTTTCACAAGATGCGGGAGCCATCCTATTCCAGCATCACTTCTCCCTCAGCCCTGCAGGACGGCCCTGCATGGATTGAAGGCTTCTGTGCAGACAAGGAAGAAGTACTGTTGACAAGATGCTTCACCTACTTGCTGTCAACACAAAAAAATTGATAGCAAGTCTGCTGACCCCACTCACTTCATATTCTTCCTGCAGCAAACTCCCATAAATGTACAGATCTTTTTTTATTTTTTTTTTTTAAAAATACTTGTTTCAGTGAATTAAGATGGACACCTCTCCTAGAAACAGGCAGGTGAATCCTCTGGGACCCATGGGATCCAGCTCTGGCACTGGCCCACTTGGAAGTACCTGGGAAGATCAGCACTCTGTTCCATTCCCGCTCCCCTGTCCGCTTTGCCAGAATCCCTGCAGGTGGATCCAGGTCCCAGTTGTGGCCAGCAAGAAGTTTGTGGAGCCAGGCACACAAGGCACAGCTCTCTTCACACCCGGATCTGGTACCCATTGAGGTCTGGCATGGCTTTGGAATCAGCAGGCTTCTTCTCACCAGATGGCCTGTGCGCAAAGAGGGAAAGAACCTATTCAGAAACTGTCTTTTTCAGTCAGGAGGTGCTGCACATAGAGATGGCAGCACAGGAAAAGGTACAGGAAAGCTTCAGACTTATCCTACACTATCGAGGGCAGGATTATTCTGCAACCCCCAGTAGCTCTCCCAACAATCTCCACAGAAGAGAACGCAGGTTAGGAAGCATAGGAAGTCCACTCTGGTACCTCAGATCAGTTTCAGGAAAACAGTCCCACTGACAGCAGTGTAATTTTTGGAATCTCTTTGGGGCACAAGTCTGTGAGACACCAGAGCTCAGACCCCTGTGTAAAGTTAAATATCAGCTACCAAGATCACTGTCTATTTGAGCTGCCTTCCTCCTCCTTGCCAAAACAAAAAAACTCTCCAGCTGTCCCCCCACTCCCCAAGCAATGATAAACTCACTAGGGAAGAATGCTACGGTCAGAGAAGCATCCCCTGTTATAAAGAATCCCAGTAAGACATCAGAAGGATCCAAAACCAGACACCAAGGTGGAGTCTGTGAGTAAAAGAGAGGTGCTCTAGATAGGTCTCCTGCCCAGCAGCCCCACTCACCGTCGGTCCCCACGGCTGTTGCGCCGATGGGGGCTGGCCTGACCTCTTTGTGGGGAGGAGACGTCTTTCTTTCTGTCCTTGGTGGGAGATGGTGGCCCAGTTCCTTTGCCAATCTGCCAGAAAAATTAAAGTAAGAGCAACATGAGCAGACAACCAATACGAGTGGTAATCAGAAAACACAAAGCCTAACAATGATTAGTTGTATGGGAATAAAAGACAAAAAGGCAAGGCAAGTGCATCAAAAATGCAAAAGCCAGAAAAAAACAAGCTACAGTGACAGCTGTGGCTCCAAGGACTGTATACAGTCCAAGCTAATTGCAAGTGCAGTACTGCACAAGCGCCCATTAGGGGATCAGCCTGCATACAAAGGAAAACAGCCCCCAGCCTCCAATTCACCTTCTACTCCACCACCATCTAAGACAGCCTCCTGCCACTTCATTTCCCCAGCACACCATCAGCCAGGCAAGACAGGAGATGCAGCAGGAAACTGCTCCATCCTTGCTGCTTACCTTCAGCCTCATATCACGGGCATGTCTCTCAAGCTCTTTGCGGAAGTCTTCCCGGGTTAGCTTGTCTAGATCCAGGATAGAGTGCTTCCATTCAATTTGCTCCACGCTGTGTGGGTCATGGGACACACAGTGGCCCAGCTTCACCTTTTTGAGAGTGTGCCAGCAGCGGCGATATGCCTCCTCGAAGTCAAAGATGAGTTCGCTCAGTGTGCGGAAGACGGGTGCTTTGTACATGAGCTCCTCGCGTCGGCTGATGCCCAGTGCCCCATAGCGGCCTCCAAAGTTCACCCCCAGCACAATGTGTCGGAAGTAGTTCCCTGAGAAGTGGGTTTTGAAGCTGATGGGGAAACGGTCCAGCGTGGTCATGTTGTTGGTGAGGTAACTGACAGCAGCCACTATTCAGGAAACAACCAGTGATACTGTTTTCTTGACGGGATACTTCTTTCCTGCTCCAAACCCTCCCAGCCTGGTCAGCCGACTGACCACTGATTCAGGCATCACATAGGCAGGATTTGTTCTCCAAGAGTCCAGCTCATGGCAAGCTGCCCTACTTTCATCTGGGTCATGGGGAAACTAGACTTGCCCTCTTCAACAAGGCAATCAACAAGGGGGAGTTAATTTTGAGGCAGTTTTGTGATGCAGAAGTTGCAGTGCTAACACCTTAAGTGTATTGTATTCCATAGCTTCCAAACTGTAATGCTGTAGCATTATTCTTCAATTTGTTTTAGTCTGTTTTACTAGCTACTACTTCACACACAAATCGAGGAACCTTCAGGACAAAATACTCATCAGACTACCCTTCTGAACCATTCACTTGCCATCTCTGCCCCTCCAGGTGGCTTTGCCAATGTGCACCAAGAATCTACAGCCAAAGTGACATAGACTAAGCCTGGAAGATAGCTAGGAAAGATGTGTACTTAAAGATGACACATGTCTAGAATTAATGAAGGTATTGCCTAAGCTGGCAGGCAGTGTTAGATGTAACAGTAAAGTGACATACACCATAATTAGCAGTTGGGTAGGATTCCTAACTTATTTTAATGTAGAACACATGCAGGCAACATTGCAGTAAGGGAACAATGTTATCCACAAAGGACTTCCTGACCTAACTCTGGCTAATATTTTTGCCCCTCTTTAGATGTTCTTTAGATCCTTCCTTTATCTTTTACTCACTTGTAGGGTTGTCCAGAGCAGCACCACCCTTCTTGGGGAAGGAGGAGCAACTCTGAAGAACTAGTTCTGATATTTCAGAGAACTGCTTGGATTTGGATTTGGGGGTGGGGGGGGGAGAACTGGGGAGGGAAAACAGAGGGATGTGGGGCTTGGTGACAGTATTATCAGCAGCCTCAAAGCATCATAAGAGAGCAGAGGAGGAAACACAAGGATGGGCAGACATGCACAATTCCAGGAGGAAAGGATACATTCCCAGGATCACAGCTTCCAGGCATTTTATTGGCAGGGCCTCTTTGGTCATTTCTTTGGCCAGGTCCATCAGCCTGCAGAGTGGGACAAGGGAAAGATGGGGACAGTCAGAGGGCTTGTGCTATGCAAGTACAGCCAGTTCAGCCCTTTTGCACTATATATGTAAGGTAGGTTTCTAGGAGAGAAGGTGGCCCACTGAGGACAGGGAACAGAAGAAAATATCTTCTTTAGAAGATATTAAATCCAAACCAGGTCTCTACCACATGCTGTCGCTGCTTACAAGGAACTCCTTTCAGTGAGTTGCAGCAAAGCTGCCTACTATGCCAACCTCTGTTCTCGGGGAGACCACAGCACTTGGCTCAGTGAGTTCTGGATTGACACCAATGTGACCACAGGCAGAAGACTCAAAGGACCAAGAGCCAGTAGTGTTTGTCTCACAAGGTTCAAGGACAGTGAAGCCTTCTTCTCTGGCATCAACCCTACTCTCTGATCAACAAATACTGTGGGAGAGACATTGCATTGATGACAACACAAGACATTTGGGGTCACATAAATCTATGGACTAGACCAATAGTAAGAAGCCAGTCTGGGGAGACTCTCAATATGCTGGCCAAGAGAGTCAATGAACATAAAGTGCTTATGTCCAGGAACTTATGGGGCACAGCTCTTCCCAAAATCTGCAGTCAGGAGAACTCCCCCTTCTCCTTCAAAGTGTGAGACACCAAAAGCTTAGTGAGCCTAGGTTCTGCAAAGGCACTTGCAGGAGCTATGAGGTTAGACCTGTAAAGATCCTTGGCTTTTACGAAGCTTGCTTAGGGCAGGACCTAATTTCAGAATCAGAATTTTATCAGTAGTTCATATAGTTACATTCCAATTAGAAGCAGGCAGAATCTGCACATCTTTGAAATACATTTACATTATTCTACTGGATTTACTGATTCATGACAACAAAACCTACCTTTGTCCTTGAAAGGGGCCAGACACAGCTCTGCCCAGCCATGCCCCAGGCCACAGACAATGAAGTCACCTAAAGTAGGTACTGAAAGCCCTGAGTGCCGCCTAGACCTTGGCCAGGGGATAGAAGAAAAAGCAGTAGGTATAGCAAGGCCCCAACATCTTAAAGCAAGGATTAAAGGGGCTGCAGGGGCTTCCAGCACTTACCCAGTCAGAGGTCTGCTCTTCTTAATCTCAAAGAATTGTGTCCCAGTGTGATTGTACCTGGAGGCAAGAAGTTAAGGGCTTGGAAAGTAGAGTTTGAAGAAAACCTGTCTGAAGAACTTTCATGTTACTATTCTCACAGCAAAGTCATGATGCCACAAATATAACAGCAACACAAGAAAGTCCCCACCTCCCTCTCTTGCATTTCTCCCATTTATAGTCCCTCCTTACTTCCACTGTATTTCCTTCTTGTTGATTCTTCTAACACACCCCACCCCCACCCCACCCCCCCAAGTTTCCACTCCGTTTCCCAAAGGTCCATGCTGACAGCACATGCTCTGCTCAGCTTTCCAGTTATCAGGGCAGAACAAAGTTTGATAGATCTTTGCCTGCTCTGGTCTGCACAGAATGCATGGAGCATTGAAACATTCATGGTACCTTATTCTGAGACTGACTGAGACCCAATCCAGAGCACAACCACCTTAGACGGGTGAGAGGTGCCAAAAGGTCTGCCTTCTTACCTTGTTTTAGGGTTGAAGCCAGAGCTAGCTCTATAGATTAGGCTGTGCTTGCACAGCACATACCTGCTGTCCAGCACAACAGGGATGGAGAAATCTCATGCCCAGGACACAGTCACACAGGCAGCTCTGCATATAAAGGGGCAGGATACCACAGATGCACAAAAGCAGAGTGGCTGACTGTCCTTTAGACAGCTACAGAGAAGTGTTCGAGTAGGATGACCTGAGAAGCAGTTTTCTCACCACCACAGCTCACCCATGCCTTGACAGCAAGGTAACACAGGTTGTAGTCCATCTGAGACCTGGTGTCAGGGTCTCAGATATGTGTGTGTTTAGCAGAATGGCACTGTAAAGCCACTGACACCGAAGGGTGGGTAGTGGGGAAAGGCCCTTGACAACATGCCCTTGGAGTGAACAGGATCAGAAGGTAACTTGGGCAGAAAAGAAAAGAAACAGAGCAGCACAACAAACCGTCATCCCAAGTCCAGCTTCCTGTTTTCAGGGAGCAAATTTCAGTTCCCTTCCAGCTACACCAGAATGAGCTTTTCTGTTCTTCACAGAGAAAGAAAGTCCCCTTGCTCCCCTTCCTGGGTTATCGCACCAGTGACTAAGGTAACAGTAAAGGATACTGAAGCTCCCTGATGTAGCGCTGTACAGCCTCCAGGCGCTCAGGGATGGGGGTGGACGGCTGGAATGCAGGCACACTTGGTATGGGAATCTGAAATGGGGAGCAGAACATAAATCACTGCTTTCAATCCTCTCCAACTTCTTGCTGAACTCAGTGGCACATAGATACAGGGAACGTGTTCCTCTGAAACCTGCCCCTTTTTGCTGCCCAGAGTGACCACACCAGGAACATTCCTCTGTTCCCACACTGGTAACTGGGAAGGGGTTCAGAATGAAGCACCACCACAGAGCTGCAAAAGAAACTATGTGAAATGCTCCTGCGTTTAGTCAATGTTACATTGGAAGAATTAGATAAAATTAACTGTCGAGGCAAGGTGCAAGATGGGAAAGCTATCAGCTGGGAGAGCTTGGCCTCATTTGAGTGTGCAAACTGGAAGGCACAAAACAAAAATAAGAGAGGGGGAGAGAGAGAGGTGCAGAAATGGAGAATGAGTTTCCCCAAAGCCACCAGAGCACGGAACAGTTCTGTAAGCAAGGGTATAAAGGTCCCTCACTGCCTCCTAGCATCTCAGGTGAGTTGGCACTGACTAGGACACAGGCTTGACAGCATCATGACTCCCCCCTGCAGTGTCCATTGTTTTGAATTACGTGGCCAGAGAATGACTGCTGGAAGTTCACTGTTCGGACTCCTGTCCCATTCTGAGGTCCAATCAGATTTTTCTCACCATTTGCTCCACAGGGGGTAACTGCAGCCTTGTCAGAAGCTGAGAAAATGTGTTTAAGGAAAGAGAAGGGTCCTGTCCACAGGACAAATATAATGGAGAAGACACAAATTTGGTGAGACTGACAGGCTTAGAGAAACAGCCCAGCATTTTCCCTCTGTAGGATAGCTCATGCCTTGCACACACTCCTCTGATACCAGACTAGCTTTTCACAACAGTTTGGTTTTTAGCATTTCAGTTCCTCCTCAGACTTCCCCCAGAGCTGGGCTATCCCCAGCTGAGAAAGAGTGAGTCAGAACCAGATCTTCTGTCGGGCCTTCTACTCTGCTGTGCACAACTGCTTCTGCTGGCCATGGTTTTGTAGCCAGCAGTGCTGCTTAGCCACTCATCACCCCCCACATGTATTTCTGTGGCCACTCATTTCCATACCTCCTTCTTCTGCCCTGAGTTGGCACAAGTGACTGGCGAACCAGGTCAGGCACTTGAACCAGCTGAAAGGTGAGCCTGCAAGCATGGGTAGTTTTCAGTCAGATCAGTTCCCTGTCCTGTTTTGCCACATGGTCGCACCCTGCCTGTGCCCGCCGAGTGCAGGGGCCAGAGACTGCTTAACCGTGAGAGATGGGCTGTTGCTGCCTCTGGAAACCATAATCTGTAAGTGGTTTTCAGCCTAGCTCCAAACACCAGCAGCAAGTAAACACTGAGCTAAACTCAGTCGCTATCCATTTTCTCTCCCATGTTTTGATCTTTCTTTATTTTTTGAAAACTAAGTAGCACCATTTGGCCACTGGTACCCATTTTCCTAGCACCTCCTGGAGGTGCCAATTGCCATCTCCAGTGCCCCATTTCCGTACCCTGCTTGGAGCAAGCAGAGGCACCGGCTGGCTCACTTGCAGGAGACGGCACAGGAACGGCAGAAGCAGATGTGAAACTGGGTTTGCTCAGCTGCAGCAGGAGCAGGGAAGGCTCCAGAGAGCAGCACAGGGATGGAGCCGTCTCTGGAACCGCATGAGCTGAGTCAGTTTGGATGCTGTGAGCTGACACACTGAGTCATAGGAAATCATTTCCAGGCAGAAACAATGAAAGAGGTAACAACCAGGACAGGCTGACTATTTTACTTTGTTTCATTTCTTCAGCAATGGAGACTTTCATGCTTTTTTGTGTGGAGACAGATGGTTTAAGTGCTTTTTGTCAGCACAGACTAATGATTCCAGGTAGTTACTCCTCCCTTTACTAGTAGAGACCCCCTGATCCCCTTTTCCTCAAAGGACAGTGTGACACTGAGACAGCATAATGGAAAAAATTAAACTGATGAAAGTACAGCCTGCTTGCTCTCTCTCAGATCTGGGCCTGCAGCCCAGACTGGGCTACAGTTTCTTTCGCATCAGGTCTATAGCATTTTAATGGGGCAACAGAAGCAGGAGGAGAGCAATAAGGTCTCCATCCCTCAATCCCACACTGACAGGATGGGAGACCCTAATGCTTTGTTCTTACCCAACATCACCCACTGCACATCTCAGAAGAGCTATAAATATTAGGCAGTTTTCACAATCCTCCAGAAAGCAGAGAAGAATTTATTTGTAACAGGAAAGATAGGAAACCAGATCTATTTTGCTTTCCCTTTTGTTATTCTGAAAGCTGGAGAGAGAGCTAGGAAGACAGCCCAGATTTTTCAGAGCACATAACCCTGCCAGGCTTCGCAGACTGGCTGAACACATCCTTGGTCCCTCACCACTTGTCTGGAGGGGTTGTATCACCCCACTCCAAGATTCATGTACCCCGGCAGGCTGGCTGTATTCATGGGATTGGGACACTGCTTTTATGAAGGGGATCCTGAGAACAACAGAGATTTTCGTGTACTAAGTGGGCCATGCTGCACATCAGGCGAGGCACAGACAAAGCTCCACCCTTATCCATATCACCGAGGTGCTTTTTTGGTCAGCCTACTTTAGCAACAGTTTCTTTTATGGTGCTTATATGTATCCAAGCACCTCCCTAATCTTCCTTTTGCAAACAACAGGGAACAATACCAATCCCAGCTATCAGCCTGACTAAGGAAACTGGATTTTTTCCCTCTCTGTCTCTGAGCCCATTAGATGCAACTCTTCCTGTCTTTGCCCTCATAACCACCTGTTAAAATCCATCATTTCTTAACAAGGCAAGCACGCATCACTTTGTATTTCCAGTGTGCACCCATTTGATGGTCCCAGCAGCTCCAAGCAAAGCAATACCCCGCTCTGTTGCTAGAAGGAGACAACCTACTGAGGTGGCACTCTCAAGCCTATCACACATGGCCAATCTATTACATCCTGCCACTGTGGCATGGCTTACTCGATGCCCACTCACCCCAAATCTACCGGAAGGAAATGGAGACCAGAGGAGATCTCTGAGCTCTCATACCCCACTGAAAGACAGCCCCTGCAGCTGAACTGTGAACATATTTACAAAGTCTGATCACAGCCTCCTGCAGTTGTCATTTCATGGTATTGAATTTATGGACAACTCTTTTGAGAGTTATTTCCCCCAACACTGGCTACCGTTCAAGGCCAAAACTTTCAGAGTAGGCAAACCACTGTCCAATTCCCAACACCTAAAAAGGCCTGTTCACCCTCCAGCAGATGGCAAGTACCTGGCTTTTCAAAGGAGCTAGCCCTACAGAGTACACTCATTGCCCTAATTCTCATCTGTTGCATCAGTCATTCAAAGAAACTTGATGGCATGGAGATGGGTGGCGATATATGCAGCCTTCAAAGATAAAACCACATCCCTAGGATGGAAAAGGAGCTGGGAAAAGAGCCCATCCATCCTTGCTGCTTCTTGCATCCCAGCATCCTCTCAGCTGTATGCCTGGTGATCTTGGGAATGGAATCTCAGATTGTGGAGCACTGAATAGACTTTATAGATCTGGTTCCCAGGGGTGCTAGCAGATGCAAAAAAAAAAAAATGGATAGCCCAATTTCACCTGTTACTGCAAGAGCTCATGCCACTTGTGTCCCCTGACTGTAAGTAACCCTTTGGCACCAAGACTGTAGAGTGAGAACAGCAGAAGTACTTCACATGAAGACCAAAACCAGAGACTGAACACTGCATTTCCCTCCCCTCATGCAGTGGACTCTTGTTTGTGAACTTCTTTCTTCCATTTTCCTCACCTCTCCTGGCCAAATCGGCCCTTTCGGTCAGGAAATTAAGTAGTGTGATCTGAAACATGTTTTCAGCCTTCACCAAGGCTCAGGACAAAGTCAGAGGAAAGAAAGGAAATCTGAAAAGGAAGGAAAAGTCTCAGGGGGTTAGAATAGGGACTGTAATCAGGATTCAAGATTTGTTCTGGTTGCTGCCACAGATGCCTATAACTTCGCTGCACAAAGGATGTTACATCACATGCTTCTCCAGAGATCCTTGTGGAAAGCAGTACAGATTGCCTGTGCACTAAGTAATAGCATGTTCTTGTATACTTCAAATTACCTTCCCAAAGAGGTAAGTCCTTGCTAAAAAAGCATGAGCAGAAAAAACTTCATCTTTTTGTACTTGAATTCCCTCTGTTAGTGCGATGGCAATACTCTCATAACCAATGGAGTGACACACCAAATGTTTGCAATGTCTTTTGTTCACAGAATGCCAATGAAGGGGGGAGATTTTTCTCCGGCTGAGGTGCAACAATCACAAGAATTCACATGCAAATGTTTCAGGATGGCACAAGGGCACAAGGTTAAGTGAAATGATCACCGGTTCCTCTTTTTGTAGAGTTCTCTGCAGCAAGGCCAAGAACCAGCTTGGAAATCACAACATCTGACCCCACACCAGCAACAAGCTCTGCAATTGTTCGCCAACTCCTCCTAAAACTCTTTGGCATCAAGAGTCTCTTTTCTGACAGACATGGTTCTGTACAAGAGTACCTTTTGGTGTGGGAGACTGTACCCAAATCTCATTTCTTCTGCTTCAAAGGCTCACCCCTGCCTGTCTTACCCTCCCACCTCAAGTATTTGGACTAAATTATTCTAAATTTAACTCTCCTCATCTTTTCATCATTTATCCAGTCTTCCTCTTTAGGGCAATCCATCTCCCTCCCCAGGGGGCTCGCACATTAGCCATCCGAAGTCTGTTTTCCAGCGAGGCCTCAGAAGAAGAGGGGGCCCATTTCCCGAGGGATCGCTCCCGAGCTGGGGAGCCCGGGCCTCCAAGGGGGGGCAGGCGAGCGACCCCTTCTCCGCGGGATGCCGCCGCTTCCCCTCTTCCCTGCGTGCGCCCCGCGGGGGACGGCCCGGGCCGGACTCTCCCGTCGGGACC